>NW_015165837.1:1154235-1186969 GCF_001447785.1 Gekko japonicus | reverse complement strand
AGTAAGCCCCACTGCATAGACTGGAATAGGATTCCGTGTAGAACTGTTTAGGACCACTTTTGTAGCTATCTGGTGCACACATGTTCCAAAGAGTGGGAGGGGTTGGACTTTTTTATTTGCTTACTTGTTCGTGATACTTAACAATAGGTGTTGCTATTTTCAGTTTAAGTGACCATGAGGACTAGAAGCTTACTGTGAAAATATGAAATGCTATTGGCTTCTCTTATGTTCTTATCATTCCCTGGTTTCTGATTTTGTGCTTGGAATGAGCCAGATGTCACCCACTTCTGACATAGTTAAAATGTAGATATTTACTTTTAAGTAGCTGACGGGGGGGGGCTCATAGTCATAACAGAAATACTTGTTACAGTTTAGCTGTTTAGCTTAATGCAGAAAAATGTTCATGGTGACATATATGCTAACTGTATTAACAGCTGCTAAAAATTTGGTAAGAATCCAGTAGTTACTTGAAAGAGACTGAGTGTGTTTTACACAGCTGAGAAGAATCTTCTGAAATTATTTGGCCTTCACGGGTTGGCCTTTGCATTCCACTCAGGCATACATGCATGGGCATCTACCCCCCCCCTTTCCCCAAGCTGGAACAAGTCAGTGTTTTACAATAGGAAATACTCTGTTGGGTTGAACATTCTTGGAAAAATATATGAAGCAGAACATCCATGTGGAAATCAGAAAACCTGCTTTGCAGAAAATTTGCCAGATCCAACACCACGTGAAAATCCTGTGCCAACTGAGAGATTTTGGGTGTTGGCTTTTAGGGATATAGTCTAAAGAGGACTATAATTATGTTTTAAATCCTAGTATTATAGTGATGCTGGAGAAGATTCCAGTCAATTGTACCAAGCCAAAAATAGCTTTTATTTTATGCGTCCACTGTTCAAAAGTTCTGTTTCTGTCACTTAGCAAATATTTGTTTTGGTAAGAAAAAGTCAGTGAAGGGGAATCCCATTTAGTTGGGCCGGACTAATAATTTCAAGACCATGAAATGACAGGGCATAGCTGTGTGCGAGAGAAGACTGATGGTGCACCATGAGGAATGAATTAATTAAAGACTTCTCCTCAACCCAGAGTACCTACCTATATAGGAGACTGCCTGTTACAGCTCTGTATGAATTAGCATTACAGTTTTATATCCATTATCCATAACCTGGAATGCATTTATCATGTCAACATTTAAAACCCATTTGAAATATGTGTTAATTAATAATTGGTTCATAGGTAAAATTTTGGAATGGGATATCTTTAGTTACATGATAAATAATAAAAAGTATTATTTGTAGTGCCTTTATATGCCCTCATTACACAAATCGTATCATACTACAGTATTTGCAGAAGAAATTCTGCCAAGAAGATTAGAAACTACACAAATATCTTATGTTATTTTTTGCTTCCATTATACTGCCTGCTGATGGGAAATAAAGATTTCTCGTCAACATTAACATCAGCATATTAACATCTTCACCCTTAAAGTAACAAAATGTAGAACATTTAGAATCTTTAAAATCTCATTTTGTTCATAAGGGGTTTTGACCAAGCATAAACAAAAGATACTAAAAGACATGCAACATATCAAATACTATAGGATGACACTTGGGTTATTCTGGATCGAGGGTGGGTTCTGAGATGAATTCAAAGATTCCCAGGAACGAGTGCCAAAATGACAATAACTACGTAGGGTGCAGGGAATCTTTCCTAGATGGAATGTTTTGATTTTGAGTGTCCACATGATGTTGTGCTGATATGAGTTATGGGTCTCTTGGGGCTGTCCCCTTTAAACTGGATCAAACAAAATCCTCCTTTGATCTGTTTCAAAGGAGAAGCTGCGGGGTGCCTGCAGGTGGTGTGTTCATGCTGGCACTCCACCCATAGCCACAACTGGTGTGAAGGAGGAGGTGGAGCATAACTGTGGGCATGTGGGGGGAGGAGTGAGGCTTTGTGAGCATCCTAAGGTCTTTCACCAGTAGAACCACTCCCAATTTTATTTATTTATTTATTATTATTGAAAACGCTTATTAATCAATTTCTACCTTATGGAACTCAAGGCAGCTTATAATAGCAGTAAAAAAACAATGATTAAAAACACACAAAAGTCTACAATTTAAAATATCAATTAGGACTGCCCATAAATAAAAATTAAAAACCAAAAGGCTGCCATAATGTCAGCATTAGAGATGGTGTGTTTTTCTTTGGTTCTCAATGGGAGGGAAACTTAACTGACACCCAGCTTCGTGCCCTGCCTATGCCATGATGGAGCTTAAGATCCCAGCTAACTATGCAGTCAGTCACAGTTTTCTCACAGCAGTATATAAACCCTTGCCAGGATCCGTGCATCTCAGATTGTAGGGTGTACAGCATGGGGCTATATCTCTCTGGTCACATGTTGAGCATGCTTAGAAATTGGAACTTTGCAGGCTAGTACCTATCCAATGAAGTACCACTGTTCATGCCAAAAAGGAGGAGGAGAAGTAAAGCAAAAATTAGGGCAGGATATGGGATAACGTCATCACCTTTTTCTGTACATTCAGGAGCAGACCACAGGAAAAGCAGGTGGTGCAGATATTAATCTTAATCTCAGGAATCTGAAACACAAACGTTCCAGTACTGGGCACACCAAAGAAACCTGACAAAGCTGAAAACAGAAGGGTTTCCAGTTTTGGCATCTGCTATGGCGGTTGGTTTCTCCTGGACCTCTAGGAGACTCCCGCCTGCGCCTGTGGCTGGGAGGGGGTCCGATTGTCCGTGACCCCCCCTGGAGCCCTTGTGTTGGGCTCCCAGCCATGGAGCTTTTGAGAGCTCTTCTCCCGGTGAACTGGCCGGTAAAGGTGGGCTTCTCCTGCCCCGACGGTCCCACCATGGAGCGACCGCAATGGTACTAAGAGCGCACACCGGGATCAAGCGTCTGGTGGCCAAGCGATTCTGTTTTCAAGGCAACTGAATTCCTACAACAGCAGAAGGATCCAACAAAGGACGAAGGGCAAGACAAGGTTCCCAGCAAAGAAAGTGAAGAAGAGGAGGGCATTGCATCATCTGATGAGGACTCAGCCTCTGAACAAGGGGCGGCGGCCCCTAAAACTGGCTACAAACTGAGAAAGAAAGAAAAAGATTAAAAATGAGTTGTAGATGTTCCTATGAGTCTTGTTTTAACGGACTTTAAATGTTTCTCGATGATCTCTGTATAGCCACTTTTATTGTTGTCTTATTATAAGCATGAAGAAGAATGTACTCATATAACATAGTTTAGACTGATCAAATGTATTTTTAAGCTAACTGCAAGCATTATTGAAGACCACCACCTCTTGGGTTTTTAGGGGTTTTGCTTTACTTTCTCCCCTAGTTTGTAGTTTCCCTTCCCTTATTTCTTTGTAGTTTGTAGAAAATTGCATAAATAAAAAAATCACCTACGAGGGGCTAAAAAAAAAAGCTGCAAACAGAAGACCTACTATAGAGGAAATATTGTAATTTATGTAAGCTAAAATGCCCAACATGTCGTGCTCAAAGTAAGTGAAATGCATTTATTTATGCTTCTTTTAAGGGGGAGCCAGGGCCAACAGGCCCTTATGGACCTCCAGGAGTCCCTGGAACTGGCTATCCAGGACCTAAGGTAACGTACACGATCTACAGCAATGACATAGTTTCCTTTGCAATGGTGTTTATGTCACATATCTTGGGGTTACAAAACTGATACATATGGAACATTGGTTTTTGCATGCAGTTCTTTTAGATTATTCTTATTGTTTCTTTTAAAAAAACATAGAGAGAAATGCTGAAATAAACCATTCATTTAATTGCAAGAAATAGGCATTGTTGTTTAGGAAACAACCAACCACTCCCCTACACTGCAGCCATGATCAATGATGTATGCACATCATCTTTGTGCGTTGTAGAAGCACAAAGGGCAAAGGAAGAAAGGGAGAGTCCAGTGAACAACCATCTCAGCCCATGCATGGCTACAGCCTGGCCCAGACAGGAAACTAATATCAGATTTGTGTTAGTTAAAGTGGTGCCTTCTGAGGTGATGTTGATTCCCACAAGAGTTCATTGAGACACTGCAGTGAGAGAGACTAACTTGTTAGTTCCTGTGGTCAATCAGTGTAAATAATATATGTATCTGGCATGCACACGAAAGCATATACTCAGAATTAAACTCTGTTGGTCTTAAAGGTGCCACTGGACTCAAACTTTGTTCTGTTACTTCAGACCAATATGGCTACCCATCTGAATATATCTGGTATCAGTTCTTTAGAGTTCTATATCCTGAAATTTTGATTTTAAAAAGTGGCCAGAATTGAAAATCCCTAAATATTTTCTATATTGTGTGAAAACTAAAAGTTGTAGAACTCATTCATTTATGAGCTCATTAATCTCTCTATCTGTATGAAGGAGAAATGGAAGATCTGCGATTCTGTTACAAAGGCACATTGGCTAAGCCAAAGACTAGGCTAAACAATGAAATAAAACCGTAATATAAATCTTAAATATACGCAAGATTAAAATTTGTATCATTAGGTTGGAGCCAATGGTTTCCTTTCACTCTGAAGTATTTTCCTTCCACCATGGAGTATCTCCCATTGGAGGAAAATTCCTTACAGTGGTAGATTTCTCACTTTGTGTAAGGGAGCCATTGTATGCATTCCGTGATGAATACTCCAACCATTATGTTTAGTGGAATTTATTCTGATGCAGCTAAGCATACGATTACAGCCTAGAATATAATTCATATAACCTGTCCAAAAGTATATTGGTGTGATTTTAATGCTACCCTCATCCCTTTCCTTTGAATGATGAGGTGAAGGGTGTGATTCTACTGATTCCTTTCTGCTTCTAACTTAGTATTCATAACAACAATAAATGCTTCTTGTATATTTTTTGTAAGGGTGAGAGAGGTCAGGAAGGAAGAACTGGGCCACCAGGACCTACTGGAATTGGTGAGCCAGGCTTAGTGGTAAGTGAATTTGTCAAGTTCTGAAGAATATCTTACAGTGTAGCATTTTTAGGATGCTGCTGACTAAATGCAATGTTTGTTTGAATCTGTATTTGCTAAAAATTTAGAACTGGTATGTTAGACTGGAAGCTTTTAGCAGGAAATGTTCTTTAACTTAGAATGATGTTTGATATAGCTATTAACAGCAGCAAAAATACCCAAACAACCCAGAAATGGTAAAGTTTTCTTTTCCCTGCATTTTTACTCTTTATCAGGAAAGGCTGAAGGAATTGGGTATGTTTATCCTGGAGAGGAGACATTTGAGAGGTGATATGATAGCCATTGTCAAGTATTTGAGAGGCTGTCATATAGATAGGGTTGCCAGGTCCTACCTGGCAGCCGGTGGGGTGATCCTTGGCCCTCTCCGGGATTGCCCAGAAATTACACCATCACATCGCCAATGGCTCTATGTAGCTGATTTTACCATAGAGTTTTGCCTGAAAATTAGAGCATCATTGTGCGACATCAGCAATGTGATGACATCACTTCCAGGTGACATCCTTACGTCACCTTCGGGCCAGTTGGGGGCAGGATTTCCTCCTGCGGGCCAGCTGGCCAATGGGGGTGAAGCACCCCACAAAAGCGGGGGTTCCCCCACCCTGGCGGTTGTTTTCTATTGCCGCAGAAGGTTGAACCAGAACCAATGGGTTGAATATATCCTAGGATTAGATTATTGGCTGTGAAATCTAAATTAGCAGCTAATGTAAGATTGATCCTGCATATAACCCCTTGCCAGAAATGTGTGATTTTAGGGCAATTCCAAAACATGTGAATGAGGTTAGCTCCAGGCTTCCAGCAGTGCCAACAGGAATCACTCTCAGTGAGACCAACGTTATAAAATTTAGTAGGGTACCACTACACTCACAGGGGAGTTTTTTTGATGGATAAGCCTCAGTCATAAATCCACAGAGATAGATTTAATGTCTTTTAGTACAGTTTGCCATTGGGTCAGTTGAATCTGAGTACTCAGTTCTATGTTCCACTGGGAGCAGATATAATCCAAATAAAATTTGGTTTGGTGTCTTAGAAAATTATATATAAGGATAGGTTGCCTAGGAAGGGTTTCTAAGGATGGAAATGGGCAAAACAGTGGGACAGTTTCCAAGGCTGCAAAAGGTTCTGGTCCCAGAACAGAAGATAGACAATGTTTTAGTTGTATATATTTCCAACTGGCCATGGATGGGAGATTAAATTCTGTGGACAAAATGTCAAATGGTTTAAAGTCATCCCCTGGTTGAATTAGCTGAGATAAGTGTACTAAACCCCTGGAGATCCATTGTCTCCTAAAAAACACCTTTATTCCTTATCCTGGTCCTAGAGTTTTTCCAGATCGTTAAACATGTGTGTGTGTAAGGGTCAAAAGCCAACTGAGTGCCAATCATATGCCAAGCTGACCTAGCAGCTTCAATTATAGGTGAATGAACTTTTAGATAGGTTAAATGGGTAGAGCCCAAAGCAGCCCACTTGCATAGAAGTTGAATTCTAGGTCTACCCAAGGGGCTCCAAATGAATTTCCAAAACAGGGAATCAATTCTTACAAAAAACTTCAGGGGAATACATATTGGGAACCCTCTCAGGATAATGTTCATATTAAGGGTGTTAATTTTACCCCAAATGCTCATTGTTAAGGAGGTCCATCTATTGAGATCTTGGGAAACCTGTTCCAGAATCCCATCCATATTTATTTGAACAAGGGAGTTCAGCTTCTCCCAGACTGATAATCAATGAAACAGGAATGATCAGAAATAACACCTAAACCAGCAGAACAATACAAATATAGATTGTTCACATTTAAACGAAAGGAAGATGCATCTCCCTTCAGTGTCTGATTTAGACATTCCATGTGAAGATCTTTGTGCAATAAAATTGCAGCGCCTTGAACCTTAGTGGAATTCCGAGAACGGTAAGCATCTCCTACCCATTTTTAACAAGCCTGTCTTGTTCTCCTTGAGCAGGTGTGTTTCCTGAAGCGTGGCAATACTAACACGTTGTTTATCAAGACTGCCTAGTATTTGTTTACACTTATTGGAGCTCCCAAGACCTTTAACATTCCAAGTTATGAATGTCAATTTAGGCATAGTTCAATATTAAAAGTGTTACGATAATAATAGTTTATGAATATCACTAAGTAAACAAATTCGCCATTAGCCCCAATTATAAATAATCTAGGATCAACCTGTTGCTGCTGAAGTTTGGGGAATGGGGGGAATAGATGAGGAAAGACACATGTAGATGAGGGAAAAAATGGCTGAAGACATCATGAGAGTGTTGGTGAGTCCCTTGTGGCCCTTTCTTATATGCCCAGGGCAATGCCAATTGATACTTGAGGTAAGGAAGGAGTGTTCCTCCAGGCTAGATTGGCCCAGGGATCCTGAAGATTTTTTGCTTTCATCTGGGCATAGAGCAGGGGTCACTGGGGGGGGGGTTGCTGAGAATTTCCTGCATTGTGCAGGGGGTTGAACTAGATGACCCATGGGGTCTAGGGTTGCCAAGTCTGGGTTGGAAAATACCTGGAGACTTTGGGGGTGGAGCCAGGAGAGGGCGTGGTTTGGGGAGGGGAGGGGCCTCAGCATAGTACAATGCCATAGAGTCCACCCTTCATAGCAGCCATTTTCTCCAGGGGAGCTGATTTCTGTCAGCTGGGGATCAGTTGTAAAAGCGGGAGATCCCCAGGCCCCACCTGGAGGTTGGCAACCCTAATGGGGTCCCTTCCAGCTCTATGTTTCTATGTTTATGTTTCGATAAAAATATGTAAGATTACCAAATTGAGATAAGCAACTGAAAATGCATTATATGTTTATCTCAACCTTCCTCCAGGGAACTCAGGGAACCGGGTTTTACTTTCTTCCATTTTATCCCCGAAACAACTCTGTGAGGGTAGATCTGAGGCTGAGATAGACTGCCCAGGGTCACATGCGGTACAATCCTCAGAACACTTTCCTGGGAGTAAGCCCCACTGAGAAGGATCATACCCTGTAAGGCCAAAGAAGTAACATGACAAGAAGTCCTTCTCATCTGCTTGAAATGACTGATTATTTTGTGGCCTTTGTTATTTTCATCTTATAATTATAACAGTGGGATTTCCTTATGCATTCAGTGTAGCGCCACCATTCTTCGAGTGCATACAGTCTCATCTCCAGTCAAGGATTGTGGGTGTGCAAGTAGGAGCTTGCCCACATTCTCTTCAGCATTGGGATATGCAATACACACAGACCACTGATGTGGTGTATTTCATGAGGTTGGAGAGATCAGGATATGCAATACACACAGACCACTGCTTATGTGGTGTATTTCATGAGGTTGGAGAGAATGTGAGCAGCTCCTCCTCTCTTTGTATGCTTCCTGTATGAATCAGAGCCCCACAGTGCGTTGGATCTCACTCTTGAAATATACTTTTCTGTTCCATATTCAGGGTCCCCGTGGTCCTCAGGGCGTGGCAGGTGAAAGGGGTCAACCAGGAGAAGGAATTCCAGGCCAAAAGGTAAAAAGCAAGCAAGCAAACAAAAAATGGGGTATCTGTTACCATTTTTAACCTCTTCAAATTTCTAGGTGTACATTTGGTTACTTGATATTTTCTTTCTGCAGACTTATCTTTGCTTTTGTGAAACACGTTAATTCTACTAATGTTTCTTCAGCTTAAAAAATATATATTTATTCATTTGTACCCCGCCTTTCTCCCAGTGGCCACCCAAAGCAGCTTAATTCGTTCTCCTCTCCTCCATTTTATCCTCACAACAACCCAGTGAGGTAGGTTAGGGTGAGTGTGTGTTGACTGGCCCAAGGTCACCCTGGGAGCTTCCATGGCACAAGCCACTCCAACACTCTTAACCACTACACCAGACTGGAGTGTGCATCAGAGTGGGTGGGGAAGCAGTCTGCCTTTCCTTTTCTGTCTCTAGTAACATGCTATTATTCCTCAGGGACCACCCATTTCTCTATTCAGCTCAACCATTCTATACATTTCTTTAGTTCACCTGTGTTGCTAATCATGGCTTGGAATTGTGGAAGAAGAACTGAGCTCACATGCTCCCTTCTTCCCCCCATGTGCTCTGGTACTTTTCCTTTTGAGGCAGCTATAGAGTGGGATTCCACAGTGGAGGGGATTTCCATTCACAGGGTGCAAGTTTCTTGTGCCTCCCCACTCCAAAATGTCCCCTGAAATGTTGTTCCTGGGGAACAGGGCACTCCCAGGAATGGCACCAGGGGGAGTTGAAGGTCTGCAGGAGGAGGGGGAATTGGTGAGAATCATGCTTTCCCCTCCACCCTTGAAACTTCTCCATGGAATCGAAATGAAAATCCATATCTGAACCAGCGTTCTATGTTTTCCACTAGTCTTCCAAACCAGAAGTTGAAAGCCATAGTCAGCCCATGGTTTGCAATTCTGGTTATGAGGTCAAGTGCAAAACAGTTCATCTATTTTTCAAATGTATTTTATGTCACTTATAACTAAGGTTGCCAACTTCAGGTCTGGAAATTCCTGGAGATTTGGGGTGGAACCTGAGAAGTGTGGGATTTGGAGAGAAAAGGGATCTCTGAAGTATGATACCATACAGCCCACCCTCCAAAGCAGACATTTTCTCCAGGAGAAATCATATCTGTAGCCCAGAGATCAGTTGTAATTCTGTGAGATCACTAGGCCCCACCTGGAGTTGGCAAGCCTACTCATTTCTTGAAAAAGGGCCTCAAGGTGGCTTACGATGGCATGTAACATCAAATTATGGTTTGTGTCAAAACAAAAAGGGAATTGCTCTGACCTGGATAGCCCAGGCAAGCCCGAACTCATCAGATCTTGGAAACTAAGCAGGGCTGGCCCTCGCTAGTATTTGGACGGGAGACCTCCAAGGAATACCAGGGCTGTGATGCAGAGGCAGGTGATGGCAAGCTACCTCTGAACATCCCTTGTCTCCAAGCCCCACTAGGGGTTGCCAGAAGTCAGAGTGATGTGATGGCAAAAAAAAAAAAAGATTTTAAAAAACAGAAAGGGAATTGAAATATACAAGGAGAAGAAGAGGAAAGAGGGAGCATATGAGCCCATAGCTCACCCAACATGAAACTATAATTTGTCGTTACATCTGATAAGAATAATTATGGTTGTTAGCATTAGGAATGCATGCTGAAGGCACAAATTGAAGAGGATGTGGCAAATTGAAGGGGATGTCGGCATGCAGAAGGTCCCAGGTTCAGTCTCCAGTATCTGCAATGGAAAGGATAAGGTAGCAGGTGATGTGAATGACTTCTGTCTAAGACCCTGAGTAGAAAATACTGACCCTGATGGACCAAAAGATCAGGCAGCTTCATGTGTCCAAATGGTAAAGAAAGTGGTAAAGAAACTAAATATTCAAATCTCTTTCTTCAAAACTGTTATATATCTATGAAATATATTATATAGGCTGAATCTGCATTTGTCTTTCCCTCTGGTGCCCCAGCCTTTTGACTCCATCTTTAAAAAAGCTGTCTACATTTGGTGTTGTTTTCACACCTCAAGAGTGCTAGCATACTTTTGCACATCCACACCTGTTTATTGTCCTTTCGGGGCGGCTCCACTGTCATTGCACCTCTCCACTGCTTTAAAAGAATCTTCTCCAAACAACATTCAAACAAGCATAGAGAAAGACGACGTCACAGCAGCATGAAACTAAGTTAAAAATGCAAATGCAGATTCTTGCTGGGTGTGTATAACTATTCCAAGATATACAAAAGAAAATAAAACCAGCAACTCTTAACTTTAAGAGACAGAGTTTGTGCAGCTCTGTGTCACATCTACAGGGCACGATCCACCATTGGAAGTGGCTTCCTTCTGTGACTTAACGTGCCAGCACCTCCAGCAGCATATCTCTCTTTAGTAGCTCCCTCTATACTTACACTTTCAAAGTAGACCTGCTTTATCAGAAACTTCATTTGACATGGGTTTATCTCTGAAGAACAAACCCATTTACAGTTCCACTTTGGGGAATCCTGATACTAAAGCAATGTAGTCATAGAATTTGTATGGACTCTTATTTCTCCATGACTGTCACCAGCTTCTGGAAACAAAGGATGTGAAAAACGTACTGAGTAACAAACATGATTTAAAGATAGCAGCAATGATTAATTATGACAATTAAAGCTAGTTGAGTGTCCTGTTCCCACATATGTCCTGTCCTGGTAGATATGTACCAGAAATATTCACAGCCTCCTGCTGTCTGAGATAGTTTACTTGTTTTTCCACTTCTGAAAAACAAAGGTTCTTCTCAGATATACAAATCTGCCACTCAGTGCACTCTAAATATTTTACTGCATCTTTTACTATGTTTGGACAGAAACCAAATTCCCAGAGATTAGGGCCATCTCCTTGAAGTATTGCACATTTTTAAAGCTCTTCTAACTTGTCATACCTTGTTAGGACCAAAGCAGATGTGATGTTTTTAAATGTTGGGTTGGGGTTCCACTGACCTGACTTTCATTCCCCTCAGTCAGGCAGCAACTGCTGGCAACTGATTTCCCAAGCCCCACAAAATTCTGATTCAGATTTCAGAATTACCATGGGATAGAAGGACAAGAAATTTCTGCTCCCCCCTCCCCCGTGCCATTTCCCTAACTTGAAACAGCCCCGGGAGGCATTATTTGCGCTGCTGGAGGGCTTCATGTATACTGTGAGGAACCCAGACCTAACATTAAAAATGTCTTGTCTAGTTTGACCCTTAGATGTTAAAGATGTAGACTTAGTCACGTGAACACAGGAAGCTGCCCTATAATCTCAGACCATTGGTCTATCAAGGTCAGTATTTCTGCTCTATCAGGAGCTCTCCAGCATCTCAGGTAGCAGTCTTTCACATCATCTGGCCCTTTTAACTGGTGATGCTGGGAATGAACATTGTGCCTCCTGTGTGCAAACCAGACACTCTTCACCTGAGCCACAGCTCCTCTTACACACTCTGCACAGAGCATTCCTGTGACCAGAGGGTACACAGGCTACCAGAGTTTGATATATTTTGGGAAGTTAAGAACATAAGAGAAACCAATGTTGGATCAGGCCAATGGCCCATCCAGTCCAACACTATCACACAGTGGCCAAAAATACCAGGTGCCATCAGGAGGTCCATCAATGGGGCCAGGACACTAGAAGCCCTCCCACTGTTGCCCCCCCAAGCACCAAGAATTACAGAGCATCACTTGCCCCAGACTGAAAGTTCCTATCTATATCTTGTGGCTAATAGCCACTGATGGACCTCTGCTCCATATGCTTATCTAATTCCCTCTTGAAGCCGTCCATGCTTGTAGCTGCCACTACCTCCTGTGGCAGTGAACTCCATGTGTTAATCACTATTTGGGTGAAGAAGTACTTCCTTTTATCTGTTCTAACCTGACTGCTCAGCAATAATTATTTATTATTTTCAGTCTCATGCCCTGACTGTGGTTAATTCAGCCAGCTTTTGTATTCACCCTGCTACAGCAGCCTAACATGCAAAAATGAAGCAGGTGAAGTTGTCCCTGGCTTGTTGCTTGTTCCTGGGGAATCAAGTGGCATGAAAATTCTGTTGCATCTGTTGAATTCCCGCAAGAGAGGTTGCTGCTAGAAGGACAGCTGCAGTCCTACCAAACACAACCCTGGAAGAGACAGAAGGGCAGCCTTAAAAATCCACAAAAGTTGTTGTTGTTGTTGTTGTTGTTCAGTCGCACAGTCGAGTCCGACTCTTCGCGACACCATGGACCAGCTCCCGCCAGGCCTTCTTGTCTTCCGCCGTCCTCAGAAGTTGGCTCAACTTCATGTTCGTTGCATCTGTGACACTGTCTAACCATCTCATCCTTTGCCGTCCCCGTCTTCTTTGACCTTCAATCTTTCCCAGCATCAGGGTCTTCTCCAGTGAGTGCTCCCTTCTCATTTGGTGGCCAAAGTATTTGAGCTTCAGTTTCATTATCTGGCCTTCCAGGGAACAGTCAGGGTTGATTTCTTTTAGGATTGACTGATTTGATCTTCTTGCAGTGCAAGGGACTCTCAAGAGTCTTCTCCAGCACCATAGTTCAAAAGAATCTATTCTTCGGCGCTCGGCCTTCTTTATAGTCCAACTCTCGCAGCCATACATGACTACTGGGAATACCATTGCTTTGACCACAAAAGTTAGCACTCCAAAAATGTGTTTACTGGCACACTTGTTAGGACACACCTATGTTAGTAACCGGATAGAAAATAGCTAACACTTTTATAAAGCTTTGATAGCTGGTTGTCTGGAGGCAATTTTTAGGAGAAAACCAGATACAATGAAGATCACTGTCTCTATCTGTAGAATGCAAAGGCTCTTGCAGCCCCCAGTTCCATTGGGGCAATGCTAGGAAAGGAGAGGGTTCTGCTCAATTTCAGTAACTGAAATTGGGATCCACACTTTGTTATTAGTATTTATCAGGGGGAAATATATGTTTTTAAAGAAGATCATTCTTTGTGGAATGGGGTTTCTATCTTCCTTCTTGTGTTGGCCTTCCTTGTTGTTGTTGTTCAGTCTCACAGTCGAGTCCGACTCTTCGCGACCCCATGGACCAGATCATGCCAGGCCTTCCTGTCTTCCGCTGTCCTCTGAAGTTTGCTCAATTTCATGTTCGTTGCATCTATGACTCTGTCTAACCATCTCATCCTTTGCCGTCCCTGTCTTCTTTGACCTTCAATCTTTCAATCAACCTTCCTACACCCTTCAAAATCCCACTCTTGGAGTTGGAAGACCCTTGGGAATGGTATGGAATCAGTACAGGGCTGCAGTTGGCAGTGGGAATCCATAGAAATCACAGACCACTAGTTGCACAAGTAGAGATGTTTTCTACCTGTGCAAGCAAGGGTTTGGAACCCAGTTTGGTTCACCCTGCAGTATAATGCCTATTTAAGAAAGTATTGTTTATATTTGTAAGTAATCTGTTGAGATCATCAGATGGTTTGTTTAAGAAGCATTAGGCTAAATATATGTGTATTACTGTGAGCTACTAAATGCCTGTTCATGGATTCCAGTTAGATTCATATGGATTCATTCCTAAGTCTTAATTCAATTTGAATTCCCAATATTTCCAGGGTGAAAAAGGTTCTGAAGGGCCAGCAGGACCAGTTGGACCACCAGGCCAGTTCATCAAAGGAGATAAGGTACAACACATAGAATAGAGTCTGCAAAGTGCTGAAGCAGCGACCTGGAAACCACCATGTGGAGAATGCTCCAAGGAACTGAGAAGACATTGTGGAATAAGGAATTCGGGGGAAACGGAATGGCCTAGATGTGTTGGGTTGGATCCCGCTAGCTCTTCAACTGCTGGAAAAGGGACAGGGATCCCCTCTGACCACCAGAAGGGCTATGTTGAAGATCATGGTGCTTTTGCATGAACAAAGCAAAGTGGGATGGGGGCTGTAGCAAGGAGGGGGAGTTAGGTGATATGGAATGAAAAAGCTGGCTGGCTGGAACCCATTGTCGTGAACAAATGTAAGTGCAATTTTTCTGCGTCCTGCCCTGATCTCATCATTTTTACAAATATTCTAAATTCCATGATCTTGTTCTCCCCCCGGAGAGTTTTCTTTTGAATTGCTGGTGAGCTAGTATGTACTCAAGAATATGGGAAAGACATTTTGAGTTTAAAAATAGTATGGTGACGATTACTTATATTTCCATTGAAACTCACAACATTTTACTAAAGAGAGCATTTTGCATGCAGGGTGAGCGAGGGATGGATGGACTGCAGGGCCCGATGGGACCAACTGGAACTGGTATCCAAGGAGTTCAGGTAAATGGACTTCGGGGCAAGTCAAAACACAGTGTGTTTGGATCAGTCCAATACCAAGTTTGGGCATGTTGTGCCTTTTTGTTTCTTTATGAATAACTAGGGTCATAAATTGTGGCCCTGTTATTTTTGTTGAGGACAACAACATTGCACAGTTTGCAAAAGCATGGCCAACAGAATGTATTGAGCCCCTTTGGAACTGGCCAGTCCTGATGCACTTCCATCTTTGGCTAATTTAAGTCAGTGCTGCTTTTTTACTCCCTGCATATTTGCAGCATGATTCATAATCTAATACTTGGATTTAAGCCAGCATGGTTTTATTAGAATCCAGATCCTTTGGGGATGACAATCAGGATGCAGTTATTTTAGAATTATTTTTCAAAAGACAGCCAGGCAAATTGACCTTACAGTGTTGGATTCAAAACATACTGTAGCCAAAGTTAATGGGTGTTTCTTTGGGGGAGGGGGAAACGGCATCCAAAGCACATTTATAAGATCGCTGACTTTAATGGAGGGTGTAATTGTGCTCAGAGAGACACCTGTTATCTATTCAGGTAGCACAACAGGTTATTCTTTTGCAGAAAGCACCATTTCTACACGAAATTTCACAATGAGCGTTTTAAATATCCAGTGTCAAAAATTATCTTGTTGTCTTCTGAAGTTCAAATATAACAAATATACAGTACTTTGCATAGATTTGGGTGAAGCAATAAAAATCTAGTTTTGTCCCATGATAGCAGTACTTTTTCCAATTTGGAGTATATCTCAATAGTTCTGCAGGTGTAAGTCAAGTTGGCCATGGAGCAGGAAGATAAGTTTTGTTTCTTTCCTTTGCTTGTATAAAATAGAGAATGAAGTTGAACATAACAGCAACTACCCTTTTAATCTGTGACAGACCTCCATTATTTTTAAAAATTCCCTGACTTTTATTGGTATGTATTTTGTAATTTGTTTATTTAAAGTGTTGTTTTGGCTCATTGTAACAGTACACATTTGCACTGCTTTCAATTATGGATTGTTTTCTTGTAGTTAAGAGTTTATGTGTGTGTGTATGTGTATGTGTATGTATGTATATATATATATAGTGCTTAATTTGCCACACACACTGGGATTCACAACACAACTTGAACTTGTGAACTGTTTTTTATCACTAATGCTCATTCTAGGTATCTCTTCTTGACTCTGTTGTCTGTAGTGTTTATATCAAACTAGTTTCAATAGAGGGGAGCAGTGTTTACCCCCAGACCAGTCATATACCAAGTGTGGGATTTTTTTTTAATGGAAATGGAAAAGGGGAGCTAAACTCTGCCTCCTCCCTCATCTTACCTCACTATATTCTGTCATTTGAAGCTGGACTGAAAGAAACATACTTCAAAGAATGGAGCATTATGAGGTAAAAGGGGAACTCCCCTCACATTTATGCTCACTTATGGATAAAAAATAGCTCCCCCAATTTCCTCATCAATTCAAATGGATTCCCCTGTCACATTTAATTGCACCCAAGGAAACAATAATTAACTTCATTTTTTTTCTCTTCA
The DNA here is from genome assembly GCF_001447785.1 of Gekko japonicus. Classification (NCBI taxonomy): domain Eukaryota; kingdom Metazoa; phylum Chordata; class Lepidosauria; order Squamata; family Gekkonidae; genus Gekko; species Gekko japonicus. Next base: position 1,170,706 of record NW_015165837.1, on the reverse strand, counting down.
GGGAATTCAAGGTCCGAAAGGGGTGCCTGGGATAAAAGGTTCACGAGGCGTAGGCCTACCTGGACCAAAGGTACTATTTAAAGTAAATATGTACATTGCTACTGTGCTGATACGTTCATACTTAGAATTTAAGGCTCAATGTCTGTGCAACTTCAAGGGTGGGAGTGGTAATGATGGAAATTACGGTTTACTTTTTTATTTACTTCATTTATAACACACTTTCCTTCCCCATGGGGACTCCAAATAGCTTACAACATTCTCCCCTTCTCCATTTATCCTCACACAATAACCAGGGTGCACCCAGGTAAAAAAGAACAGAAAGTGTTTGTTTAGGAAGCTACAGTAGTGGATAGAGAGAAGTTTTAAGCTTCTAGCTCCCGTGCTGGCAGGAAGAGGAGAGTATGAAGAAGCAGGAAGCCAGCCTGAGAGTTACATTTGGGGGTCAAACAAGGAAACAGAATTTTGCAGATTAGAAAGAAGGCTATCATCCATAACTTGATCTAACTAGCTTTGCTCCCCCCTGTAGGAGCTGACTTTGTACACTTAACATTATTTAGTCCAGCAAGCCTCTCCCTCTACCAAATTTCTAGCAATGTGCCTGAAACTTTCTTCACAACCTAGGGAATAAAAGAGCAAGAATGGGTGTCAGTGGGAGAGAGAGAAAATGTGTAAGTTGAGAACAAAGTAAAACGGAATCATTTTTAAAATGTCTATTGAGGACACAGTAGATAAAATAGTTGCTCTCAGGAAAATTGAAGAAAGAATGTTCTATCCCACAGAACTAGGGTTGCCAGCCATGGTAGAGTGGGGAGATGGGGGGGGGGGGCCCTGCTGTCAGTGATGTCATGTCACTTCCAAAGAAAACCATAGAATTTCTAGAGACTCCTAGAAAGGCCTGATCTGACTTTCCCTCAGAAGTGATGTTATGCTGTTGGGCTGATAGCCATTTTTTTCTTTATTTTTCTGCTACTACCACTGAGAGCAGTGGCAGAAAATGGGAGCTGGGGTGGGGAAACCCCTGGCTCCAACTGGGAGCTTGGCAGCCCTATACAGGAATGTTACATTGATGTGACTTGAAAAACAAATTACAGGCTCTCATGAAGCTGTTCACACTCTCCAAAGGCTGATAACCGTCTGCTTGCAGAACAGGATTATTATATGAATAGCAAATCAATAGAAAAACTACTAGCTTTACAAATAAAAATATATGTTCTTTTAAGGGACAAGATGGTGCACCTGGACTAAAAGGAGACATAGGACTACCAGGAATTGGACTACCTGGACCTAAGGTGAGCCTCCCTCTTTTTTATTCTTATGTCTAGAATTTAGTTCTTGCCCTGGGAAAATGGAAACTTGGAGGAGGAAACAGGAGGTAGGCCAAGTGTTTGGTCACTTAACTCTGCCACACTCTGGGTTATTTTACGTCATTTATAGCCCCCTTTTCTCCACAATGGGGACTCACAGGGGTTTACAACATTCTCCCCTTTTCCATTTTATCCTCACAACAACCGTGTAAGATAGGTTTGGCTGCAAGTGTGTGACTGGCCCAAGGCCACTGAACAAGCTTTCATGGCAATGTGGGGAATCAAACCTGGGTTCCCTAGACCCTAGTCCAGCATGCTAATCATTACCCCACACTGGCTATCTGTTTTTCTATTTGGGTTGTTTCTTGGTGTTACTTTTTGCACTCTGGTACAAATACCAGGTCACCTGGGGCAGCATGGAGCTAAGAGCTCAGTACCATCTCAGCTGGGGCTGGCTCTCAGTATAGCTGAACACACCTGAATCAAAAGCCCCCCAAAATCAGCTTTGTTCAGGCTCAGCTATACTGATAAGGTATTCGGGAGGGAATTTTTTGTTCGGTTTTGCCAAACACCCCCCCCCAATCCGTAACTAAAGGATCTCAGTTGTAGGCACAGGACCTTAGTTCAGAAGTTCTATGGAGTGAAACCTTGTTTCTTAGATTTTACTTTCCTCAATATTTGTTCTTATAAATAAAAGTTTCTTGTTTTGATTAATCCTGTGGGCTGCATGTGTAAGGGAAAGAAGTACATAAGAACATAAGAGAAGCCAGTCCAACACCCTGTCACACAGTGGTCAAAAATACCAGGTGCCATCAGGAGGTCCATCAGTGGGGCCAGGACACTAGAAGCTCTCCCACTGTGCCCCCCCCCACAAACACACACACACAATTTAATGTCTCGGTCTGTACACGTATAAGATATGAATGAATGGAGGCAGTGAGTGATTGGAACAGTATTTGAGCCCCGACCCCAATAGCCTTGTGTGAGTGAGGGCTGGTTATTAAAGGGGGCTGGGCTACCCTGCCTGTGGATATCTCTGGGAGTGAGAGAGGGGACCTGAGGTGCAAGATGGTCATGACTCTCTGTAGCAGTAGAAAAGAGTCCAGTGGCACCTTAAAGACTAACAAAATTTGTGGTAGGATATAAGCTTTCGTGAGTCACTGCTCACTTCTTCAGATGACTCTCTGTAGATTTTAAAAGAAACAAGAAGAATGACTTCCTTACCTACTTATAACCCATAACCTGAACAAGAGAGGTTGTAGAGGGTGGTAGGCACTCTCTGTGTGAATGGACAAGGGGCATCACATATTTTAAGGTGGGGAAAATATTTTTTCAAGACAAATGAAACAGCCACTTCCCACCCTAAACCTACTAAGGAATATTTTATGCACCAGATTAATAGTAACCTTGTTTTGAACTTCTTTCAAAGGGAGATCTAGGAATACCAGGATTTCCAGGAGAAAATGGGAAACCAGGGTTAACTGGAGAAATTGGGAAAAAGGTAACACAGTTGTGTTTGTTACACCTATCCATATTCATCCTAAACAAAAGGCCCAGCTTCAGTCTACAGGGTACACTGCACTCCACATGGCCAACTGAAATACCTACTGATATAGGTATGGACACGCAGGCATTCTGTCTATCTGTCTGATTATAGGATAGAAGGAGATTCTGAGAGCACATGTTTCTCTCATGGACACCAGAGAGAGAACAGAAAGACAGGAAGGGAAGGAAGGAAGGAAAAAGGGACAGTGGAACAGACAAGAGGCAGGATACAGAAGAATCTCCCCAATTCCCCTCTGCTGCTCCTCTGGGATAGAGGCATACTTGCAGCAAAGCAGCCCCATAGCCAGGATTAATGTGCCTGGGACACTTGTCTCCCCATCTCCCCCCCCCAACATGGCGCCACTCATGCAGCATAATTTTACCATAGAGTTTGGGGCAAATCCTAGAGCATCACACTGGCACAGTGATGTCACTTCTGGATATTCACCAGAGGTGATGGCACAATGTCATTCCCCCCATCCCTGCCTCCCTGTTGTTTGCTGGTTGCCAAGCAATGCCTGGCAACCCTACTTCCAATGACCCACTCACATGTATAATGGGATGGGGTGCAATTTACAGAGCCAAAGGGATTCTCTGGCTTACAGTGGAACCTCATATCTATCCCTCCAGGTTCTTTTTCGCCCAGCCACCCATTGGGTAGGAGCCCAACTTTCTCCCAAACTTCCTTAGGGAGGCACTAAGGGGAAAAGCCAGAAGGAAGATAGGTTCGACTCCCCCTGCCTGTGTGGCCCTTTGACCTTTTTTAGCCCCAAACATCCACCACCTTTTTGCTTTGTACATGAATGGGGCAGACCTACATTTAAAGATGTGGATTTACCTCTCTTACATGATTTTAGGCTTTAAATGTAATTAAAGGGCCGCATAAATATCTGTTTGTACATATGAGGAAGATGATAGATGTGGCAGACTCCAGTGAATGCATTCAAAGTGAAATAGGAACCTGGACATCTGTCTGCATATTCTTAAGTTGGGGTGACACTGCTGGTGATGTAGTAGTGGTTGAAGAGCAAACAACATAAGTCTCAGCTGAACTCAAGGTGGTCATCATGACTCTTTCAAGATGATCTTGGTCCTGGAAAGAAATTGAGGATGGACAGCTTTAAGGAGGATGCCATCATTGTTTTACCATCATCGTTCCATCAACGCCCTATGATTCCCACATACTGCTACCGCTGGTGCGGGCACTATTGGAGAGAATGGGACGTGTTTAGGGGACGGCAGGGCAGTATGATTTATACTGCTGTGGTTGTCTAGCTATGTTACTGAGAACACCATCTGGGTCTCAAAATCTTAAAATCTTAACATCTGGAACTGTATAGAGGAGCACCGGAAATGTTTTATGATGTCTATTTATGGGTTTATTAATTGTCTATTGTAATTTAATGTTTTATACTGTTTTATTGTTATTACTTGCCATTGTGCCCTGTTAGCCGCCTTGAGCCTTCAGGGAGGGCGGGATAGAAATCTAAATAAATAAATAAATTAAGCATGATGTCTAAAAGTGCAATCTTAAGCAGAATTACACTCTTATAAGTCCATTGAAGTCAGTGGTCTTAGAAGGGTATAAGGGAGACTAGGACTGTACTGTAACCCTCCACTCACCCTCTAGTCCTCACAGTATTCATAGGTTTGCACTGTGATGATGTACATCTTAGGGGAGTCTATGTACCCATTTATTCTTATTGACTCTTCAGATATAGAACTCTGTGAATATTAATACTCTCATCGTATTTAATTTAGGGGGAACGAGGATTTCCTGGCCCAAGAGGCCCAGAAGGAATGCCTGGGAGAGGAGAAATGGGTCTGAAGGTATGCTTTAATATTATTTGGAGTGATGGTCAGGCCCGTAGCCTGCGTGGGACCCATGGGGCCTGCCCTCCGCTGGTTTTGCGGGCCCCCTCCCTCCCGATCCTCTGCTCCCCCTCCCCCGAGCTCCGGAGCTACAAGCATCGAGTCCTAGCAGCGGCAGCAACTTCGAGCACCAGAGGGAGTCTGTATAACTGGCCGAGAAGGGCAAGCGGGGCGAGGGGAAGAGAGCGAGGGGGAGAGAGAGAGACCCGGACGCACCACCTCGCCTCCAAGTGCTGGCCCTCCACCACCGGGAGCCACTGGGGCTGGAGCGACGGGGGGGGGAAAGGCTGGTCTCACTTTCGGCCAGAAACTCCCCCCCTAATCGCCAGCTTGGTACAACACCCCAAGCAGACCCAAGTCTTTCCCGAAGAACATCGAGGCCAACCTCTCCCAGTCCTTGGGGCTCCTGTGCTGCACGGAAGGGAAGACGAAGGGGTCCAACATCAGTTCCCAGGGCTGGCTTCTCCGCCTGGCAGGGTGAGGGGGTGAGGAGAGAGATCCAGGCGGAGATTGGGGCGAGGGAGACAGATCTAGTCGCCGAGGGGGGAGGAAGTCCTATCGTCGCGCCAAGCAGTCCTTAGGAGAGCCGGAAGCCTTCAGAACAGACCCCAATTGAGTTTGCAAAGCCTCGGCACCCCCCCTGTGGAGCACGGGTTTGGAAGTGCAGCACCGCCTCAGGTCTTCGGCTGGCGGAAGGCTGTGATCCTCCTTTCTCCTCCCGACCAGCCGCCCAAAGCCTGGAAGAGTGAGGACGGAGGCAGGGAGGGGGGCTCTCCTGCCTCGACCCCCTTAGATCCGTGGCCCCTGAAGCAACGCTCGAGGTCCTTCCCTCCCTTTCTTCCTTCCTCCTCTTCTCCTCTGCCAAACTGCCTTTTCCTCCTCTCTCAAGAGGGACTCTTCATCCTGCAAGCTACAGTCTTTCAGTTTACAAAGGGGGGGCAGGAGAGAAAGCTGCAATAAAAGTTTCGCAGGGCAGGGGGGCGAGGAGGCATCTCCCACCCCTCTTCCCAGCTGAATCGTTGCCCTCCTCCTCCTCCCCCTCCCCCTCCCCGTCAAGACACCATCCCAAAGAGATGGAGAGCAAGGAGAACAGCAATGGTGAGGAGGAAGGAGACCGGGGGAGGGAGGGAGGGAGGGAGGGAGGGAGATAGAGAGCTCTACATCAAAAGGGAGGAGGGCTGGAGACAGGGAGAAACTGCATCGAATCCCTTTCTGGTGCTGGTCCCAGTCCAGCGCAGCTACCAAGGGCAAAGTCCGCAGTCCCCACTCCTTTTGCGCACAGGGATTTCCCAGCCTGCAACCGCCTCTGCCTCTCTCTCTCTCACACACTCCCCACTTCCGGGTGATGTGTGTGCGGTGCGCGCGCAAAGCGCGCGCACACACACACTCCAGCCTTCCCACTTTCCCCAGGGCCTTCCCACTAGGAAGGCTTCAGCTACGGCCCTGGTGGTGGTTCCTAGCTTGAAGGAGGTCCGCTTAACCTCAACCAGAGCCAGAGCCTTTTCAGCCCTGGCACTGGCCTGGTGGAACACTCTCCCAAGAAAGATCTGGGCCCAGCAGGACTTACTGCAGTTTTGCAGGGCCTGTAAAACGGAGATGTTCCACAAGTTCTATGGTTGAGGTGGCGGAGTTCTATCAGTATTGGCCTCCCTGGGTGCGCTTCCATCTTATATGATTTTTACTCATCCACCCATCTCCTGTAACATTGGTTACCATCTGCTGTGCACATATGTGGAGGGGACTCAGGAGTAGTTGTATTAATTAGCACCATAAATGATGTTAAAATTGGATTTTAACAATTGTCGATATTATTTTTGTTTTATTATAATTTATTATACTGTTGTAACCTACCCTGAGCCTTGCTATGCAAGGGAGGGTGGGCTAGAAATTTATTAAAATAAATAAATGTGTTTTAGACAGGCCTGTAGCCATGGAGGTGCAAAGGGGGGCAGTGCCCCATCAATAATTTGCCATGCCCCCTCCAATCAGCATTACAGGTTGGTGTGAAATCTGTCACACATCTTTCAGGTGTAAATTTTCTTTCTATCACTGTTCTTCAGCCCTGAGACATGGTGTAGTGGCAGGTAGGAAATACTTGTCACTGCTCAGCAACGGCAAGGTAGGATGGCAAACCACAAGTGAATTCATGGCATCCTCAGTGGGAGCCAGGAAAACAGCTACCCAAGGGCTGAGGCAGGAAAGCGTTTGGGGACAAGGTTGCCAAATGTTTGGCAGTTGTTAGTACCCCTTAAGGCCCAGTAGCCCAAGCCTTCCATTCTGCAGTTCTGTCTCTAAGTCACAGATGGAAAGTTCAGCTATCACTGAGTATCTGTGCTTTCATTATAGATTACTCCAAGCAGAACACATACAGAAACAACTCTGCATTGATGCTGATTTTGTTTTTGGTCAGGGTGAAATGGGACAGAAAGGAGAGCAAGGATTTGCTGGTGTGAGAGGAGTATCAGGTCCACTAGGACCAAAGGTATATTTACTTGTTTCCTGCGTTGCTTTCCCCCCATGTATAGGTTCCATAACACATTTGTGTGTAGTTTACTCTATGTACTAGGAACACTTTTGTAATGTGTCTGGTCCCCATCATCTGCCCAGTCTCTGACCATATAGATGATTAAAACAAACAAGGAAGAAGTAGTGTACATGGTGAGGGGGCTAGCTTAGCCAGCCAATGTATAGGAGTTAGACTAGGGAAATCCAGGATCAAATCTTCACTCATATATGAAGCTGGCAGAGTGACCTTGAACCAGTAACTCTCTCTCTCTCTCTCTCTCTTGGCCTTGCCTACCTCTCTGGGCTGTTCTGAGAATAAAAGGAGGGAAGACAGAGCCATCTGTGCCATCCTGAACTTTTTTTTGGAAAGAGGGATGAAAAGTTGACACATAATAAATAATAATTGCACAAATGTGAGAGTTACACACAACTACTGTGTGTGTGTATATATATATATCATCTATCATTAAACCTGCTATAACTGAAAAGAACAATTTGTGGTCGAATTGCACAGATTATGTTAGTTCAGAAAACCGAAGCAGGTGATTCTTGGTGTCTCTTGCAGCACTAGATTTTGATCACTTTGTGAATGAGAAGCTATATGAATGAAATGTAGTAATCAGCAATTAAACAAAAAGGTTTTATGACCTCCTTGAGAATCCAGAGGGAACCAATGTATATGGAGATCTCACCATGTTTGAATGAGTTCCTAATAATGTAGATGAAAGCAAGTACTTGAGAACTAGTGAAAGTAACTCATTCTTTTCTGTTTCAGGGTGAACCTGGAATCAAAGGTGCAGTTGGTAACCCTGGACCTTCAGTTCGTGGGCCACCTGGCCCCAAGGTGACTTTATTTGCAGTCAGAACCAATGCTCCCTCTAAGCTGTAGAGTCTTGTGTGCAAAAATTCTACTTTGTGAGCTACTGGCATTAAAGCTGTGAGCAAGCAATTTGGCTACTGCATAAAATAGCTTGCTCTGGAGCCATCCTTCCTGAGCTAAGACAAAAATGTGTGAGCTGGAAGGTAAAAAACTGAGCTATCTCACACTAACTCAGCTTAGAGGGAACACTGGTCAGAACCTTCTACAGAACCCCTTTCATTCCAGTTGGGCTTGCATAGAGAGGCAAGGGCTAAAACGAATGATCCAAGTGTGGCCACACCATAGATCTACATTAAGCATTACAACTATTGTTTTATTTTCAGTCTTTTTCCTGCCAGTATTACACAAATTGTCTTTGTCATGGGTATGATATGCTTGAGGGCCTGTTCCACAGCCATTGTTTGAAAAGCAGCCGTTGGCAAAACCAGTGGAATATTTATTTTGAAATGCATATCCTGTACTCCTCAGTCAATATTGGTGCCTGAGGGTGGCTCACAAAGGAACTCGGAAGTTGTTAGTGCCCCGTTAGCCACCTTGTGTCTAAAGAAATAAGGTAGGATATAATTATTTAAAATGAATGAACATAACACCATATGCAATAAAAATATAAATACATTAAAGCCAGTTAACAGCTGTACCTAGCACAAACCAGCTATGTAAAAACTAGTTTAAAACATTAGAACACTAAACAGCAGTTCTTAAGTCTTATAAAACTTTTAAAACAGAAGGCTACTTAAGAATAACTGCCCTATTATCTTGCTACAATGCTACAAACTGCTGTACTCTCATTGTTTCTCTTTGTTGACGCGTGGGTTGAATTTGCGCTGCTATTCTTTTTTATAGAGTTATTGTTATGCCAATAAAGGTTATTGGAATTGGACAAGAATAAATCGGCATTTAAAAAAAAGATATCCTATGGTCAGCACAGAGATACATACAAAGAGCAAAAATAAAATAACTTGGGAAAATGCCTGAAAGTTTAACAAGCTTGGCACCTAGTGGGTGAACAGGGTAGACAGTTCCATAAGAGGGGTGCCACAGCTGAAAAGAGTATCTCTTGTCACAGTTTGCTTCCCCTCCAGTGATGGAGGGAGACTACGCAAAGCCATGCACAAAAATCTCATACATGGTAGCAGCTGTTCCTTCAGGTACATTGGTCCCTGGCTGTTCACCATTGGGCTCGGCAGTAAATAGGCAGCCAGAATTTGTAAAACTGGCATTCTCTGTAATCTCTGTAATTAATGCCAGTCAGCAGTCTGGCAACAGTCTGGTTTCTGAGCTTGCACTAATTGAAGCTTCCAAACTGTTTTAGACGGCAGCCACACAGAGAACTCATACAGTAATCTACATGACTATCTAAAGGACTGTCTCATTCCATATGCCCCCACTTATGATCTTTAGGTTTCTAGCTACCAGCTGTTTCCTTGCTTAGGGTAGCTTACCTGGCAATGACCAGAACCTGTGCCTTCTCTATGGTTGCTCCCACCCTATGGAATAAGTTCCCTGAAGAGAGTGTCAGGATATCCCTGTCAGCGTCCAGGAGAAACGGCCCGAGGATACGGGATACGAAGATACGGAATGCATAGAGCACTTCTGCACCCAGGAGAAGAAGAGCGGGACCAAGGGAACTGGCAGAGCCAGAGGGCAAGACAGACAACCTCGACCACCAGTCAGAGAAGAGCCGTGCGGGGTTATCGGCATCTCCAAGGACCCAACAGAGAGGAAGCAGCCCATAGAAGCCAAGGGGGGTTTGTGTACCTTTAAGCGGGAGGGAGAGGTTGAAAATGAGAATAAAGGTTTAACCTGGGTCTGCCAGGGAGGATGAAATTCAGTGGAGACTGAAAAGGGCACAGCTGTGCATACAACACTGACCCGAGGTCTCCCTGGATAAAAGGCAATGCACTCTCAGTTGAGGAGAGGCACCTTTACGTCTGAGGCAGTTCCAGAAACCCCATTCTCGTCAATCCTCGTTATCGCTTAACGGACGCTGCTACAGTGGAGCGGAATCTTACAGAGAGGAGCAGCACCATCCCGAGAACTTTTATGAGGGACCCTAGGAGCATTTAATTTGCTAGAGCTTTTAATGGGGCATTTTGTGGGGGGTGGGGTGGGTTATTTTGGATTTTATTGTGTTTTGTATGTTTCAAATATAAGCTGCCATGAGTAAAGGTGAGGTATAAACATTTAAATAAATCTAATCTGGATGTGATCAGAGTATAGATGTAGTGGTGGAAAGTGCCGTCAAGTCACAGCTGACTTGTGGTGACCCCGTAGGATCTTCAAGGCAGGAGACATTCAGAGGTGGTTTGCCATTGCCTGCCTCTGTGTCACAACCCTGGTCTTCCTTGGAGGTCTCCCATCCAAATACTAGCCAGGGCTGACCCTGCTTAGTTTCCGAGGAAGCTGACTTCTCACTCCTGAATTCCCTTCTCTACTGTCTGACAGCACTTCAGTGTTATCTGGATTGAACTTCACTTTGCTGGCCCTCCCATTTGTTAGTCCGTTACCACCTCCAGACAATGGTTCACCTGACTCAGATCAAAGTGCTGGGCTTCATTTCCATGATCATGACCCTTTATTCCAAACTTTGAGACAACCGCACTCATGTAAATGTTAAAAAGCCTGGCAGTAAAACGGAACCTGGATGGAGCCCATAGCATGAAATGCCACAGGATCGAACAATTATCCCTCTTTGGCTTCTGGTTGGCCAGGTACGTCTGGAACTGCTGCCCCATCCCAAAAGGGTTCCATGGTTGATGGTACTGAGAGCTGATATGAGATACAGGAGAATCCGGTTTCACCCCTCTGTCACTTTCCCATCAGGGCAACCGAGGCAGTTTCAGATTGCAAATCACACCGAAGGCAGATTGAAATACCTCTAGAAAACCTAGCATCATCTGGGAATATCTGAACCTGGTACTTCAATCAAAAACTGAATGTCCTAATTGCATATGATGTGATTTCTTTCTGTGTATATATGTAGGGGGAACAAGGATTTGCTGGGCCTCCTGGAAATGATGGAAGTCCTGGAAATTCCATTATGGGACCTATGGTATGAAGTTTTTTTTTTTTTTAAATGAACAAATAAATAATGAATTTAATATGACACATAGAAAGTAGAAAGGAATATTTGAATGGTTTGTTTGTTTTGAATGGGCAGATGGCAGCCAGAGAACGTTCAGCTGCTCTTTTCTGTTAAGGGTTCTGATTCCTACATGCATATTAATTGTGTCTTACTATCCTTCTTGCCTTAGGAATATGTTCTCTCCCCATCCCTCATTCACTTTAATGTATAGTTCCAGATGAGGGGAATACTTGGTTCTGAGAACAAAAGTGCTGCTTGTTGTACAGCTCCAAGGGTTCTTTGTCGTGGTAGATTTGTTGTTATTTTGACCTGGTTTTGTTTGGCAGCCTTTGTCGTTATTCATATCAGTAACATGTCAGGGTGCAACTGATATAAAACCTCAGATGAACATAATTCTGCGCAAACCATTTATTAACCCAAGGTTTCTAACAGTTTATAAACTGCTTCATCATGTTTACAGGACAAGGTTTAGATGCCTGTCTCCAAACGCTTAAAAAAAAAGAAGAGAGACTCTTACATTACATTACATTACATTACATTACATTACATTACATTACATTTCCAATTTCTATACCGTCCATGGCCCCCTAATGGGTCTCAGAGCAGTTTACACTGTACTACTTTCGTAGTTTGTTTACCTAGTTAGGGCCACAGATTCACGGGGAGGAGATGCTTGTGGTTAAGCACATGCAAATGTTTTTGCAGTGTTAGGAGCTAAAGTACATTTAACAAGTTGATGCAACAAATGTAACTTCTGTGCATTCATTTTGAAAAGTTGCTACTTACAGTATAACAGTAAAAGGTGACTAGAGTGCTTCCATGTAAACAGGGGCCCGTGTGGGCTTTCCCTTGCAGAGTGAGCTGCGCTCCCCTCTGCCATCGCTTGTGTACTGACGTACATACCTTTCTTCAAATCCAGTGTGGATTTTCATGTTTCCCTTCATGTGTAAACAGATATTTGGATTTATATTTAATCCAGGTATTTGATACATTCATCCAGTTAAGCCTTTATATCAGCACCTTTTTAAAAAGTCAATCTTAAAAAAACACACCTGGAAATCTTGCTTGTGGAGGGGAAGAATGATTTCCACAAAGGCCAGCCAATTAGCATTCTGCATAGGTTGCTAGGGGAAGGAGCTTTGCGATTGTCACTAGAACTGCCCAGTCACAGCTCTGTTGCACAGTTGCTTTCCACTGGCTAGCAGGAAGAATGGATTTGTCCTGAGTTTTATTATCTGAAGAAAGTTATATGTTTGTCCAAGAAGGGGTGAATGCAGATCCATAATGGGTTCGCTCCTTGAGATATGCATGTCTGTACACAGACAAAGTTGATATACCAACAGTACAATCCTAAAAAACACATTCCTAGGGCTAAACCACACGAAGAAGGCATGCTTAAAATTGCACCGTTCGTGTAACAACAGGTGGCTCTTATAGTATCATTATCTCCTCTGCTCAAACTTCTCCATCTAGTTTGTTCTTTTGGATAATGGCCCAAGCCATCAGTGGCTCCAGTCCGTGTCCAGCCTTTTCCAGCTTGGATACTTTGTGGGCCTCAACAGTTTTTTCCTTCCAACAGCTTCTTCCACCAGTATTTTGGCTATCCCCTGCACAAGCCTTAAAAAAGAAAAAAAAAAGATTCCAAAATATGAGAAGATAGAAAAACTTCACATGATGGTGACTATAGATGACCACTTTTTTGCCCAGTTTTAAACACTGTGAAAGAATAGGATCAGCAGAGTGCTCAGGGCACATGTGCACAACGGAATATGCCACTAGCACATCCATGTGTGCAAGATCAATATTTTCCAAGGAGCCCCTTACTCATGGAGAAGTCTTAGTGGCAGAGGAAGCAGCTGCTGCTGCAGAGGAAAGTCTCCACAGCAGATGGAAAGAAGCACAAGGGGAATGATGTCACAGGACCCCAAGCTAATAACTCTGCCTAGAATTGCGTTGACAGTCTAGCAACAGAAAACATTGTGTGAGACTTCTGATGCCTATTTTACACTTAGGATAATGTGACATGAAAGCACGAGAACAGTGTTCCTTCTGATATCAGGAAAAAGATATTTGACAGTTCTTAGAGAACAGTATTGTTAATCTATTTTGGATGTTAAGTGCAAACATCTGTTTGGCAACTCTTTCCAGCACAGGAATTTGAAGTCAAAATACAGACGCAACCTCTTGCCCTTAGATTTCCTCCTTTACTGAAAGAATGAATATTTTCAGTTTTCAATTCAAGCACTGTCAATTATCCAGGGAGCTTCTTTATGGGCAGTCAAGTACTTGAACGCTTCCAGTAGGTCTTCTGCCATTTTTCTTTGAACTGTGGGCTCCCCCTCATTTTACATGTGGCTTCTGAAACGGAAATAAGGAGGGGAGAACCATGCAGCAACAGTGGGCCTCATGGAGTTGCTCAGTGACCCTTGGCCCCAGTGAGTCTACAGGATTGCCAGTTCTCATTCTTAGCCCTGCCAATTACCCCTCAGAGGCCAGATCTTGAGAGCTTTGCGTGACAGCATTATCTCCAATAAGCAGTAACTCCTGCCTGCCTCCCTCTGGACTGTCTTCTCTGCTCCCTGCCTTGCTGTGACTCAGCACTCAGTTGATTTGCATTCTCACACAAACTCTACCCATGTTAACATAGTTGATAACATATCTGATCATTTATATTGTGAACCAGGGCATTCCAGGACTGACTGGGCCACGTGGACTACCGGGTCCAAAAGGAGATGGCTTTCCAGGTCCACAAGTAAGTGTAATGTTGTCTATATTGCCCCGGTTGGCAAAGACAACAACTTGCCATTGATACCATGAAACTTATGGTTCTTTTACAATGCAAACATTGGGAGAAAAAGTTCCCTAAACTAAGGTGGGAATGTCACTGTTTGTACATGTTGAAGTCGTGTGAAACTGATTGACCTTTATTCTTCTTAGGGGATTCCCGGAGCACCCGGTCCTCAGGGACCAAGAGGTCTGAAAGGAGCGGGTGACCCAGGGCAAAAGGTACTCCTGCTGCTGTACTGTGTTGAAACAATTAGGGCTAACTTTCAGTCACTCATTGCAAATGAAATAGCCCATCTTTACTCAGCAATTACCACATATTGCAATGTCTTTTGAAACTATTAGAAGATCACATTGTAAAGTTATAGGATGCATAGAAGGTGATGTTGGTTTGGGACCAGCATGCCTGAAGGACCACCTGTTCCCTTATGAACCTACCTGATCACTGTGGTCATCTTCTGCAGCCTTGCTTCGGGTGCCCCCATCTTCTGAGTTTAGGCAAGTGACAACCTTAGAGAGAGATTCTTGATCATGGCACCAAAACTCAGGAACCCTCTCCCCAGGGAGACTTTTCTGTTCCCTTCTGTTGCTATCTTCTACCATCATGTGAAGACTTTTTTGTTTGGTTTGGTTTTCCCTCAGTGATGCTTCCTTCCTGCCTAATGTTTTAATTATTTTTGTATGGATTTTAACCTTTTTAAAACAGTTTTAATGATGTTTTTGTTGATTTTAATGGTTTTTAAGGTGTGATTTTATTATGTATGTTTTAATTTGTTAGCCACCTTGGTGGCTCTTATGAGGGCAGGCAGGGATCTCTCTTACCCAGCTCCCATTGTCTGCTGGTGCTTTGGCAGCTGGCAGGAGGGGGGGAAATGCTGTTGGTATGATGATGCTATATCACCTCTAGGGAAAACACGGAATGAATCATAGAATCATAGAGTTGGAAGGGACCTCCAGGGTTATCTAGTCCAACCCCCCTGCACAGTGCAGGAAATTCACAAATCCCTCCCCCTCCACACCCACAGTGAAATCCCACCTTCGTCGCCAGTGAAAAGTATGCAGACGGAGAGTGATTTCAGCTAAGCATACCTTTATTTAGTTCAGGACAAAGACAACTGACCAGCTCGCAGGCCGGTTTATATGCGTTCAGAAAACCCGCCACCAAGCACACCTAAACACACCCCCTACTCCCGATAGGCTATTTACAGTAACCGGGCGACCATTGGTTGCCCGGCTGGGCAGCTAGCCCTTTTGATTGGGCCTGCTAGGATCCTCCGGATCCTTTGTCTTTCGACTGAAGCTTACATAGGAATTGTGCCTGGCCAGCCCGGGCAAGTCCGGGCATGTCAGGCTGAATACATTACACACAGTGAGTGCTGTTCCACGCCCAGAAGATGACAAAAAACCTCCAGGATCCCTGGCCAAACCGGCCTGGAGAAAAATTGCTTCCTGACCCCAAACTGTCAATCAGCATTTTCCTGTGCATGTAAGAAAGGGCCACAAGAACTAAGCACTGAGGCAACCCTTCCTGCCCTCCCTCTCATGATCTGCCTAAATTCACAGAATCTGCATTGATGTTAGATGAATGAATGAAGTCACTCTGGTCTAGAAATAGCTGAAAACTGCCCCCCCCCCCGAGTGATTCCTAGAAAGCCCTGATGTCACTTCCTGGTTTATCCCTGAAGTGATGTCATGCCATCACCCAGTGGCATCACCCATGTCACCACTTGCCATCTCCCACTAACTGGCAACCCGACATGTGCCATGTACCACATACATCTTTAACTTGGGAAGGCACAAACCTCTGCTGGAAAATAGAACTGGGCTGCTTGAAGGATCGTTGTTGGTTCTTGTATTACAAAATCTTAATGAAATACAAAGTTTGTTTAGCATTTTACTGTTTACAGGATACAACAAATAGATTACTGGGATAATGTTATGTGAAGCACTTAGAACATGTGAAATATTGTTATGACTTTGACCTTATAGAAATCTGATGCAGATTTCATTTTAATTTGTTTTGTTGTGACTTTGACCTTATAGAGATCTGATGCAGATTTCATTTTAATTTGTTTTTTTGCACTATGGACAGCTTGAAAGAGAAATACCTTCCTGAATCTCTAAATGGAAAATGTTTCTGCTTTTATCTCTATGTGTTTTAAAAATAGCTTTGTTTAACCAAAGACCCTCCAAGTAATAAATTTACATACAACTCAAGTTAGAATTCCGCTGTTGAAGAATGTTCCTTGAAGTTCAATTGGAGCAGTGTTCTATCGGTTTGCAAGATTTCTTGCACATGCGTACAGCAGAGAAGAGGAATTGTGTGCTAACAAAGGCCTCATTCATGCCAAGCTGCCCGTGGGAGGGATTCAGTATAGGCGTAATCTTCTTGTTGTGTGTAGAGTAGACATGAAGGGCAAAGGAGACTGAGTTATAATCACAACCGAGTAAAAAAATGCATACAAATGCCATTCTAAGGCTGGGCTGTAATTAAGC
>NW_015165837.1:1145479-1154178 GCF_001447785.1 Gekko japonicus | reverse complement strand
AGCAAAGCCTGAAACCACCAACATGGTCCCAAAGGTCCAGATACAGCCAGCTGCAGGAAGCAACTCTCTTCAAAATCTTGGCCTTTAGAACTGAGGCTTAAGTCCAGCACAGAGACGGGTGTTTCTCGATGTTTTATTGGTCTTACACAGTTACCACCCATGAGCTCATTTTCCTTGGATGACATATTCAAACAGCCATTCATCAATAATGGCTAATGGTAATATGTTTATCAAAATAACCAGACACATAAGGCTGAACAATATTGAGATGCTGAATATATGTGTGTGTGCCGCCCTGAGCCTGCTTTGGCGGGGTAGGGCGGGATATAAATTAGAATATAATAAATAAATAAATAAATAAATAAATAAATGTATATGTATATAAATAACAAATTACATTAATCATGAAAGTGTATGGCACAATAAGCTTTTAAGGTGCCCCAAAACTTTCAGTTAATCTGCTTTTAGAATCCCATTAGAGTTAAGGAACACTTTCCATTAGCTTTAAAGGAGTTGAGCTTGTACAACAAAATATTTATTGAATTGAAGATCACAGTGTATATTACACATTGTTTTGATAAAAAGAAGGCCTCATAGGAGAAGCAAAAAATGTGCAAAATAATGTTACTTTGAAACCTCTGTAATAAATATCAGCTACGGAAAGTGTTGGGCCAAATCTGGACCCAAAACATAACTGAAGCCCCTCTTGTTCTGCCTACCAGGCCCCTCTTCAGAGTAGCTTCCATATAAAATTAAAGCCAGACTACAAATTATGCAACTTCAAATCCCCAGAGAAACCCTGGCCATCCTTACAAAGCATATTTTTTCAAATAATTTAGGGATAAATGACTTGTGAGCCTGAAATCATATGATTAGAATGCTAGAGCATGATTTGAGTACAGTTAATGAACAAGGGTGGTAAGAGATAGCAACAAGGATAACAAAACGGGACAAAGAGGCATAAGGGGAGAGGCCATAACAATAAATAAGCATAAATGCAATGAGATGGAGTCATTATTTTGACTTCATTTCAGGAGAAAATGATGACCTGCCACCAACTGGGGTTCTCCAACGCACAAATAAGCATGTGTACAACCATCATGTCTGATAGTGTATCAAGTGTAATGAGAAGGAAAATGTTTCTGGCTTTCACATTGTTAAACCAACCATTTAACCACACAATATATTTTTCCCAGTAGTGTCTCTTGGTTGGGTCAGCGGACATGGTCTAGGAGTCCATGCCTCGCAGGCACACACAATCCTAATTTGGATTGGGGCTGTGGCACTTAGGGGGAGAGGACAGGTCTCCCCTATGCTGTTTTCCTACAGCATTTCCGCAGTACTGAAATTGCTTGCATTGAGGTTTTTAAAACTGTGTGTTATGTGACATTTTCTGCAGTAGATTTTTCCTCACCAGGCGCAAACCTGAAGTTTTCTCCTTACCCCGCATTTTCGGAATCCCCAGTTTTAGCATGGTAAGGAGAAAACTTCAGGTTTGTGCTTGGTGAGGAAAAAATCTACTGTGGAAAATTTTACATAATGTGCAGTTTTAAAAACATCAATGCGCTGTGGAAATGGTCCCAGGGGAGCACTGTTTGTTCCATTGTTTCCCAGTGGGGCAAATAGCACCCTCTCCAGGGTTGTTTCTGGTCAGGATAATGGCATTGTGGTGAAGGCTTAAGCATGCTCTTCCCTTGCATCATAGTCCTCATCTGAATTAGGCTTGTGCACACCTGGGAGGTGTGACCTCCCAGAAGATGTCTGCCAACAAGACCTGAGGATGTACCCTGGAAAGAAGTATTGTGCAGGTAGACCAGTCACGCAAGAGGTAATGTGAAAGGAACGGCTTCCGGCTTGCAGATTTGCCAAGTCACTGAGGTAAAGAAACCAGCTATCTATTACATGAGAAAGGCTAGGTGAGTGGAGCATTCCCTTAAAATATGTCAATTATAGTAAACTTGAGTAAGAAGAAAGTGGACATATCCTTTATCACTTCAAGCATTTTGGCCTGTCTGTTTCTAAAGTTGTTAAGGGGAAAATATTTGCCCACAATATTCTTTTAAATGACCCAACTTGGATTTACAATAAACAGGATGTAAGGGAGTTCACTGAGGCGCACTTGAACATAAATGTGTATGGGATTGCAGACCAAATACAGAATGTTTTGGCAGAAA
This sequence comes from Gekko japonicus, assembly GCF_001447785.1. Classification (NCBI taxonomy): domain Eukaryota; kingdom Metazoa; phylum Chordata; class Lepidosauria; order Squamata; family Gekkonidae; genus Gekko; species Gekko japonicus. The sequence continues at coordinate 1,152,004 of NW_015165837.1, read as the reverse complement.
CAGAAATTACAAATCCACAGAATTGTGGAAACTAAATTACAATAGAGGATGTTCTAGAATCTTTTGGCACCACCTACTGGTAGCCCATAGCATGTCTGTGAATCCAGCCTTGGATGTGCAAAGGCAAATTCCCACTCTTCCTCACACACAGGGTTGGATCCGGTTACTACCTTCCTCTAAGTTAAGTACCATCATCTCTTGGAATGAGTCTTGTTCTGTTGAAGGGACACTTGCTTTGTTGGAGGAAAACCACCCTCACTCAGCAGAACGGAGTCCTCAGATCCAGCCCTTTGTGTTTTCTTACACAGTATAGCTACTGAACATGAACACTTGGTAACAGTCACTATGATGTGTTTTGGGGAGCAGACAATCCTTCAGGTAGGTTGGTCCCAAACCATATAGAACTTTAAAGATCAACACCGGCTTTCGAGAGCCAAAGCTCCCTTCATCAGAGATAAGCAGTAGGGGTAAGAAAAATTAGGATATGAAATTATTTTTACCAGAGTAATTATTATAATTACTAATCGTTATTTCATTTTTTTGTCTTGTCCTGTTTTCAGCTATCTGGTATAATTAAATTTGATTTGCTAAAGGTATATTACATCTTCCCAGTTAAAAATATACTGATATGTAATTTAAATCAAAGATGAGTAAAACAGTGGGACGATGCAGTGGCAGCGTCATCTTCTGTGATTCTGCATTCCATTCCATAGAAAAGGCTAGATGCTCTGTGTTTCAATCCATAGAAAATGCTAGGTCTGTTTTGGCCATGGCCATGGGGAACACAGTCGAGCCCATATTGCATGTTGTCCTTAATACACAAAGGCTGAGAAGGGATGAAAAATGAATGGAAATAGGTAAGAAAATCCATGCTGGAAGAGTATACCACGGAGGACAGCATTATAAAACGATGAGATTGCAGAGCTCATATTGTATCCCCCCCCTTTTTTTTAGGGAGAACCTGGAACGAGAGGACCTTCAGGGCCTCCTGGGCAACCAGGAATCGGAATACCTGGGCCAAAGGTTAGCGAGAGTCTCTTCTGGAAGTTGGCACATTTATATAGATGTCTGAATTCTACAATGCCTGAAAATCCAGTGCAGTTAGAGTTGTCATCACCGTCTACTTCTTGCCATTTTTGTATTTGCTTATTTTTTTAAAAAAATGTTACCCTGCATTGCAGGAAAAGCACTTACAGCAGCTGACGCCCAGCATCCTATCTCTGCTTTTTCTTTTCTTGCGGGGAGTGGCGAGTTTTAAATGTAGTTGGTTGGTAGATATCTTGCAAATAAGTATTTACTTTTCTCTGTATCTGTATATCTCAGCCGGGGAACCTGATTCGCTAAATACATGCAGGTGTGCTTATCTGTTGCCATTATTAGGAGGTAGTTTGTATAATCAATAGAATCAACTCTTGGATATACCATTCTGGCTGTTGCAGGGGCGGGCAGTGGGTGGGTTTAACATGTTTATGGGGGGTAAACCTCTCTACACATAGAAAACTAGCATGCTATGAAGAAAGGTTCAGCTAAACCTTACTCCTGTGATGCTACTTTTCTATATTGTGTGTGTGTGTGTGCATACATTCGCCTTACATCTCTGATACAGTCCAAGTAGTGCAAGCACTTGGTTCTGACAAGTATATAAACTGTCCCTTAACAGCAAGAAGATGAAAAGGAGTAGGGCAAATGGGCAACTAAGCCAGTCCTTCTCTTGCTTCCATATCTGTCACTCTCCATGTGTGAGGCGTGGGTCAGTTTTTGAGAGAAACAAAATTATGATTCATGTTGAATTTTTATCTGACCATTGGATTGGAGCCAAAGTTTCTGTACTTCCTCCAGAAAAAGGAACCTTCCTCCAGTCGACAAGGTGTGTTCCAGCAGTGAAAGGCTCCTTGTGCCACTGGAAGATTCCACTGTTAGCAAAACAAAACCTTTCAAGTCAACCCTTTTTTTCCTTTCAAAAATGACTTTTCTCACTATAACTCAGCGAGAGAAACTTATTACATAGGCTTAACAAGGGGCTGGGGATGGCCACCACAGGGACAGAGTCAGGGAAAATGGCTGCCATGTGGGTGGGAAAATATGAACTTTCCCACGCACACAGCAGCCATTCTGACTTTACTGAGTTCTTTCCCCAAGGCTGTACAGCAAAGCAGGTTCAAGAAAGACTGGAGAAAAGCTGGAGAAATCCTGGGAGGTGCATAAATGTACCATGATGCTATGGAGAAGCAGGGAAAAAAAAAACCTAGTTCCCAACACCATTGAACCTGGGGCAGATAACCAGTGCAGAAATGGCTGAAGTCAAGAAAGCACCTGGAGTACAGACATGGAGGAGCAAGAGGGAGGGGAAAGCACATGAACCTGAGGCTTGAACCAACTGATTACCTCTGAATCAGGCGGCAGCCACTCTCCTCTGGATCCTGTCATTTATATGTACAGGCTACAAAGGCTTTGGAGGGGTGGGACTTATCTTTTACACCAACATTTGGAATGGGTAGATTTGTACACACAGTTTTGTTCAACTCCAGGAAATTCTACTTCATTCTGGAATTCACTCCATATTATTCTCTCTCTCTTTTTATGTTACGTTGGACAATATTAATAGGGTGCCATGGGGCAAAAAGGCTTGCCTGGGCCACAGGGCCCTCCAGGATATGGTACACAAGGAAGTAAGGTAAGAATGATTGCACAGGGGCTTTGGTTCTGAAAACAACTTGTTTCCCCTTAGCTATACAATTGATTTGCATAACAGTTTTAAATGAATTTAAATTTTCCAATTTGAACAGTAAACCACCTCTGCTTAAATAGTAAACCCACCACTCTGGCTGAAACAAGCTTTGAATAAAGGATTGGTAGCATGTAAATTACGTGGTCCCTTAAAGGTCTCTTATTTGGAAACCTGCTAGACCAAGGCTGTGATTATTTGTGATATAAATAGAAATCACCTTTTCCTAGATTTTTTATTAGACAGACAATAAACAGATAGAGATGGGGGGGAAGCTAACAGACAACAAAGTATTTAATAGTGTGACTGTTACATATGAATGACTTCAATATATAAAGTAAAACTGGCTCAGGATTGGCTCAGAATCCTGGAGTAGAGGCAGCAGGATTGGAAGTGTTGGTGGGGTTCTTTCTCTGAACTCATCTTCTAGTGCAAGGAGAAGGATAAATCCCTTTTGACCCACCAAAAGGTAGTACCACTGAATTGGAGACCCATGTGGACAAAAAGCCACATTCAACTAGGGTGCAGTAAAAAGGGAAATTAGCTCAGTTTTCTCCTTCTCTGTCTTGAACCAGTAGAAATCTTTGTAGGGTACAGCCCATGTAACTATAAAGGTAAAGGTTTCCCTTGCTCGAAAGTGGTACCTATTTATCTACTTGCAATTTCTTGCTTTCAAACTGCTAGGAAGGGTCTAATAAATTTGCTGGGAAGGTGAAGAACCTTCTCTTCATTGGTGGAAAGACTGCCTATGTTCAGATGGTTAGGAGAGTGACTGCATGAAACAGAGGTGAGTCGTGTCTAGCCATCTGGAATCAACACCTAGTACCCTGATGTGCTGAGCAACAGGGACTCAGCTAGTATTGACAAATTAAGACTTGTGTGGTATTAAGTTCCATTTACTGTTGTGGTTTTCTAACTGTGTTGCATGGACCCCTGGTGTTACTTGGAAGTTTATCTGGGTTTTCTCAGGGCCCATGGTTTTTGGATCACCCCAAGCTACTATTTAGTAAGTGGTCATCCAGCAAGGCATTGATCTTTGTTTATGGTAAGTTTCAAGATTTTCATCTGGTGAAGAAGAAAAAAGACAAATACCACTTCTGTAAAAACTCTGATATTATAGCCCCTGCATGAAGACAGCACCATGTAAAAATGCATATTAGAATCACCAATTAATGACTGTTGTCTTTTGAGTTAGGAAGGAATTTTACAACAGATACTGTGTTTTGTGAATTAACTTTTCATTTTACTTTGACTGGACTATAGATGGCAGGATGCTGAGGTTATAGAATGGACTGTACCACTTCAAACTGCAGGGAATGGATTTCACTTTGCAAAGTTCTCCTACATGAATGTTCCATAAAGAAATCCAGTATATCATGTAAAGAGTTAGACTAGACCATTTCTCCCTGATTTGCTAATTTTTAATATGCAAACAGTTTTTACACAGGGAAATATTAAACTGTAACTCTCCTCATCTGCAGTCTGAAGTGGTACAGCCCAGTCTACCCCCTCAGTATTCTAAAGAACAAAGTTTAAGTCTATTGGCACCTTTAAGACCAACAAAGTTTTATTCAAGGTATGAGCTTTCATGTGCACGCACACTTCTTCAGATAATTGAAATGGAAGTTAACAGTTCATATGCCTGGATCTACCCTCAGGATTCTGTTCCAAAACAGACAGTTGATGATTAATCTGAGGAGAGAGACTCTAAATTGAGTAATTGGACACCTTTGTGTCTTTGTAGAAGCAACCAGACGAATAAAGGCATTGTTATTCATAGGGGAAATTTGCTAGTTTAACAAGCGGAAGATCTGGATTCTACTCTAAAAACAGTTTGGAGTAATGTGATAAAAGCAGTCTGTCCCTGAAATATAGATTAGACACTGCTTGTGTGGATTTTAAAGTAGACAAGGGCAACAAATGCATACTTAGCACGTACTCCAGTTTTAATGTTACTTCAGCCCAGCTGTTACTTCAGCCCAGCTGCTGCTTTGGGATAAAAGTGCTGAACCATATAAGAACATAAGAAGAACCCTGCTGGATCAGACCAATGGTCCATCTAGTCCAGCATCCTGCCTCACATAGTGGCCAACCAATTCCTCTGGACAGCCAGCAACAGGTCATAGAGGTCTAGGCCTTTCCTTGATGTCGCCTCCTGGCTCTGGGATTCAGAGGCTTAGTGCCTCTGAATGTGGAGGTTTCCCTCAGTCACCATGGCTAGTAGCCATTGATAGACTTATCCTCCATGAAACTATCTAATCCCCTTTTAAAGAGAAGAACCACCTTACAAGGTTGTTGTGAGATTTATGGGTTATAATGGGTTGAATCCAAGTAGCTGTTCCAGTGGTAAAAAAGAGAGAAGGGGGGTCCCCTTTGACCACCTAAAAGGCTATGTTGAAACCTTGCAGGGACAAAAACTGTGTGTGGTGGGTGGGGCATGTAGTAAGGAGAGGAATTTGATGAAATTGTTTGAAAAAGCTGGCTGGACCCAACCCAATATATGTGGGGTGCTTTGAATACATAGTTACAGAAATGCTAACCATAGTGACGATGAGAATGTGGTCTATCCAGAATGGTATGGGGCGGGGGGAGAGAAGAGAAAGGAAAGGAGGCAGGAACATCAAAGTTCTGCCTTATGAACATGGCTATCATTGCTGGTGGGTTATGATGCTGCTGCAGACAGATCTAAAATACGAAAAGCAAGTGAAGCTGTAAAAATGGCCTTGCTCCACATTTGGCTAAGCAGACGCTAGAGTTACGGCACTCCTTGTGTGTATAAAGCTCCAGGGCTCAGTGGTTTGGCCAGCCAGAACCTTAAATCAGAAAACTATTTCCTGTCATTTGAGGCGTTGTCATTATAGGTGTCATCATGTCTCTTAGCAAAGTAAATAAACGCTGCTGCTGGAGAAACATTTTGTGGCTGCCTAAGCTCCCAGGATGAGCCTGAGGGATTGGGAGTGGGGATTCAGCTTAATTTAATGACTCCCTACGCAATTGATGTTGAAGCTGAAGTTTTACAAGGAACAAGCTGGCAGTGAACATCTGTCACTGTGGTGTTGTGTTAGTTTTCTGTACGTTTAATGAATCTACATCCACAAAACGCAATGTATATATTTGAACGAGGTCTGCATTTTTGTCAAAAAGAATCTGAATATAGAAGTGTCAGTTTCCTTGTGGCTGTTGAATGTTGCAGTGCAAGACATGTTTAGAAAGCTTGTGCTACTTTCCATATTGTTTTCAGGGAGAACCAGGCTTTCAAGGCTTGCCAGGACCAAAAGGCTCCATGGGGCTTGGACTTCCTGGCCCTAAGGTGAGTTTTTGCTGGCCTGCAATACAACAAAAGCTTAAATGTTTATTTAAGAAGCTTTGGCCATTAAGTCACAATGATGGCGCTCTTCTGAAAACCCTGTAACATCATATTTTACATCTCAAAAGAGAGGCTGTATAGTGGGGTGCTTAGATTAGGACTGGGGAGAACTGGTTGAAGTCTCCACTCAGCCACAACACTCATTTTCTCCCAAGCCTAATTTTCCTCAAAGGGGGATCAAACGGAGATGACCTCGCATGCCAACCTGAGCTTGCTGCTTGGAGGAAAGGAAGGGCAACAATGTGATGGATTCTCAGCATGATTCTATTGCAAGCTAACTCCATGTTTTTAAAACCAGCTGGTGATTTCCCCCCTCCCTCCCCGCCAAAATCAGAAACAGTGTGCAGGGTGTTCTGAAAAAGGCAATAATATTGAGTTTTTTGAGAAAATCAGAAAAGCTTACTCCGAACAATGGGTGTTCCAAAGAACGCTC
>NW_015165837.1:1137672-1145354 GCF_001447785.1 Gekko japonicus | reverse complement strand
AATTCTGGTTCCAAATTTTTTTTGGAAACCCTAAAACCCCCCCCCCCCCCCCAGTAATAAGCTGTTTGGTGAGCCTCAGTTTAGGATGGCACTGTTAAAACAGTCGAGTCACAATCTTGTGCATAATAGCCCCTGCATGAACATCTCTGTATTCAGAGAGATAATGAACGGTATCCCAATTTACCTTATTATAATGAAAGCTACTAAAATATGATTTCAGCTGGTTTTTTTATTATCTGCTCTAGTATAATTGTTTAAGAAGAAAAATGGCTCTCAACAGTCATACTACCGATCCAGTTATTTGTGGATGTTTATTATTATCACTGTTTTTATTAAAAAGCATCAACTGCATTTCCAATTACCAGGTAGTCACAGTAGCCCACATCATCAATAAACCAATGGTGCACTATCAATAACCTGAATAAAATACCACTAACATAGAACACAGGGTATGTGATATCCAACAAATATCTGTGGCACTTGCACAGCCACATTCCATATAACATTTGCAGCTTCTGAGGCTGTGGTATCTGAGGAAAGAAATGTATTTCCCCAAAGTACAAAATATCACATAATCTGCAGTTTCACAAGAGAAGTGCAACCTCAGAAGGTCCCTGGACTTGTACGAAACACATCTTTTTACACGAAATCTGGTTGTGTGGAAGCTTTGATCAGGTTATGTGTAGAATGTGATTATATCAGCTTGCTTCATATAGACAAAGTTTAAGAGAAATTGCCTTACCAAGGGAAGTCTTCTTGTTATTTCATGCGTGTGCTTCTTTTAAAAATTAGGGAGAATATGGAGATAAAGGTGATCAAGGAAAGAGAGGTGACAAAGGAGAGACTGGTGATCTTGGACCTGCAGGACCAAGGGTACAGCCTAATTTTTTGTAAACATTATTTGTACAAAATTAATGCTATAAGACCTAATAACTGATCCCATTTTATAACCTTTCAGGGGTTTTCAGGAGCTAAAGGTGAACCTGGTCTTACTGTAAGTACATCTCAGTGATTTAATTATAATTAAAAGGTAGGGTTGAATCCTCTCCACTTTGTGTTTGAACCTGCTCTGTTCCTCTCCACATTGAAACCCACATTCCACACAGCTTTTGTCCACATGGGTCTCACAGTCCATGGTATAGCCTTTTTAGTGAGAGAAGGGGCTCCTCCTCACTCTTCCACCGACAGAAAAGTTGAGAGGATCCAACCTGTAGCCTCTAGAAAAAAAAGCATATGTGTGCTGTTAAGTTTTAAAGCAATGTCAGTTGTTCTCATGTAGCAATGGTTCTCAAACTTTTGAAAACTCTAACCTGCTTCTAAAATTGCAGGCTCACTGCTGCAATTGGTCATGGAAGATTTGTAAGCCCATCACGGCCCCCCCACACCACCCGTTGCTGGGCATGAGCTAGGCCCCAGGGAATGGAGCTCCAGGGTGAAGGGAACTGGGAAGTCCCACCTTCACGTTTTCTTTTCCTGTCACCAGGATGAAGGAGCCCTCCCAGCTTAGGAGTTTGGGAATGGAGAACCGTGTTCAGAATATCATTTATCACAGTGGCCAAACTGCTGTGAAGAGGAAAGCAAATAACACTAAGCATGACTTTCCCAGATCCACCCTGCTGTTCACATGTTTGCTTTGATAAGAACAAACAAATGAATCATGTATTTTGCAAAATGTCACGTTCCTTTTACTTTGGTAGTTGTACTTTGCTGTCAAATCGGCAGTGAGTCATCTTCTATTACCCATTCCCTCGTATGGCCTATGGGAAGGTTGCTAACACCAACCAAGGTGGCATAAGTAATTCAAAAACTCTCCTGTTTTTCCTCCTCCTCCTCTTCTCCATGTCATCAGAGTTCAGCAGACCCTCTTTAAATCTTTGACTAATAAACCCTCATAAAGCCAGCCTGGGACACAGGGCCGATAGGACAGAAGAGTCATACATCTCCTTGCCTAAAATGCTTTCATGTGTTTATTTAAGCATTTGTATGCTACTTCTCTCCCCCACAGGGACCCAAAGCAGCTCACAATGCAAAAATCCAGTGTAAAGAAACAAATAGGATGGGGGAGGGAATGGCTTCTCAGAGCAGACCAGGGCTGTGTCACACTTGTTCTGTGCCCGTAAATCTTCCTCTCAGCCTTTGGCTCTTACCTCTGAGCCAGCTCAGGCTTAAAAATGCTACCTGCAAGAATGAGGCAGGATAGAGGTCAGCTAAAAGGAATTATAGCATCTTGCTGGTGTTCCAAATCAACACAGTTACACTTTTCTGCCATGCAGCAGTTTTACTGCATTTATCTTTACAGCCCAGATTAAAACTAATTTTGTACATGGCTGGACTGTTGGGGTTTTTTTTATGTCTCCAGTTTCTCAGGATATATTCATTTTTATCTACCTGTATATAGAGGTTTGTAGGGGGAAGCTTTCTATAATCTTAAGTATTGTCGGCATTTCTTTTAAGAAGTTAGAATCTAGTGTTCTTCTGGCAGTCGTATCTACTTGGTTGAGGCACTTCTTGTTGTTTGTTGAAGGTGGGCCCATAGTCATTTTGACCAAGCCTGCTTACTTTGAATGGCACAGTGACATCACATGAGGTACAGAAAAGGGATTGGAGGGCTGCATGTAGCCCATGTACAACTGATATGTGAGGCTTACTGACCATAACACTACTGGATCTTTTACAGAGCAATTCTAAGCAGAGTCACACCCCTCTAAGGCCAATGACCTCAATGGACTTAGACGGTGTAACAGTGCATGGGATTCAGCTCTCCGTCTGTGTCATGTTTCCTGAGAGCAAATACACTATCAAATGCTTTTAATGTAAAAAGTTCTACATTTCTCACAAACTCTGTTGAGCATCATATCAGATGAGAATCTTATTATCTGTAATAATATTAAATAAATGTCTACAACATTAAATTATTTGTGTTGTTCAAAGCAAGAGTGCAAAGACTTAGCAAACTATCCCCCCCCAAATTAGCATGCTTAATTGTCCATACTTGAAAACTATGATTTTAATATTGCATTTACAAATGTGAAAAGCCAACTCAAATGGATACTTTCTGTTTCAGAAAGAAGATATAATCAAACTCATAATGGAAATATGTGGTAAGAGCTATGTAAGGAGAGGCTGGAACTCCAACTTTGGAAATTCCTGGAGATTTAGAGGTGGTGTCTGGAGAGGGTAGAGTTTGGGCAGAGGAGGAAACTCAATAGAGATGTGATATCACCCTAGGACTTTTGTTCCTCCTAGACTCTATGGTATATCATAGAGTCTGTACTTGACAGCTACCATTTCCTCCATGAGAACTTATAATTCCAGGAAAACTCCATGTCACACCTTGAGGTTCATTGCCAAAAGAATCCAAAATGTTCTCTAGCTAGTGTGTTAGTGCCTACAGCTAAACTGTTGATATACAATTAACAATGGGACATATATCACATACCATTGAGCCATTATTGCCTCAAACTGAAACTAAAATCTAGGATTTGTTCTGTTTTTTGAACAATAGAAACAGAAATACAGATGGCTTAGCGTGTGCCATTTGGGGCTTCTTTTGCTTTGTTTCTTCTGCCCGTCACCACACAAAGGACACGTGCGTTAATGATATAACATGCCTGTGTTTTGTATTTGGTGTCTGGACAGTGCACTTGTACATGGGCAATGGAGCCTTTTTGTTGGCACTGTCAATACAGATGCATTACTGAAATACACCTGGTGTACTCTTTTGCACACATCCCTTTGTGTTGTTGGAGAACTTTAGACACAGAAAAAGCAGACTAAAATTACATGCATGGAACCATGCCTAATGTGGAACAATTATTCCAAGTAGCGTGTGATATGTTTGGTGGGGCTGGGATTCAAAGGGGTACACATTTTTGAGTTCTCTTTTCTACTTTTTAGCCCCCACTAAAAGCTGCCCCTGAGGGTTATGGGAACCCTAGAGTAGCAGCATTTCAAGATGTTACAGAAAACTGGTATACACACTGCTCATGCACATGGGGATGGGAAATACATTATACACTTATAAGGGTTGGTTTAGATGCTGGAGCTTGAGAATCAAACAATTGAATATATGTTAACAGACCTCGTATCATAAAAATGTGTACCATTTATTTCAGGCTGTGGGTTTGACTGCAGGGACAGTCCTTTGGAACTTATATTTGTGATTGACAGCTCTGAAAGTGTGGGGCCCGCCAATTTTGACCTCATCAAACGTTTTGTAAAAGCAGCCATTGACAAAGTCCGAGTTGACCCAGTGACAGCGCGTGTCGGCATCATCAACTTCAGCCACAGGGGATATGTGGTATCCACTTTGCCACAATGCACCAGCCAAGACTGCCTGAATATCGCTGTTGATAAAATGCATTATTTAGGAGAGGGCACATACACAGCTACCGCTCTCAATAAAACCATTGGGATGTTCCAGGAGGCCCGACCGGAGGTGAAAAAAGTGGCCATCGTCATAACAGATGGGCAAGCGGATGTTCGTGATGAAAAGTTGGAAGATGTAGTCAAGGTTGCGCATAACCGCGACATAGAAATATTTGTAATTGGTGTGGTTCAAAAGAATAATTCCAATTATAAAAACATTCGGAAAGAGATGGAGCTCATTGCTACAGACCCAGACAGTGAGCATATCTGCGAGATACATAATTTCTTCGGCTTACGATGTAAGAATAAATGGCCTTTTTAAGAGATTTTCCGGCATACTAGTACAATATTGTATAACTTTGCTCTATAGCTTTTGCATGGTGCTTAAATGCAACATGAGAGAATGGTAATGTTTGTTTTCAACTTACATACATTTACCAGCTATAAAAGTGTATGCCTTAAGCATGTGATACGTAATGGTTTGCTTTTATCAAATGCTCCATACTGGTGCATAGTGTTTGGATAAAAATGGTTACTGTAAGGATTGCTTTTGAAAAGATCTTTACACCTTTTCTTTTGTTTGCTGTCAAGTCACAGTTGATTTACAGTGACCCTGTAGAGTTTCCAAGGCAAGAGTAGTTTAGAAGTGGCTTGCCAACGCCTACCTCTCTATAGGGACCCTGGACCTCCTTGGTGGTCTCCCAGCCAAATAACAACCAGGGCCAGCTTCATGAGATCTAATGAGATCAGATTAGCTTGGGCTGTCCAGGTCAAGGCTCTTTACAGCTAGCCACATGGAATACTCAAGGGAATCATTTGTGACCTGCAATATGCAAAGGGAAGTGGGGAGAGCGAGTATGTCTGGTCCAGATGCAGAGTCACAAGGGCAGCGCTACAGATTAGGACGAATGGTCTTCTGGTTGTTCCCTTATATAAGGCTGTCTGCTTTATTTTCCGCCAGAGGCCATTCCTTCTCTAGAGTGGTTCCCATCTTGCGGGATGGGCTGTCTTCTAAGATGTGGGGCACCATGTTTAGAAGTCTTCATGTGATGCCGTAAGACTATTTTGTTTGCTGTCATTTTTAATGGGGTTTAAGCTACAGACATTGTTTTGAGAAGGAGGTTAATGGGGCTTGATTGTATTCTGTATGTTTGTAATCTTGGAATTGAAAGCCACCTTGAGTTACAAAAGATAGGTGGAGTATAAAAATTTTAATCAAGAGGGCAGAACCTAATGGGAGAAGTCTGCCTTAGGTACAGGCCATGCAAGCCATTCAGGTACCCTTTATGCTGTACTGTTCTGTTGCTTTGTATATATGTGTCAAAAGGGTTTTTTTAAAGGCCAAATGAGATGTGAAGGTAGGAGACAGGTAAATTCAGATCTGCCTACATAAAGTAGGGGGTCGGGGTCCGATTTTTAGAATTGGGGTCAAACAAGAGGAAGCTGAATTTTCTTCCTAGTTGGGGCTTAGTTCTCCGTTGGTTCTCCCTCCCCCTCATCCTTTCCTTCTCAGTCATACACTGATACTGTGGGCTTAGCTGGGAGAAAAACACTTGAGCAGGATGTTGGATGGACTGCAGGGGCAGGAAGGGTTCAGCACCATCCACACGCCCACTCTTTGGCTATCTTTGTTTTATATGTGATTAGAAGCTGGGCTTAAACAAATGGGCCTCTCTCCGTTAACAGGTTGCTCTAAACTACAGCACTTTATTCTGCACCTTGCTGCATTTCCATCTGACCGTACTGTTCTTGCAATCCCCTCAGCTCTTGAGGAAAAGATCTTCAAACAAATTTGTAAAAATGTTTCTGCCACCCATATCAAGAAAGTGCTGAGTTCATCCTCGGCACTTTACCCTGAAGGTGAACGGACGGGTCAGTTTGCTAGAGCGCAGACTCCAGAGCCGTACATCCCTCCATCTGAGCCAGAATCAGATTATGTAAGTATATCTCAAGAATAGCCCTTGTATTGGCACTGGAGCAAGGCCTGAGTGAGCCACAAAAGAAGTCTGTCTGTTACTCAAATGTAGTGCTGTTTTTCCATTAGCTAATCAAGCTGGTGACCGCTGCTTTCTTCAGGATGTTTTAACCACCAGGAGCTTTCTGTCCTGTCTGACATCTTGAGCATTGATTCTGGTGGGCAGCCGTGTTGGTCAGAAGCAGCAGAACAAAGTCTGAGTCAAGCGGCACCTTTGAGACCGACAAAAGTCTTATTCAAAGTGTAAACCTTTGTGTACAAAACATACGTCTTCAGACAAAACTGGAATAAAATCTCAACATCTTTTGATATTATATTCCAGTTTTTGTCTGAAGAAGTGTGTCTTGCACACAAAAGCTTACACTTTGAATAAGACTTTGTTGGTCTCAAAGATGCCACTTGACTCAGACTTTGTCTTGAGCATTGGCCTTCTTATCCCCTCTGGATAGGACAAACACAAGGTAGTATACTGTAGGAGCAGCATTTATGTCCAGGCAACTTTTCAAAATTTCCTCTGCAACAGAGAGATGACAAACTTGCAAGACCAGTCCCTGCATAGTGCATACAAAAAAAACCCCAAAACACCATAGGGGGAAGATTTCCAAAGTTGTTCTGAAACAATAGTTGGATAGGACACACTGTTGAGTAAGTTTATTATTTATTTATTTAATTTATACCCCGCCCTCCCCGCAAGTGGCTCAGGGCGCCTTACATAATTGGTCTGTAAATGACCATTCACTCACATAAAAACAGTTTAAAATTCAATTACAATAAAACAAGAGTCTCATAAAGTCCTAGTGCTGAAACATTCGGTACATAAGATGGCATGCTGAAAATACCACACCGCCAGACAGTTTGCAACTCAGTGGTCTTCTTGAGCGCAGTGGTAAAGGCCAGATATTGAAACTACGGGCCGGCTTGTTGGTGGTAGTGGGGGCGGCTCCTAGTTAAAAGCCTGGTGGAAGAGCTCTGCCTTGCAGGCCCTGTGGAACTGCACAAGATCCTGCAGGGCCCTGATCTCCTCTGGAAGCTCATTCCACCAGTATGGAGCTGCCAGTGAAAAAGCCCTGGCCCTGGTGGTGGCAAGCCTGGCATCCTTGGGGCCCAGCAGGGCCAGTCAGTTCTGGGACCCTGACCTCAGTGCACTCTGGGGTATATATGGGGAAAGGCGGTCCCTCAGGTATGTTGGACCCTGGCCATATAGGGCTTTAAAGGTAAGCACCAGCACCTAGAAGTTGGTATGCTATTGGCAGCCAGTGCAGCGCCTTCAGCACAGGCTGGATGTGTTCCCATCTGGGAACACCCATCAGAAGCCTGGCTGCGGCATTCTGCACTAGCT
>NW_015165837.1:1124851-1137150 GCF_001447785.1 Gekko japonicus | reverse complement strand
GGAGGAAGCAACTTACCCTCCCTCTTCTGCCTCCTCCTGGCTGAATGAGGGCTGGAAGCAGGGCGGCTGGAAGCAGGGGGCGGGGCTTCGTCGTGTGCCCCGCCCCCACACCTCACCCAGGGGAACTGTGATCCCCCGCGATCCCCCCCAAATCGACCTCTGGTACCACCCTTTGTCCCCAACCTTGGAGAAAGGAAGCAAGCCATTGCAAGGCAAGCCCCTGAATTCCCATATTGGTGAGGCGGTGAAGCAGCAACTGATGGTCGACCATGTCAAATGCAGCCGACAGGTTCAACAACAACAGTACTGCTGAGCCGCCCCGATCCAGATGCCTCCGGAGGCCATCAGTAAGAGCGACCAGTGCTGTCTCCGTTCTGTGTCCCGGGCAGAAGCCGGACTGGAAGGGATCTAACGTGGAAGCATCATCCATGAAGCCCTGTAACTGTAACACCACCGCCCTCTCAATTAACTTGCCCAAATAGGGCAAGTTGGAAACCAGCCGGTAGTTCACCAATTCGGCTGGGTCCAAAGATGGGTTTTTTAGGAGAGGGCGGACCATCACTTCCTTGAGCGCCCCCGGGAACAGCCCCTCCAAGAGGGACGTTGATAATAGATGATAAAGTTCCAGGACTGACACATTACTTATGGTTTCTTACATTGTTTAGGGACATCTCTGGAGCATAACTGAGGTGGACTGAGATAGGGGATCAAGTACATATGGCCAGTGCACACATTACGGAGCACACAGGTTGAATCTGTGTTTGGTGTAGTGGTCAAGTGCACAGACTGTAATCTGAGAGAACCGGGTTTGATTCCCCACTCCTCCACATGCAGCTGCTGGTGTGACCTTGGGTCAATCACAAATTCTTTCAGAGCTTTCTCTCGAGGGCAGTTCTCGGGAGAGCTCTCTCAGCCCCATGTACCTCACAGGGTGTCTGTTGTGGGGAGGGGAAGGGAAAGGGATTGTAAATCGCTCTGAGACTCCTTCGGGTAATGAAGGGTGGGGTATAAATCCAATCTCTTCTTCTTCTTCTTCAAATAATGCACTGCTGGGACTGTTTCATAGTGGGAAAGTGGCACAGGGAGCAAGGCTGAAAGCCCTTCTCCAAATGCAACATGGTCAAACTATGAAATTCTCTATAAGGAAACTATTTGAAACAGAAAGTAACTTCCAGTCTGGATATCTGCTGTGATATTTAAGCTTAACTTTTATTCTTTTTTCATAGCTATACCCTCCCTGGACACGCAGAGAACCCTATGCCACCACACTTTCTCCTAGGCATACTCCTGTTACTCATAGACAAGATTATAGGGAACCCAGAACCCACACTCCAGCAACTCCTCTCTCACCTAATGTAACTCATTCTTTGCGGCCGACATCAGCCATTGTGCAGCCTCGGATAGTAATAGGTGGAGCAAAAGGTATGTAGAGGTTCTGTTGATAGTAGGAGGCGGGTGGGTGGGGACTCATGTCCCTTGATTTGGAGTTTTGGTTGCAGGATTTATTATTTCAATGACTGAGGCTGAGGGACTTGGGAATGTTCAGTCTGGAGAAGAGGAGGGTGAGAGGGGACATGATTGCTCTCTTTTGAGTATTTGAAAGGCTGTCAGAGGAGGGTAGGGAGCTGTTCCAGTTGGCAGCAGAGGACTAGCAATAATGGGTCTTAATTACAGGCAGAAAGATACTGGCTGGGTATTAAGATTTTTTTTTTTACAGTAAGAGTAGTTTAGCAGTGGAATCAGCTGCCTGGGGGGGGGGCAGTCTTCAAGCAACAGCTGGACCAACACTTGTCAGGGATGCTTTGAGCCAGAGGTGTCAAATTCATTTGTTATGCGGGCCGGATCAGATGTAAATGTCACTTTGTTAGGCTGGGACATGCATGCTATAAAATGTAACATGAGGTACCAGAGATATAAACTTTATAAAGGTGATTTCAGATGTCGAATGACAATAGCAGGCTTGATTGGATTAGGTGTGATATGCAGAGGGGTAGTAGGCGTGGAGATACCAGTGTTGGTAATGAGACAGGAAACCTAGGTCTCAATTCTATCCAGGAGGATTCAGTCCAGGAGGATACAAAGAATAAATGGACAGAAGCTTGACATTAGAAACCACAACATTCAGTTGCTGACCTAAGAGTAGCAGTGCTCTTACAAAAGAATTTCAAAGGAAGATTAGAGAGACTGCTGAATTGCAATTGATAACGAAGTTCAAGACAATGCATACTCCTGGACTGAACCAAGACCTAGGTTTCTTATCTCATTACCAATGTGTACCAATGTGCAATATGAAATCACTCCACTCTCCGAGACATAAGGACCAATCCATGAGTTCTAATTTCTAATCAGGGTCGTTTTGAAAGGAAATAAATCCAGATAGGAACAGAGAAATCCAATCTTTTTTTTTAACACAACTTCCCAGAATAAGCCAAAATAATGTCCTCACATTGTGCTTGTCAGAAGAATCTACCCACCCACCCAAGAAGTATGCTTGCACACAAAAAATTATACTTGGAATAAAACGTTGTCTGAAAGCTGCCATGGGACCCCAGTTTTGTTTTCTCTCTCTTTTTACTCCTCCCTGAAAGAGGAGCAGCAGCCCCAGAGAAGGAAACAGAAGCGGGTGTGAGTGTGTGTGTGAGAGGGAGGGGAGGGAAGGCTTGTTTTTGTATCCAACACAAAGCAGCCACAAAACTCTATGTGTGTGTGTAAGAGAGAGAGGGAGAGAGGGGAAGGGGGGGGCAAGAGGCAGGAAACGGCAAGCAAAGCGCCACTGAGGAAATAGCGCGTGGGGGGGGGGGGAAGCAAACTAGGGTGCAGCTGCAGCAGAAGCCCTGGAAAAGGAAGTTGCTTGGGGGTCAGTTCTGAGCCCTGTGCGGGCCAGATGCAGCCCATGGGTTGCATGTTTGACACCACTGCTTTAGGCTGATCCTGCATTGAGCAGGGGGTTGGACTAGATGGCCTGTGTGACTTCCTCCAGGACCCTGTTAGGGAACCGATGTACCTCTTTTAGGGCCACTGAAAACTTTGAACAAGTAGTTTGGACCTGAGCACCTATGCAAACCTCAAACTAATCTAGCTGTACACATCACTTGTTTAGACATGAGGATGGTGGCAATGAGATAGAAGAGCAGTTAGGGAGAAATAAGAAAAAAACACTGGCCATGATCAAATTGCACAACTTTGCAGAGCTCTCTTTTTCTGGTTACAGATGCCTCACACTGGCACTGCTGTGCAGCACCATAGTAATTGAGACAAAGCCAATGAGTCATCTATCTGTAGAAGTTCAGCGGTTTCTTTCTGTTCCATGTGTTTGCAGCTGCTAGGTGCTTGGAACCAATGAGACCCGGAGACTGTCGAAACTACCAAGTGAAGTGGTATTATGACAAGGATGCCAATTCTTGTGCCCGATTTTGGTATGGTGGCTGTCAGGGTACCCATAACCGGTTTGAGACAGAACAAGAGTGCCGAGCAACGTGTGTTCAAGAATAAGCAAGTATGTAATGACAACACTGGACATTTTGCTCAATCACATTCTCTGCATAACAGATTAAAAAAAACCCAAAGCAACTTGTCCCTATTTTGTGGTGATGCTTTGAACAATTTCAGAAGTTAATAAAGCGGTCTACCCTGGTTAGAAAAAGTAGCTCTTAATAAGCATAGAAGTAGCTAAATTTGCATTATTGTTACAATGAGCAACATATACTCCTTATTTCAAAATACACAAGTACTCTTAATATAACTGTGCTTTTTCTCCTCTTCCAGAGTGGATTTCAGCTGAGATGGCAAACGTTTCAGGAGTCTACAGTAAATTTGAAATGCTGTGTTAATACAAGGACTATATGTGTACTGTGTCTTGCACTTTTTACAGTAAGGCATATATGCAGCCAATAGATTTGATATTTACTTGATGGCTTCACTCACATAAAGCAACTTATCCTTCTATGCTTATTGTTTGGTACTGCATGTGGCAATGTTTCTGGAACTTCAACAAAACAAATACCAGGGAATTTAATGTCTAGCTTAATTAGAACTGGGTTTATTATTAGAAAATGCAAAGCAACCCCCCCAAAAAAAACCCTCTACAGAATGATGCCTGAAATTGGTGTAAACTTAAAAGCCATTATTTCCATTATAAGCAGCTTTTACTTCCATTAATGCTAAGTTCAATTTAGCAGCTAAAGATCACATAAAGAGAGGAGGAAAAAATGACATTAATACAACATTTTGAAAATACATAGTAGCCTCAGAACAGCTGACACAACAGGCAGTTAGCCATGCGCAGGAACTGGTAGCCCTGGGCACCCTTGTGCATTCCTGTGCACAACAGCAGACTCAACCAGCCAGTTTAGCAAGGCTCAGATGACTAACTCAGATCAGTATATATCTGTGTTAGAAACACCCACAGAAGACTGCTTACAGACACAGATCTCTCCTACTGGATCAGGGCCAGGTATTTTTAACTGATTTAGGAGAGGTGAACAGTCACACACATTCTTATGTCTCAGGGCTCTTGTACAAGAGAGTGAAATAAAACTTAGATAGTAAACATTGTAGAGGAACTTAAAAGGCACTGAATGATGTACATAAAAGTGTATATTTTCCTACCAAGTTGTCCTTTCAAATCTTAACCCTACACATGTACTGTATAAGCTAAAACTGATGGTCAATGATTAAACTGGTCATATAATCAAGGAAAGTGTGGTTTCTTAATTGGAAATACTGACGTTGTGACATTCAGCTTAATTCTCCACATAAAATAGGGTTGCCAGGTCCCCCCCTGGTGGGGGAATAAGGGGGTAGGGTTGCCAGGTCCCCCCTGGCCACTGGTGGGGGAATGAGGGGGTGGGGTTGCTAGATCCAGGATGAGAAACTCCTGGAGATTTGGGGATGGAGCCTGGGGAGGACAGGGGACCTCAGTGGGGAGTTCAATGCCATATTCACCCTTCAAAGTGTCCATTTTCTCCAGGGGAACTGATCTCTGTAGTCTGTAAATGAGCTGTAGATCCAAGGGAATCCCCAGGTCCCAGCTGGAGGTTGGCATCCCCATGGATGTTAATGAAGACATGGCAAAAAGATGAGCCACTTGAATGAAATGAGGACAACACACATGCAAGGAAGCTTCCAGTCACCACACTAGATGCAATGCAACAAAGAAGGCTGTCGCTTGGATAAATTAGTGATGTCCCATCCCACACTGTAATTTCCTAGACAAGCAATTGAACTAGATGAGGACACTTGATAATGCAGGCCACTCTAAACCCATTGACTTCAGTGGGCTTAGAAAAGCGTAACTCTACTTGGGCTTGCAGTCTTAAGCATTTTCATTTCCAACAAGAACAAAGATGGAAAACTACTCAGTCTAGTTCACAGTAATTTTGAGAGGAAGCATGTAGAAGGTAAAAGAATCCAGGAGCTGCTTGCCACTTAATCTGGTGTGCATGCATTTAGACGTCATATATGTGAAACACACACGCCTAACTCTGCCACCTTTTGTTCTTGTTCAGAGTGTCTATCTTGCTCAAAGAGCAAGAGCAGGTTCAGTCCCTGGTGTTTCCTATTTAAGGATCCAAGGTAGCAGGACTGGCAAAGAACTGTGGCAGCAGGGAGAGCAGATTAATACTCCACCCTGGTTCTAGAAAAGCGTTTTCCTTTATTTAAAAATCTAAGGAAGAAGTCTGGCAACCACCATGTTCACACACTTAAACCTGACACATCTAATCCATTCCCTACAATATCAGAACACAAACGCTCACAACCACAAAGGAGACATTTTATAATCGTGATAAATTATTTTTATTTGTGCACTTCTCATGTAAATCAATTGCTAAAAACTGGTGAAAGGCACTTCAGAGATTTCCCCCCAAAAAAGTTCTCATTTATCTTGATCTGTTGAACAAGTAAGTCAACCACTATTTGCTGTGAAAGAAACTAGTTCTCTGTCTCAAATCTTCAAAACATTCACTGTTTTAACATACTGCTCAGCAGTCAAAATTAGTCTTTTCAAATGCATGGCCAAGGAGATTCACCACATATGTTATATGCAATATACATTAAACTGAAGTTGCTTTATATAGGAGAGTTCACAACATTTATTATTAACACAAGATAAAAATAAGCCTTACAATAAGTCATATATGGTAGTATTTAAACTATACATAGAGGTCAAGATTGAAACATTTCCACCACGCCACAAGTAAATTAAAGAGATGTCAGAACAAAACTTTGTTACTGTGCTTAAATGGAATCAAAGAAGAAAGTTTGACACAATAGAGAGAGAATTTTAACATAAAAGTGAACATTCCTATAAATTAACTGATGATATAAAAATACCCCCCAATTAACAGGAATCTTAAAGAAAAGATATTTCAAAACAAAACAAAATTAAATTCTGTGGTAATCAGCTACATTGCTGATCATCCAAACAGGGCAACCACATTATATACTATACAAAATAATTAATACATCATACAGTTCAAAATTAAAGTCCAATTGAGCCGTTTTCAGATAATTTTATATCCAATACCAACACACAACTCAAAAGTATTTTGGACATAGAAGACAATAGCCAAAGGATAATCTCATGGCCTTCAGACACTAATGTGTTTTTAGGATTTTTGATTGAACACCACCACTGCCAACACAATCTCCAGGGGGAAAAAATCCAGGGTGCTGGGTAAGAGATCAATTATCTAGAATAATAATTTGGCAGATTGTTTTACTGCATCTCTACATAAAACGTAACACTGTTAAAGTAAGCTTAGCAACAGGAGGAAATCTTCAAATCCCAAAGAATAATTCCGGTCTCAGAAGGTATCTTGTGCCTCTTGACTTTAAAGGCACTCCTAATCAGAACATAAGTAGTCAGCTAAAAGCTATTCCTCCTATTTTCAATAAAAGAAGTCATGACTTCTATCACCAAGAGTATACTGGGCTTCCTTCCTAACCACCACCACAACCCTCAACACCATCCTCCTGCCCCCCCCCCCCCCCCCCCCCCCCCCCCCCCCGGGTAACCTCTGAAATGGCACATAAAGCAGCAAACACTGAGCTAAAGCCAGGAAGGGTAATTTGAAGATATTGACAAGTGAACAAGTAAAACAAGACCTTGTCCTAGACAGTGCTACAGTTGCCATGCCAATATAAATGAATGACAGAGCAGCTCATTTTGCAAAGAAATGTGTAATGTACTCACACTTCAATGTTATAAGCCTAGAACAGTCACAATTTTCTCTATATCTGCCATACAATTCACTGCAGCACTGGCAATTTACACCAGGTACTTGCAAAATATTCTGAGGTAGATATAACAGAGGAATGCCATGAGAGTCAAAATGAACATAAGACACCAGTACCAAAAACGGGAGGACACTCTGACACTGTCAACTACCCAGTGTGGTATAGTGGTGAGAGTGTCAGACTAGGATCTGAGAGACCCAGAGTCAAGCCATGGAAGCTTGCTGGGTGACCTTGGCCCAGTCACACGCACTCAGCCTGACCTACCTTAGAGGGTTGTCATGAGGATAAGATTGGAGGAGAATGATGTAAGCCACTTTGGCCCCCACAGGGGAAAAAGGTAAGTTAAACAAACCTCCTTAAATGCCATTTAAGCTTAAAATTCATCTACTTATGAGTTAAATATCATACCTACTTGTCTCAACCATGCATCTGCCACTAAGGTGATCTGACCATTTGGCATACCTATTTTTGCACTTTTATCCTCAAATCTGACTTATTAACATTGTTTCTAGTCCAAAGCCAAACTCCTCAATCACTTGCAATTACAGTTTATAGAAGTTCTCCACAGGTCTACGAACAAGAAAACATCCAGTCCATTTTTTTAAAAACCGAGATAAGCCCAGCTTCTCTATGAGGAAATATTGTGCACTCATGAAGGGCAATACAATGGGGGGGGGGGGGGGAATAAGGTACCTGTGGTTGGAAAAGACAGAGGGACAGGTTGCAGGGCAAGCAACAATTTTTGGAGATAGTGGCATGTATTAGGCAGGAGGAAGAGCCACTGAAGCTGGAGGAAGGCTCCTGAGGCTGAAGGAAAGCTTTACTCAGCGGAGCAGCAGGATACACACCACTGGGATGGATCTTACCACTCTGCTGAGCTAATGGCAGCACCTTCCTCAAGCACCGTGAATTTTCGTCCAATGACAGAGGCTCAAAGAGACTTCCTTGTGTTGGAGGAAGGCACCACGATTAGCTCAGACGTTGTTGGGTTTAGAGAGCACACCACAACCAGTTATGATACTTGGTATAGACATCTGGTCACCCAACACTGTTGAGTGGATACTTTCTAACATCAATATGATGAAGTAAAGAAAGAAACCATAGTTGACCACTTTTAAGTAGAACAATCATATGACAAGAAGCCTGAATACCAGGGATAATACAAAATAGCTCAGTTCTACGTAGGGCACATGGAGGCGGAGGAAAGCGATAGCTACAAAGCACCACAATTCACAGTTTAGGGTTCTTCCACCTGCTAGAAGAGTCGTCTGCTTTCAAATGGCCTCAGACAACAGCGAGAGAGAAAAAACAGATACACAAAAGATGTGTTCAAGCTAATACAAAGGGCCTCCACGCAAAAAAAGAACTCCACTGTACTAGCTAATCTAAAATACTACAGCCAGTTAGGCATACATAGAAACAAAGAATAATCAAAATATAAACCAAGAAATAGAGCTCCCACTCCAATTTAAACAGCAGCTATCTTGGTTTTGTAAGTAAAGTAACTCCAGTTCTATAAGAACAAACTCTAAGTCCAGTGGCACCTTTAAGACCGAGAAAGTTTTATTCTGGGGATAAGCCAAGCCACTGGACTCAAACTTTGTTCTGCTGCTTCAGACCAATATGGCTACCCAACCTGAACCTATATCCAGTTCTATAAGCAGGATAAAATGTAAATAGAGAGCGAACAGCAACTAATCAGCACTAACAAGGGGCCATCAATGCCTCAGTACTTCCTTAAGCACTATTACCGTAACTCGCTTTCTAGAAGCAGCACAAGGGGGATTTATTTTGCACAGATTTGTAATCCGTTCACTAGAAAAATGCCCATTATCATCATCATGAGCTGAGAATATACCTTGAAGGTTGCCACCAGTCCTTCTGCCAGAAGTCAAAGGCTACTCTGACCTTCTCTGCAGATTGAACTAAAACCCGATCTAGTAAACATCATTTAAAATTTTCAGAAGAAAATTCAAACCTCAGCATCTAAGCAGACAGTTTATTTATGAGATTTTCTAGACGTACATTTTCATGCATGAATCTGAGATGTTTTTCAGAATGCGATGAGCCTAAGTAGTCAAAGTTTTTAAGAACTGACTCAGCTGATTCAGAGATCTACAATACTGCATATTCATGTGGAGCTGGGCAATGGTAATTGGTTGCAGCAGGAAGCCTGTGTGCATACATCACCAAACAGCCAAAGAGGTTTCATAGCTCATGGGGGGGGGAGGGATCTGGCCTTTCACCTTCATGGCACGTGAAACGTCTTCCTGACATCTTAGGCGAGCATCTGCAGTTTGCAGTCACTTGAAAGGACACTTTAAAAAATCCATCTAGCCATCTGTGGGCTTGGTGTGCTAGTTCATCATTCCATAAGGCTTCTTCAGTGCACTAGACGTCATTTTATTTAGAGCCCTTCAGAGGACCTTCGACTTTTGGTTCTGCATCGTCTTTTGCTGTGTCTTCTGCATCGTCTTTTGCTGTGTCGCTTAAGTTTTGTGTTTTTAAATTCTTATGAAAGTCAGGATTGTACCTGAATTGATAACCATAGGGGCGGAGATGATAAATCAAATATTCCAACTGATACATAGTGGCAGCATCAACATAGTGGAAAGAAACTGCCAGGTCAGAGCAGCATCCAGGACCCTACCGAAAGGGAAAGCAAAACAGAAAAAAAAATTATAAGGAAAGCCAAGACAGGTTGCAAAGTTATGTTGCTCTTTTTGAGTATTACCAAGTACAAATTCTAGGAATTTCAAAAAACCATCAAGAAGCTTAATTAGAAAATGTTTCACCTCTTCTCTTACCATCTGTAAGGAAAAGACCAGCTCAGCTGCAAAACTGCAACCCTGAAGAACCAAGTGAAGGGTTGAGGGGGAGGCCCGACCTTGTAAGTTGTTACAGGAACGGGCTGCTTCTCATCTCACTAGGAGCCCTACAGCCAAACTACCTTTATCGACAGCTGCCCAGGATAAAGTGCTCGGCAGCTCATTATGACGTCGAGCAGGATAAAGGAGGGTGGAGAAATAGCTGAAGGGGGCGCGCATCATTTTAAGGAAGACGCTGTCCTTGTCCTCCCTTTGGATTAACACATTTTAACTGTGAGTGCCAGCTGATTTTAATAGTTTGTTATCTTCTGATCAGCCAAGGCTTTTGACAGCCATTCTTTTTGCTTTTGTTATCCATTCTTGGACTGACATTGTTTCTATTTTGTCTGGATAATAAACTTTGCCTCGATTATTGAACTCAAGTGTGGAACTTGACTCTGCGCACCTGGAGGAGGACCTTAAGCCTCAACCATACACCATCCCTATTTTCTCCCATGTTCCACTGGGAGAGGAGGAGGAGGAGATTGGATTTATACCCCGCCCTTCACTACCCATAGGTGTCTCAGAGCGGCTTACAAACTCCTTTCCCTTCCCCTCCCCACAACAGAAACCCTGTGAGGTAGGTGGGGCTGAGAGAGCTCTGACAGGAAATGCTCTTTTTCAAGAACAGCTCTTATCAGAGCTACGGCTTGCCCAACGTCATCCAGCCAGATGCAAGTGGAGGAGTGGGGAATCAAACCCAGTTCTCCCAGATTAGAGTCCATGCACTTAACCACTACACCAAACACTGCAATCCAAAATGCCCTCTGAAATGTTATTCCTGGAAGACAGGACCCAAGAAAGTGTTGGGGGACAGGTAGAGTTAGAAGAGGGAAATAGGCAAAGATTTCCCCCCCTTTTCATTAGCACAAGTTTTCTATGGGATCCACCTAAAAATACTGTATATTGGACAAACTTAATGGATAATATTCTAGAGGTCAGTTTAGCCTGCAAAAAGAGTATTAGAAACAGTTTTTGCAAATGTCTTACCTCTATAGGAGGATAGTAGTTATAATTCCAATACCAAAACGTTTTGGGTAGGTATCCTTTGATTAAATGATGTTCAGGCACAAAGGGATGAAATGTTTCTTTGCCACTTGTATCCCGGGAATCTCCAGCTTTTACACCAATGGCCTCCATGCATTTGCCCAGTGCCAGGTCCTCGATGGAAGAGCTATGAGAACATTTGTTGGTTTTAAAAGCATTCACAAACCTCCGCAGGGCTTCTTTGCTCAGCACATAGCCCGCACCGCCACTCATGTAACCCTGTTTCACATAAGGCTTAAACCTTCTTCCAAAATAAATTGCTTCTTCAGGACTGTACTTCGAAAGAAGCCACCTCAAGTTGTCCAGTGCAACATACGTGTCATCGTCTGCTTTCATGAACCAGTCTGCTTCACCAAGATGATGGTCGTGGACGTACTGGAAAGCTTTAATGGTCTTCCAATACAACTGGTCCCTGCCTTCTTTGGTTTCTAAACCCACTGTTGGGAAGTCTTTGTTTTCCTCAGAACTCATGAACAGCATCTTGTTGCAACGCTGGGCCCAAGTCGCTTTGACGTGCCTGGCCTTCTTTTCCAGATTCTGAGGACCTGTCATTACCCAGCAAAGGATTTTGACCTTCTGATGGAGTTCTTCAGCAATATTTTTGTCTTCATCTGTCGGGGAAGAAAATCAAATTCCAAACACCATCATTAAATTCCAGCTTTTATTCATGGAATGAGACATTCAAGTAGTTTTGTTATCAGGCCATAAAAAATGATGCAGCCTTATTTAGCGGTCTTCTTGACATAAGACAATACATCTGACCTGTATATTAATCCCAAAATCAAGTATGCAGCACTGAAGCCACTGGGAATCAGGGATGACTTGACATTTCTCTGTGCAGGCGTGGCTTGAAGTTGTGAATTACATACACAGAAAACGTTCAATGAGAGATTAAAATTCCTTCTGGCAACTGTTCTGTGGTTATGCTATTGGGTAGGATACCTACCCAGAACTGCCACCTTGTGGTTATGCTAAGGGCTTTTAAATTGGAATATCGCTTGACTGTTTTTAAAATGTTTTATTCTGTTGAATTTTGTTGTGAACCACCCTGAGCCTGCTTGCTGGGGAAGGTAGGTTAGAAATATAATAAAACAAGCCACAACACACTATACTCGCGGGTGGGGGGGCTCCAAACTCACCAGGCGG
>NW_015165837.1:1118096-1124811 GCF_001447785.1 Gekko japonicus | reverse complement strand
GGGTTGTTACCCCCCCCCCCACCCTGCCGGTTCCTCCGCCGTATCCTCAACCCCCCCACTCCATCTCCCCCCTCTGGCCTCCCCCCCCCTCCGCTGCTGGTTCCGGCCCCGGCTAGAACCGTCTCAATCTCGGGCAAGGGAGGGGGTAGCGGGAGGAGGGGAGGGAGAAATCTGCCAGTTAGACTCCAGGCAGACGTAACTTTTGAAAGGAAAAAAAAACCCTGGAGTTTTGTTTCTGAAGGTCCTAAAACCTTGGGGATGTCGTCCCAAGGACACTACTGCAGACCCAGGAAGCTTTTCGGAGCTGTTTGTGTGGGGTTCTTTTTTTTGTCTGAACATCCAATCTGCTCTGCCACCTTCTGCTTCCTGCTGCCGTCACAGTGGCTCCGAGCACCCGATAAGCCTTTTAGCGGGATTTCCACGGCGGTTCCAAGTCATCCTTTCCTTGGCCGTGCATCCAGCCAGGCCCAACCCAGATCTGCAGTGGCCCTTACCTGTCCCGAGTGCTCTGGAGTTAAGCAAACCTCCCCTCCCACCACCACCACTGTTTGCTTCCATGCCAGGGGGAAGTGCCGCCGTGATTAACTCCAGAGTGTTCGGCAGAGGAGAAGAAGGAACCACAGCTGAGCCTTGGGAAATGGACTGGGGAGCCCACGTCCTGTGTGTCCGTGACCTTGGGTGGTGAGGTGTAAAACAGTGGCTCTCGCTGCTCTCTCTCCTGCCCCCCCTGGCTCCGAAGCGAGGGCGGAGCGGCGAGCCGCTCCGCCCTCGCCGTTCTTGCCCCCCCTTCTCGCCACTCACCTTTCGCCTTGCTGCTGTCTTCCCTCCCAAGCAGCGGCGGCGGCTTGTGCAGAGCGTTACCTGCGCATGCGCAGGGGACGCTCTGTGAGTTTCGGGGGGATTTAAGTATCCCCCTGATTTTTTTTACAGTTTTAGGATTTTTGTGCACACCTGGGGACCGCCCCACGTGCGCACAAAAATCTCCCTCCCCCCCAGGTCCCCCCGATGTGCAGATTTAAGTATCTGCACACCAGGGGGTGACTTGAGAATTAGATATATAGATAGTAAAATCATGTAAATACAAAGTATAAATTCAATAAGGACCAAAAGCAAGTTGTTTCAAATTAAAACCACCAGGCACAGAGTAAAAAGTACAAATGAGGCCTCTTAAAAGTGCAATCACATGCCAAGTGGTTCTCAGATATAAACTTCTGGTCCAGGAATCGCCTACCTATGGTTGTAGAGCCAAATTGTCCTCAAGCAAAGAGGACGGGTGGGCGGAAGAAGCGGCGTGGGGGGGGTGCCTTTCGCCGCTCTTGCCCCCCCCGCTCGCCTCGCTGCTGTCTTCCCTCCCAAGCGTCGGCGTGCGCAGAGCATTCCCTGCGCATGCGCAGGGGACGCTCTGTGAGTTTCGGGGGGATTTAAGTATCCCCCCGATTTTTTTTTACAGTTTTAGGATTTTTGTGCACACCTGGGGACCGCCCTCCCCCCCAGCTGCCCCCGGTGCGCGGATTTAGGTATCCGCACACCAGGAGGCGACTTCAGTATTGGATATATAGATAAATAAATAGTTGGATTCACAGCCAGCAACAATGCCAGCCATAAAGACACACCTTCAATGTCCAACAAAAAAAGCTAAAATCATGACTTTTCTCTACCAGTTTGTATCCTGGCAGGAACTTGGCAAGCAGTCCTAAACAGGTCTACCCAGATTCCTACTCAAGTATATGCAGTGGGGCTTACTGCCTGGGAAGCATATTTTGGAGTGCACAATTAGCATTTCAAATGAAATTATGATGGTTTTCTTCTTAGCAAAAAGGACTGCAGTCAACTGAACCTGACACTGGTCTGTGTTAATAACAACTTTAAAACCATGGTCTCCCACAGTATGGGCCCTTTCCCACAAACAACACACCCTATCCAAAGGAAAGCTCACTTAGTCAAAGGGAGCTACTGGATCCAACCCTGTGCCCCGAGCCCCACAACCAGGAAGTCCAAGAGTCTGAATGTAATAAAACAATCTATTCTCTGGAAAGATACTCAAGTGACATGTCAGTAAAGAAAATGAAGTCATATTGGGAAGGAAAGTGAAAAGCTGTTCCAAACAGAACATACCTTTGTGTTGCCCAGCATCTGCATTGAAATTCATCTGTCCATTCAATAGATCACTTTCATCATCATCTGAGTGACGGACATGGGGATTGTTGTAAAGAATACGAGGCTCAGTCTTAACCTGTTCCTCCAGTATTAAGCTGAACAACATGTAACATAAGAAAAATCCAATTGCTGATCCAAAGATAAAGGTCAGGGAATTCAGCAAAGATTTAGGAACGGCCATTTCCTGAAGAGAGTTTCTGTTGAGAGAGGGGGGGGAAGATTACTCTCAGTTGTTGTGAACCCACAAGAACACATGAAGCTGCCTTATACAGTCAGACCACTGCTCTAACAATCTCAGTATGGCCTACTCTGACTGGCAGCAGATGTCTGGGTTTTTCACATGCCTTACTACTTTTTAACTGGGAGATGTTTAAAGTTAAACCTGGGACTGTGTGCACACAAAGCAGATGCTCTACCACTGAACCACAATTCCCCTAAAGAAAAAGAATGAAGAATGAAGCTGAGCAACCACACCAGGTGGCCAGTTTTTCCATTACATTCTCTAGGGATGAAACGTCATTGTTCGAGTGCTCTGCAGTCGGGCCTGTACTTCCTCATGAGTACAATCATTTCAAATGTGGGCTGTTTCATAAGAAATGGGCAACAAAGATCACCACACAGTGGTGTTTCCCGATTGTTTTTAATCAATGTGTAACTCTGACATAAAACTGGGGAGCTTTTATCACATAATAATAAGGAACATGTAGTAAACAGCATCAGGAAAAGTGTCTGGTTATTGCTTGGTTATTTTGCACCCTCTCTTAGCTAGAGTAGCTGAAGTGCTGCTGAATCTGCCATCGTGGAGGAAAACTGGCGCTCTTGTTCAGGATGATATGTGTTGTCAAATTAGGCACACCTTATGAAACAGAATGCATCGTCTAAATAGTTTTGTGCACGGCAACATGGATCTAGATCACCTGACCAGAATGATATTTTCTTCTTAACGTGAGACAAACAGGCAAAAACAGTCTTATTAAGCTGGAAAATTCCCAGACAAAAGCTATTTAAATATTAACATAGTTTAATATAACATTTTACTTAGCCATTCAACCTTAAAAAATCCTGTTACATCAAGAATTGAAATGTATTAATAGCTCGGAAAAACCACACCTGTGCAACACCTTACCTTCATAGAAGACTACAGACTGGCTGGGAGGCAGACAACAAGTGGAATCAGCAAAAAAAGAAGATCTTTGCTACTTTCTAAATTTCCCTGAAAAGACTCTGAGGGTCAGGGGGTTCTCAGGAAGGATGGATTTTGCATGGAGTGCTACAGTGGAAAAGGGAATTGGTAGAACCTTCTCCCCCAACTCTCCACGAGTTCCTGTTAATGCAAGAACAGGGAAGATTTTTACCAATTTCCCCTCTCCCACCTTCTCTGTTTCTAGGAGGAATCACAGGATAAAAGAAAAAATAGTAAATGGTGCAGGCATGGTGCTAGTTTGGATCTGAGATGGGGAGTACAATCCTAAAAACACTTTTCTGGGAGTAAGCCCCCAGTTCATTGACCTGAGCAGGACTGCTCTTTACAAATGGGAACTTATGGATTCAAAGCATAGGAATATTTAATTTTTCTTCAGGCTCTTTAGTATTTAATATTTTATACTTACAACTATGTGTTTCTAAAAAGCTATAATACTTATCCTACATTCATTGTTGTACTTTTGGATGGCTGTCTTTTGGGACGCACTCAATGTGTGGAGTGAAAATCTAAATAAATAAAACATGCTACCCTATTAGTGTGCCAATTCAATGAGCACAGAGAGCACATATGAAGCTAGGTTCAACTATTTGTTCCAGTTGAATTTCACAGCAGTCTACTGCACATTTTTATATATAGTTTGGGGCAACGGATGGAGGTTATGATCTGCCAAGAAAAAAAGGATCTAAGAGTGCTTGGCAAGAAAATTAGAACTGCAGCAGAGTATCAGCTCAATTAAACTGGCAGATTAAAGCTACCATGGCTTCTCACAGCTACTCAGACATGGTTTTCTTACTTCTTTACAAAAAGCAGACTATCATTTGATTTCCTAAGACAAAGCCCACCTGCTACAAATTTCCTAAGTTTATTTCTATTAGACTCATATCATTTTCTTAAGCCAGATGTCAAGAGTGTCGTAAGACAAATCAAGACATTCAGAAGTCAAATTCAGGCATGCACCTCAACAATGTTTTAGATACATGACAGAGTTGCCACTAAAATTTTATTTTTCATTTCCCTGACTTTCCCAGACCAACATTTGTCAATTTCCCTGACCACCATTCAAATATAACCACAAGTTAAAAAAGGAATAGGTCAATGCTCCCTCTAAGCTGTGGAGTCGTGTGAGCAAAAATTCTACTTCGTGAGCTACTGGCATGAAAGTTGTGAGCCAGCGATTTGGCTACTGCATAAATTAGTTTGCTCCGGAGCCATCCTTCCTGAGCTAAGGCAAGAATGTGTGAGCCAGAGCTAGCTCACACTAACACAGCTTAGAGGGAACACTGGTCGTATTGCATTAATGCAAGGTAAGGGTTCCACTCTACAACAACACAAGTCTCAACTGCAAAAATATTTGTCAAAGAGATTTAATATCAGCTTTTTTCAACATTAACTGCAGCAACATCTGTTTTGCAATTGCACCAAAAATTACACCAAGATACAAATTTCAATTCAAGTAAACTCTTTCAGACCAATTTCCTTGACTTTCCCTGACCAAGTTTCATTTCCCTAACTTTCCCTGACTTTCTAGAAAGTGGCAACCCTGCATGACTAGATGCTTACAGTTTTGGAGAAAAAAAGAAAAGGTAATCATTATTTGTGGAAAGACCATAAATCTGTTCTTAAACGACACACTGTTCCCACACCTTCATTCCATCATAAAATCCACAGTGGACTTTTAATCTTAAAATGGCTCTTTTTTGTAATCCAGTTCATTAATGATATGTTAAATATTAGTCTACCTCATAGTCCAAATGTTATATTAGGCTATATTAAAGATGCAAAAAACGACACCATCCAGCTCTAAGAGATTAGCTGAATTCTGTCTCGGGAAATGTACTGCTTATTAAATTAGCTTACCACCAAGGAACATTAGGAAACTCTTCTGATAGCCCAACATTACATAAACGTATTTGAAATATGTTCATAATGTTCTGGAATGATAAAGCTATAGAAGGAATTTCTCATTTCTACTCTGAGCAATCTCTTTGCGGTACTTATATTTTAAGGAATTACAGAATTAATGTTATTATAAATCATTGTTTACTTGTTAAATAGCAGAAATAGCTAGGAGATATTGTTTTGTTGTTTATCATGATGGGCCCATGCTCATATTTTTTGTATCTATATGGGCAAGTTAATCAAGATAGTTTAGTGAGCTGGCAAATTCTACTTATACTCTGCTTGTCTTACTGAATTACAAATCAAGATATTCTTTATTTATAGCCCAATAAATACTGATATGTATTAAGTTTAACTTGTTAAAGAACTTGTCCATAAGGCAAATGTTAGACTTCCATTATCTAGATTTTTGAAAGTCCATCCAATTTCTCTTCTGTTGTCTATGCCACATTATATTATATACACATAACAAAAATAGTTAGAGAAGCATTCAAAGGCACTGTAGTGTCACATCTTGAAAATGGTCTCTGGTCCAAACCACATGTGTAGTTTAAAGTGCTTTGATTACCACCTGAGAACCTTGATGCAGATTGCCACTGTCTCAGTACCTTTCCTGATTTTTAACTACACCCTTCAACTAGTACAGCAAGACATTCCCTTACCTACCTACCTACCAGGAAGCTGGCTTCTATTACCCCATGACTACATTCTAACGCAATCCCACAGACGTCCATTCACAACTGTTTCCTTCAGCATTCCTTGGCCACACCAGTGAGACTGACAAGGCTGGAGGAAAGCCTTGCCAGTTTCTTATTTTTGAAAACTGAAGTCATACTGTGTATACCAGCACAGGAGCTCATACACACCTTTTTGAGAAACAACCACTGTCACCTAAGGGGAACTTGGGGAAGAGTAGCAACAGCAGCAGGATATAGATGGTTAAAGCTTTCCCAGTAAATCTGAAATCGACAATACTTTCTCCCAATCTTTTAAATTTCACCAAACAGCAGAGTAGGAAGGAGAACAAAATTTACACCAAGAAATCTGACAGAAGTTCCCCCCTCTTTTTGTTATATAGGGGGAAGAGAGTAAAATGTGGTTGGGGGGGAACCCAAAGTTAACAATTCTATGAAGAAAAGTGTAAAAGCTTCGGACTAACACACAGAAAAACTGAAACAAAACTACAATAAATGCCATTGTAAGGCCACCCTTCTGCCCGGACATAATCTAAGTAATTTAATACACCAACGTATCTGTCTCTCGCATATGCACACCAAAACTGGGAGAGAGGCATTCATGCACTTTTTGACTCACACAAAACCTGTCTTCGCTACGTTGTCTCAACTCACACACCCCACCCATTCTGGTCTCGAAGACTTCTTTAAAAAGACACTTGGCGACATGACTTCTCCCCCCCCCCCAACCCGGGAGGCGGAAGTGTCCTTGCACAGGGCT
>NW_015165837.1:992539-1117327 GCF_001447785.1 Gekko japonicus | reverse complement strand
GGGGAAAAGAGGAGAGCCGCTTCCCGGGGGGGGGAGGGGTTGCAGAGAAGCCGCAGCAGGAAGAAGCCGCCCAGCTGGCCCCAGGAAGGGTCCCTTCGAAGTAAGGCGTGGGGGGGGGGAGAGAAGATTGGAGGTCTGGTGAGGGAGGGAGGAAGGCCAGGATGACTCTCAGCCGGGATTGCCAACTGCCAACAAATTGCTGGACATTTTTGGGGGGGGAGATTCTGGGAAATGCCCGGTTTGGGGTCGGGGAGGGACCTAAGATCAGAACCGGGGCCATAGAGTCCTCCCTCCAGTGCAGCCCTTTTTCTGCAGGGGAACCGATCTCTGTCCGCTGGGAGGAGGTTGTAATTCTGGGAAAACTTCAGGCCCCACCTGGAGGTTGGCAACCCTTTTAGCCCCCAGTTTTGTTCCACTGTGTAAGGAAGGGAAAGCAGGGCCAGAGAGAGGAGCTCTGAAGAAGGACCCTTCCCATCCCTCGAACTCAGTCTGTATACTTTGCACCCAGAACCCAAGTGGGGAGCGGAGCCCACCCCAGGCAGGCTGGCTGAGTATTGGCCCTCCAGCCCCCAAGAAGGGTCTGTGGAGGTGATGGCCCCCCTCCTCCAGGGCACCTGGAAGGTTGGAGGCAGCCTCCTCTTTCTCCTGCCCCCCTTCCCCGGCCTGGGGCAAATGAAGTGATCCTCACAACAGCCCTGCAAGGTGGATGAGGCTGAGAGAGCGAGAAAGTGAGTGGCACATGGTCACCCAGTGAGCTTCCATGGCAGTGTGGGAATTCAAAGACTGGCTTCTAAAATAGATTTTATAGAGTGCTGTTTTTTCCTCTTTTGTAAGCTGCCTGGAGGGCTTTGGCTATGGGAAAGGTCAGACCTATTTTATATAAATAAAATGTCCCTTGTCCCTATTAATGTGTTTTCATCTTTTTTACCTAACTCTGCTATTACTGGTAGAAAAGAGCAAGAGTCCAGTAGCACCTTAAAGACTAACAAAATTTGTAGCAGGGTAGGAGCTTTCAGCAGCTGGACTTCCTTCTCTCCAGGCCCTGCCTAGAGGTTGGCAACCCCATAATTGGTGGGCGTGCGTGCGGGGGGGGGGCGCCAGAAGGTGGCCTTGCCTAGAGTACAAAAAACCCTGGAGCCGGCACTGTCTGAGCATGACATTGATGGTTGCTAAGCCTGAGTCTTTTAACATGTATGAAAGGCAAAATCTCAACAGCTTTCCCAACTGCCACATTTCCATGCCAAGAAATGGTGTGTTGTTAGGTTTCTTCCTGCTTTTAAAGATACAAACAAACATGTTGTTGTTGTTCAGTCGCACAGTCGAGTCTGACTCTTCGCGACCCCATGGACCAGCTCCCGCCATACAAACATACATACAAACAAACAAACATACAAGCAAGCAAAAATCAGTCCCATGTAAATGGGAGCAGTTTCGTTCACTTGGGGTATGGGAACAGAATATCCTCTCATATACCCCGGTCTTAAGAATTCTGCATGAAGACAAGTCCCGCTGAAATCAGCAGGATCAAATGGGTTCAGGATCAGAGAGCTGGTCAATAGTAGAACAGTTCCATGAGCCAGGATAGCTACAGTTCTACAGATGTGGAAATCTTTGAAAATTGTAAAAGCCACGACATATAAAGAGAATATATTTAAGATGTTCTACAGGTGGCACTGGACCCCAGATAAACTCTCCAAATGTTATAAGAATGTCTCAGATAGTTGCTGGAGATGTAAAAATAACATAGGTACTTATTACCATACTTGGTGGAGATGTGAAAAAATATGTAGCTTTTGGAAAATGGTTAAAAACCTGATAACAGAGTTAACAGACATAGAATTGCAAAACCGTCCTGAAACGTTTCTTTTGAACATGATACCAGATAGATTGAGCAAGGACGATCACTGTGTTATTTTATATATTCTCACAGTAAGCAGAATCCTTTTACCCAAGAATTGGAAAACTGATACATTACCCAGAAAAGATGAGATAGTCAAGAAAATCCTGGAAATAGCTGAAGCGGACAAATTAAATCAAATATTAGTAGGGAGAGATGACAAAGTTTTTAAGAAAAGGTGGAACAAGGTAGATAAATGGATGGAAAAAAATGTATAAAGTACACTCAAAAGATTGTTATGTAAAATTGAAAAAAAAGAATTCTGCATGAAGACAAGTCTTGCTGAAATCAGCAGGATGAAATGGGTTCAGGATCAGAGAGCTGTTCAATAGTAGAACAGTTCCATGAGCTAGGATAGCTACAGTTTGCCTAGAAGAGGAATATTTATAGTAAAATAAAAGAACACTGGGAACCATGTTTGTCTTTACCTATTTAATTAACCTTTTGTAAACAGCTTTTCTTTATTTAGATCCTGTTTGTCTTTCTAGCAAAAGAGGAGCCATTGTTATGAATCAGCAGTAAAACCGGAACTGTGTCGTTTAAGGGTGAATTTGCTTAGTAGCTCTTCCTGAAATATAATGTTAGGCAACAGGCAATGAGTGAGTTAACATTTACAGCTCAGTTCTTTGTCTTTATTAACATACATAAGTGAATACAAAAGGCTTGAATGCAGAGAAGAGTCCCCGCTTCAGAGCCCTTTACTAAATTGTGAAGGCTTTTAAAGAAAAGCCCTACTTTTCTTGAAGTCCATCTAGTCCAGTATCCTGTCTCACACAGTGGCCAACCAGCGCCTCTGGACAGGCAGCAACAGGGCATAGAGGCTGAGGCCCTTTCCCAATGTTGCCTCCTGGCCCTGGGACTCAGAGGTTAAGTGCCTTTGAATGTGGAGGTTCCCCTCAGTCACCATGGCTAGTAGCCATTTGATAGACTTATCCTCCATGAATTTATCTAATCCCCTTTTAAAGCTGTTTATTCCTGTGGCCATCACTACATCCTCTGGGAGCAAATTCCACGTTTTAATCATTCTCTTGTCAGCTATGCTGCCATGGTTGGTGGGGGAAGGGAGTTGGTAGAGTGAACATCTTATTGTCCTGGAATGTTAACTTGCACTTTCTCACTGCACCTTATCTGATAGCCTGACCTTGATGCTTAGCACTTTCGCCTCCTTGGGAACTTGTAGTCGTTACTTTGAGCATGCAAGGCTTGCATCTCTGATTGGCTTGCTCGCATCAGAGGGTCTCGCTTCAAATGCAGTATATCTTCCCCCTCCCCACCTGTGGCGTTAGCCTTTACACAGAAACTGTATGCACAGATGACCTGCTTCTACTGAACTCAATAAACCTGATCCTTCTGGAAGGAACGTTGTTGAGCCTGTTTGTTGTAGCACTCTGACATCTCTGTGTAAAGTAGTATTTTCTTTTGTCAGTCCTGAACCTACTGCCTGTCAGCTTCATTGTATGAAACTGGATGAATCAGATGAAATTTATCTTTGTCAACTCTCTCCATTCCATGTATAATTTTATAAACCTCTATCATGTAGTCATCTGTTTTCTTAACTGAAAAGTCCCAGACACTTTCCTCATAGGGAAGGTGCTTCAACCTCCTAATTCTCTTGGTTGTCTTCCTCTATACTTTCCCCAGCTCTGCAATGTCCTTTTTGAGAAACAGTGACCAGCACTGTACACAGTATTCCAAATGAGGCCACACCATAGAGCTATATGGGGCATTACAATATTGGCTGTTTTATTCTCAGTCCCTTTCCTAATAATCCCTAACACAGAGTTTGCCTTTTTCACTGTTGTAGCTCACTGGGTTGACACTTTCATTGAACTATCCACTACAACCCCAAGATCTTTTCTCCTCTCAGTCTCAGCAAGTTCGGACCCCATTAGCCTGTACTTGAAGTGGGGATTTTTTGTCCCAATACTCTTATCAACATTGAACTTCATTTGCCACATTGTCGCCCACTTGCTCAGTTTGTGGAGGTCCTCTTGGAGCCCTTCAGCCTTGGTTTTCACCATTCTGAATAATTTTGTGTTATCTCCAAACTTGGCCACTATACTACTCACCCCTAGTCCCAGATCATTGATGAATTAATTAATTAAATAGTATTGACCCCAATACCGATCCTTGAGGGAACCCACTGCTTACTTCTCTCCATTATGAGAACTGTCCAGTTATTCCTCCATAAAATACAACTTTATTGGTCCTAAGGATGCCACTGGACTCAAACTTTGTTCTACTCCTGAACAGAGTTGGCATCCTTCTAAGCCCATTGACTTCAATGGACATACAGTGCTTTCCTAAGTCCACTTTCCTGGGAGTAGGCCCCCAATGAGTGGACCACAGTAAGCTTCTGAGTAGCCTTGTTTGTAATTGCATTGCTAGAAGAATGTAACTCCGCTTAAAGACTGCAGCCAACTCAAAGAATTCCATTTCTCTGCACAATTCAACATTGCTCTTCCCTTCAATTGGGAGGAGCCAGACTCTGATGGGTACTTGAGCAGAGCTGTTACCTAACAGCTAGTGCCCATTGAAGGAAC
Source organism: Gekko japonicus (assembly GCF_001447785.1). NCBI lineage: Eukaryota > Metazoa > Chordata > Lepidosauria > Squamata > Gekkonidae > Gekko > Gekko japonicus. Next base: position 1,112,887 of record NW_015165837.1, on the reverse strand, counting down.
ACCCAGAGTTGTTACAGAACATTAATGTTCTCTCATCAGAGGCCCTTTCTTCTCCCCAGGCGTGCCAGTTTAGCCTGGAGGACAGGCCCATGCACAGTAACCAGGCTCCAAACCCACAGCAAAATAGACTTAATTTAGATGAGCCCTATCATAACCTGCATGCCTTTTGAGCACTCTAGTGTATGGGATCTACTGAAATGATGACTGACAACTGTCATGTTCTAAATCCTAAATACACACTTAACTGAAAACACAATTAGCGGGGAATGTAAACGGGATGTGTCTTCACAGTAAAACGTTGTACAACGGCATGCTGAAGGAGCTGCTAAGAAAAGTGTTTGGATCAAGCAAAATGAGGCCTGATGGAATGGGAATTGTAGCATAGAATTCTCTGATAAGCTTAATTGTTTTATTTGTTTGTAATTCAGCAGGAGTTTGGCTGCTGCAGAGTAGCTCATGCACCACCCTGGAAGACTGAGAAGAGACTGTGAGGAGATCTGCTCTAGGCTTTTTCTCTGTGCTGCTTAACTGATAGCTTCATTTCAGGTGCCCTTCCTAGTCCGTGTCCTGATTCTAGGATAGAACAAAACTTGGTCACAAAGTGGGGAGGAGTAGCTTGGGATATATTGTATTATTGATGAATAGCTCACATTAAAGAAAAGGTTGGCAACCCCTATAATAGAATATCTCCCTTGAATACTGAAGTTGAGGTAAGAAATCCGGAGCGCACATTCAAGTAACAAACCCCGAAGTATGCTCTTCAGCTTAGCTCCCATACCTATTACCGGGGGGTGGTAGTGGTGGTGGTGGTGGGAAGACATGGGATTGCAAAAGATGCTGTAATGATTTCAGGATTGAAAACAATGAGTGCATTCACAGCTCAAAAAACCAAGCTCCTGAAATCCTCAGGAATAACTTGTGGGAAACCAGAGGTCTCCCAAAGGATGGGGGAATTGGCAAAAATTGCTTCCTCCCTTGCCCCCACAGAAACTCTAGGTGAGGGAGGGGAGAAGTGATGATGCGATAGCAATCCCCAAAACTCTGTGGTAGATGTTATGCTAATAATAACAAGTGGTGTTGTGGTTCACTGGCCCTGCCCTCCAAATAGGGTTGCCCCTGGTTTGGGAAATCCCTGGAGATCTGGACATGGACCATGCACACACACAACACCCCGCGTGCAGGGTGCCAGGCCACTGCAAAGGAGATAGAGAGAAGGGGGAGCAGTCCACATGGTGGCAGCAGGTTTACTAGGGTCAAAGGGGAAGGGGCTAGGACTGATAGTAGGCTTCAGTCCCTCACACAAACACTGATTCCCACAACTTCTCAGGCACAGGTGGATAAGGAGAGTAGGTGCAGCAGGTTAGATAAGGATTTCCCCCCCTTTATCCTTTGCATCTTGGGCTCAAAATCCCTGACACCATTGTTCCCATCCAAACTAGGTCCCTGCGGAGCTTCAGAGGTTCCTATGGGATCTCAGGAATAACTTGCAAGAAATCAGAGGTCTCCCACAGGATGATCCCACAGGACCTCACAGATGCTGTCTGGCTGTGGGTCCCTAGAGCAATCACATGGAACTTGTAACATCTAGTTAGGGCTTTAGCAGTTGAACCTACAGCGTTTTCAGTCTCTTCATTTACATCCATATAGACTCTGTCTCATTTGACCAAAAAAGTTCTATGTAGATCACGCCACAGCTTTTTGCACATATCCATGTATGAAAGTTCCTCACATTGGTCGGGCACCACCTGTATAACTTCTGCCTTCATGGATTCTATGGGGCTAAATCAGACATAAAACTTGTGAGAAAAATTAAAAAAATCTTTAATGCAATACCATATGGAATAATACAGCAAAGGTCCCTATAGTTAAAGACACAGATATACTGTGGACAGAAACCTCTTTGCTCACAAGACTTTGTGGTGCTGTCCAACTTCTTCAGGCCATCAAGGTGCTGGATTCTATACACTCATCTTGCAAAAGGAATTCAGTTCCGAGAAATTAGCACAGGCAGCAATTCTAAAGATGTTTTCCTGGGAGTAAGTCCCAATGAATAACATGGGACTTACTTCTTAAAAGACCAACTGAGGCATGTTCCCACTGTAACCAGACTGCAATCTGTATTTTTAATTAGGTTTTTATTAGTTTTCTACAGAGAAAAAAGAAGACAGACATCACAGTTCACAAGACATACTAACACAAAACGAACAAGCAGCTTGTACTCATTGTAACTGTTCAATGTTTTACATACATAATATCGTTCTGCAGTCTGCATTTTGAAAGATATAGCCCTGCAGTAAAAACAATATTACAATGAAAATACCACTTATACTCAAATTGATTCCCCACTTTGCTAATGAACTTTTCACATAGATACTTTCTGATTATCTTATACTAGATGATGAGTTCATAAAATTTTATCCATCTCCACAAGCAGACACTCCCTTTTCTGCTAATCTCCATTCACTGATACCATTATGCTTGCCTAAACCACCCAGGTATTTTTTGGAGGGGGAATTGCAGCTGCCAGACATACAGAGTGCCCAGAATTTTAGAAACATAGATCAAACTGAATTCACAATTAGCAGAACAACCCTATGCAGAATTAAGCTCACTGAGAGCAACTCAGCATATTATGTGTATTTTAGTGCATATGCTAATAATATGAGGAATTTCTGGTTTTTCCCCCTAAATCCGCCTTAGCAGGTATAAGAAGAATGTTAAAAGCTCTGTAGAACTGCCACTTTCCCCTTTTGTCAAGGAAAATTTTGTTTTATGATCATCCCTATGAGATAGGTTTCTATTATTCTATTTTTGCTGACAGAAACCTGAGGCCAAGGATTTGTTTGGTCTGTACCCTCACCCAGCCTCAAATGTATGTAACTGTGTAGCACATTGTCCCTTTTTAAGGCCGAAAAGCCACTTGGGATGTGCTATTAAGAATGAGCTGGGGGGGCACGTAACCCTTTCCCCTTAAGATCCACCATTTCTGAGGACAAATGTGCATTTGAAGCTCTGATTAAGAGGGACAGCCTCGGTGAGGTAATTTGCAGTTAAGAAACAGTGGTCACTGAAAGGGTTCCACTTACCCTTCTTCACTGTCAGTCATCCTCTCTAGAGTAGTTTTCCAACTTAAAAATGAGCCACGGGGTATAGTAACACATACATAACAGATAGCTTGGCCTTCAGATTCTCTTGGTGCCTAAGACTTTGGGTCAGTTATAAAATATTTGTGAGAAAAATTGGCATAATTATTGCAAATTTCTTATTTAAAGAGGCTGTGAATTGCAAGTCCTTTTGTATCAGGCTACTGGAAAGGTTCACTTTACATGGTGCATTTTTCCCCCCACCAGCTGAATTGGAGCAAGTACAATAGCTCTCTCTTGTGACAGAAAAGGTAATTGCTTCTTTTCTCTGTGTCACAATTTAGATATTATTACTATTATGAGTTTGTAAGCCGCTCTGAGACTCCGAGTGAAGGGCGGGGTATAAATCCAATCTCTTCTTGTTCCTCTTCTCTTATTTTTTTTTACACAATTACAAACCTACACAGACACTCCAAATGCTACAGTTAGTTGTGCGTACAGCCTCCATATTCTGTCATAATTGCAAGTTTAGGCATGTTTTGAGTTTGTGCAGGGTAACATGGTGACTGCAAACCAGGGCTATAAAACTTCAGGGGCCCGTATAGTTCTCCCTGTGGCCAGGTGGTTGTGGTCTGTGGCAACATAATGGAGCAGGCCTTAACAGTCCTGTATAGTGTGTGCCTATTTATTATTTATACTCCGCCTTTCCCTTCTGGCTTAAGGTAGCTTACAATTCTAAACATTAAAAACATACAAAATATGGTAAAATCCCATTGATAGAAATATTATTCGGTATTGTGGTGCGTCCCCCTTAAGTTGCTGAAGCAAAATACCATCTGGGTCCCTTAGGGAGGATATAAGAAAACTTGGCAATTGTTCAAGCAGCAACTGCAGCTAATCTACGCACCGTAACTGATCTGAGGTCTAAAATAAGGCTTCTTGGACATGCCTAGCTGGTTCATTAAACAGAAAAAGGAGGATAAGAATAAATGGACAGATTTTACAATAGAATGGAACAAACACTGAGGTCCATCAAAGATCTGCATTGGAACTGTGTTATTTAATTCAACTACTTATCTTGGGGCAGGGGGTTATTGGCAGATGAAAGGAAATTATTTAGCATGGTGAAAGGTAGGCTGTGAGAAACCGTGTTTTAATCCTTTTTGAATATTATTACTTCTCCCTGTGTTTTTCTGTGGAGCTGGTGCCTGCTGCGGTGCAGGGAGATACGTATGTGTTTTTTAATCTTTGCTCCTCGTAAATAAAGATATGTTGACTTTTGGAGAAGACAAGTGTGTGGGACGGTGCAATCTGTGAGAGCTTCTTTTCATCCCGGGAGGGGACCCCAGGGACTGGAGACCTACTCGGGAGGAGAGGATCTAGCTACTTGTCTGGAGGTCTGAATTAACTAGCTCTCGAGGTGAAACGACCGGGAGGCTGACCCCAGACTCATACACCCCCCCCTAAGAAAACATCTGGAGCTCAAAACCCATTCAAAGCCCTTACAAATAAAATGGCCTTACAGTAAGGTTACCATTTTCCAGCTGGGGGCAGATCTTCCACCTCCAGCAGCCCCTTCCCACCATCACTTAGCTGGGCAGTGGGAGAAAAATGAGGGGGTGGAATCATCAGCATCTCACTATGCTGACATCACTTCTGGTACACCCGGAAGTGACATCAATGCATCACAAGTGATACCATTATGTCACCAGTGAGCCCTCCCCCCCGTAGTGAATTTCATGCCAGTGTGATTCCCCTTCATAAAGTCCTTCCCTTCCCTTCCACACAGACGGGATATAATATTCTCATCCAGATATTTTAAAAGTCAAGCAAAGACAGAGACTGTCTGTTTCCTCTACAGTGAGTCTGTCCTTGCATCTAGCACATACTGTCCTTGCATCTAGCACATACTGCAATCTCACTGCAATATCTGACAAGCGGAGCGGCCTGCATTGCAGAAGCATGGTATAGTGACCAGAATGTGCATTTCATGCATTTGGTGGACATGTAGGGATCCGAAACATGTAGTTGGGTTTTCAAAATGGCTTTGACAAAGCCCCCTGTCAACTCTCCGTATGAAGGATTAGGAGACACTGAGGTCTAAAATAAGGCTTCGTACATCCCTAGCTGGTTCATTAAACAGAAAAAGGAGGATAAGAATAAATGGACAGACAAACATTGAGGTCCATCAAAGATCTGTATTGGAACTGTGTTATTTAATTCAGCTATTTATCTTGGGGGAGGGGGTTATTGGCAGATGAAAGGAAATTATTTAGCATGATGAAAGGTAGGCTGTGAGAAACTCCAAGAGGATCTCTCCAAATTTGGTGACTGGGCAGTAGAAAGACAGAGAAGTACAAACCCATAAATACTAGAAAATTAGTATTTCTTTTATTAACAAAAAGTTCTGGACAATCAAAAATAATAATAACCACATTCACTACTAACAAAATTTGTAGTAGGGTATGACCTTTCATGAGTCACTGCTCACTTATTCAAATACTTATTTATCTGAAGAAGTGAGCAGTGACTCACGAAAGCTCATACCCTACCACAAATTTAGTTAGTCTTTAAGGTGCTCCTGGACTCTTACTCTTTTCTACTGCTACAGACTAACACGGCTACCCTTCTTGATAATTACTACTGAAACTTATACCAGAAGTTGTGATCACCAACATTCACTTCAGTATATTCAAGGAGGATAGCTCAATCAGTCGTTGTGAGTTGTTTGTCATGGACACAGGGAGCATACCTCTCTGAGCAATTCTCCACGTGTCAATGATTTTCTTTGGTTTCCCAGTTGCTACTGGGCTGCGGCTGACATGGAGTGGCTTCCACATGGTGGGCTTTCTTGCATTGTACTTGTTGCATGTCCCCTGATGGCCACCTGGCTCCCCACACCACTTGTTCAAGCTTTATTTAAATCTGTAATTGACATCTCAATATACCAGCTCTGAGAGAACAGTGACTGACCCAGGGTCACCCAGCTGGCTGCATGTGGAAGAGTAGAGTAGGAAATCAAAACCAGTTCTCCAGATTAGAGTCCACCACTCTTAACCACTACACCAAACTGGCTCTCCAGACTGGGGACTGGGGCAGAGCAAATGGCAAAGATGTGGGTGGAACTGGGAAGTCAGCCAGGTTACCTGTTATGGCACCTCCCAGGCATCCCCTCCACTGCCCATGAGCATGACAAAGGCCAGCAGGTGGCAAATGGGGTGGATGTGCTGGTGGGCAACATCACTTTTGGCAAAAAAAAAATGTCAAGTGCTGTCATGATGCTGGGGTGACACTTTAGGATTAGCAAACAACAACCACCACCACCCACTATTTTAGCCACAGAGTTCAGGCAAATCCCAGATAATAGCCCCCCTGATGTCAGTGGTGTTACTTCCAGTTTTCCACTGGAAGTGATGTTGTGCCCAGATGCCAGTCCCTGCTCCTGAAATCCTCCAGGGGGCTGCCAGGCAATAGTCTGGCATCCCTATTTCCCACCCACAAGGCTGCCAGCCTGGCTTTGTTGCAGTCTTTCCAAAACAGTAAACCAGCCTTAGGAAAGATGGGGAAAATCTGGGATGACTAAATGCTCGGGGCAGTCCAGGGGTCAGGTCTTGACATGGAATGGGGATGATTAGCACCCATACTACCACCTCCCTCTAAGCTAGCTCACAGTTTTTTAGCCTCCAGCTCACATATTTTTGCCTTAGGAAGGAGGGCTCCAGAGCAAACTAGTTTATGCAGTAGCCAAATCTCTCGCTCACAACTTTAATGCCAGCAGCTCACAAAGTAGAATTGTTGCTCACAAGACTCCACAGCTTAGAGGGAACATTGCACCTCACCCTTCTTAATCAGCAAGCGAATCTGCTGGGGGAGAATAAGTTATTTGGAATTCCCCCAACTCACAGCCCCACATCTTCCCTGCCAGGATTATATAAATTTGCAGGGGGTTAAAATAGCTAATTTCTCCACTTCCCTGGTTTTTTAAATTTTACTATATCTTCAAAACTGTCACATTATGTGCCTCCTGGAGCTAGGGTTGACAACTCTGGGTTGGGAATCCTCCAGATTTGATGGGGAAGCCGGGGGAGGGCAGGGTTTGGAGAGGGGAGGGACCTCATCTGGGCATAACACACAGAGCCCACCCTCCAAAGCAGCCTATTCTCCTGGGGAACGAATCTCTGCAGTCTGGAGATGCACTGCAATTCCTGGAGCTCTCCAGCCCCCAGCTGGAGGTTGGCAGCCCAGCAACACAGGTTTAACCCCCCCCCCCCCATGTTAGTTTTAGTATTATATTTCAATGGCTGCCCCAATGTTCTTTCTGGTTCCGTCACCCTCTTTCTAGCCAGCCCTTAAATCTGCACGTTTGATCATTCTTGCAGGCTAGGGATGCCACCCTCCAGGTGGGACCTGGGGATCCCCGAGAATTACCACTCCTCTCCAGACTACAACGATCTGTTCCCCTGGAGAAAATGGATGCTTTGAGAGGTGGATTCTATGGCACTGTGCTCCAGGCTCCATCCCCAAACCTCCAGGGGGACGTGGCAAAAGGGACTGGGTAAAGGCCGGAACGGGCATGAAACGAACAATAGTACCGCAAAAGCAGTGGGATGGGGATGCGTTACAGACCCTCGAGACTGCCCTGTCCCCTGGCAAAACCCTTGCAGCCCTGCCACCTAGCAAAGCGTAGCTAAGTGGACTGGGGGGAAACCTTGGGGTCCCACTCTAAGGTGTTTCCTACGAGTAAGGTACAGCGTCATCATGTACTCCTAAATAAACCTGCCCAGAATCGGGCTGGGTCTCGCGACCGAAAGTCGAGCCAGGCCAGCGTGGCTGCTCGGAAAACCTGGGCGGTGCCAGCCGGGCACACAGCGGCAGCAGCAGCCGCCCTATCGGCTCAGCCCACCTCGGCCAGGAAGCCGAAGCCGGGGGCGGAGCGCCGAGGAGCGCTGCATGATGAAATCCGGCCCGGCGTTGCACGAGGCCGGAGAAAGGGCTGGGCGGGCTCGTAGCGGTGGCGGCTGGTTTCCGTTTTCTTTTTTTGTTTAGGCTCGGCAAGCGGCACGAGGTTCAGCTGCAGTCTAGGCGGCCGGTCTGTGATCCCTTCTGGACGGCACAAGGTAGCACATTTCCTAGGGTGGTGTGACAGCCAATGCTCCCTCTAAGCTGTGAGCAAAAATTCTACTTTGTGAGCTACTGGCATTAAAGTTCTTAGCAAGCACTTTGGCTGCTGCAGAAATCAGGTTGTTCTGGAGCCCTCCTTCCTGAGCGAAGACAAAAATCTGTCAGCTGGAGGCTAAAAAACTTTGAGCTAGCTCACACTAACTCAGCTTAGAGGGAACACTGGTGACAGCGCAGCGAGCGCTTAGAGGCGCGGAGATGCCGCAGGGTGGGAGAATGCCTGGGATTGATGTCCCCTTCGGGGCAGAACTCCTGGCCTGTGAACAGCTCCTCAGCAGCTGTCCCACACTTCTCTATGGGCGAAAGCTGCACTTGTTGATTTTCTGGTTAGGTTTCTGTTAAAGGCACTTAGGTGCCAGCTTCTCCTTAGGGAAGAAATACATAAAGAAAGAAAAGAAGACAATGTGTTGGGATCCTTAGATCACCTTCTGGGTCTTCCAGGAATATCTCTGGCTTTAAATGATTTATTAGGAGAACTCTGTATCCGTTCTGTGTGTGGATCCCACTGATTCGGGGGTGGGGGTGGTTACAGAAGTGTGAAAGTTCTGCACATTCCTCTTGTAGGTGGGAAACAGAACTCGGTAGTAGACACCCCCCCTGCCCAAGCATATGACGTGGCACATATTCTACCATTTTTTCCAATCAGCTTTGTTCTTCTCACAGTTGAAATTTAAGATATATTCCAAAAATTTCCCCTCCCCCATTACCTTTGCCACTTTGTTTTTATTCTTTCTATTTGTTTGTTCTTCTGTTTAATAAAAAAAAAATTAAACCCACAAAAGAGCAAATAAATAATCAGGCCATTCATTTTTCTCTAAATGTTGAAACATTTGACAGCGTGACCAGGGCTATAAAATCTTAACTTTCCCAACTGGGCAATAATAACCAGTGCCTGAGACTGTATTGTTAAGAATCTTAACACATTCTGAAATCCTTGGTACAGTTCCTTTCATGTCAGTATTCCTAGCAATAAGCAAAATTCTCAACTCTTGCAGGCCTCTAATGGAACTTTATGATATCTGTTCTTCTTTAGAGTGTATGTTTTTGACACAAGCCATTCATGGATAAGTCTCATAATGGGACTGTAGAGGTTTCTTTTGATTATGGCACTGCTTTACTTCCTATTCATTTCTTTGAAACTCCACCCGTAAATATGGCAGCCCCACCTTGTGAAGAACACTGATTATAATGTGTAATGAGCCCTGCAAGGAATGTTTTTTAAAAAAATATGTGTGTGTGTGTATAAATAATAGGTGTATCGCTGTGTGAAAGGGAAAAAGTTGTTCTGTTGTTTTCAAAGTTTTTATTACTCATATAGAGAAATGAAATTAACAACTTTTGAAGCCATGTGGGGAGGATTTTTTTCTGGGGGAAAATGGAAACTCTGAGAAAAACTGAAATATATACATTAGTTTCTTATCAAAGCTGTTCTGGTTTTACTGCTTTAACAGCATGACATTCATAATTTACACGTTAGTATACAAAACTGTATTGTTTGGGTGTATCTGCTCTTTGGGTATATACCTAATACTTGTGAGAGAGAGCTGCTACCTGCAGAAAACTTCAACATAAGGTGCTGCGACATATCTTCGTTTTCTCCATTTGAGGAGCAGGAAAAACTTAAAATTTGAAAATAGAAAAAAACCCATAGTAAACAAAAGAGATTTTGTTATTTGCACAGAAACAGTCACAGAAAGATTTTCAACATGTCTGGCTGTTGTGTTAAACTTAAATTAGTCATATCTAAACAACAAACATGTTTGAAAATGTATTGTATGCATAGGAATTATCATCATCTAATGCTCTAGTGTCCTAAATACCTTCTTTTTGCACATTTTAAATTAGTAAAACCTCATATTGGAAAGCATTTCACTCACTCCAAAAGAAAAAATCTTGTATAGAGGAGTTTTTCCCCCCACAGCTCCTCAAATTTCCAGTTTTTCTTTTGGAAAACATGATTTTTAAAAAATTGTCCTTGGAAAAAATTCTCCAGATCTTTCCAGTGTTTTCGCAGGACTTCATGGCTCTATTTTACATGTGTATAACAGAGCCTATGTATACTAATGAGTATTGACAGCTGCTGGACTGAAAGGATCAATTTGTCCTTTGTTGATGGGCAGTTTGGGTAAACAACTCAGGCTACTGCTTTATGGGCAGTGCACAGAAATCAGATAAGGTCAGTATTGAGCCAGAGTGTGCTGCATGGGAACAGTTGTGGGAATTGCCCTTTTGACAGCTTTTGGCAAACTGCAAAAGTTAAGAATATGAAGTGTAGTTTAAAAGTTATGAAATTAATCAGAAAACTGTTTGTTTTCTTCTGTGGTACATCTCCTTATGCCTCTATAGGTTTGCCACCAGAGGACAGATCCACGAGAGCCAGCCCATTGGGTTGGATCTAGCCAGTTTTTTCACTGTGTCTCATTCCCCTCCCGAGTGTAGCCCCTGTCCTAGGTGACGTTTATGCAGGTATCTCCAGCATAGACTTTTTGGTGGTCAAAGGAGACTTCTTGCTCCCTTTTCACCAGTGGAGAAGCCGGTTTGATCAAAACCAATATCTGGATCTGTTTGGGTTTAAATGGTTCTGAAACAAATAGTTCTTAGTCTCCCCGGCAGGCATGCTGGACAAAGCAATCTATATAGTGTTCTCTTGCTGTAATAAGCTGCTATTAAATTCTTATTACTTGTAACAGAGAAAGATCCCAACCCTAACAAAACTATTTTCCCTTCTCTTACATCTTTCTGTGCATCATTAAGTAGAAACCACCATGTGTGGCATCTGGGCCCTGTTTGGAAGTGATGAATGCCTCTCAGTTCAGTGTCTCAGTGCTATGAAAATAGGCCACAGAGGGCCAGATGCTTTTCGCTTTGAAAATGTCAACGGATTCACCAACTGCTGTTTTGGTTTCCACCGTCTGGCAATTGTTGACCAGCTGTATGGAATGCAACCTCTACGGGTGAAGAAGTTTCCCTACTTATGGCTGTGTTACAACGGAGAAATCTACAACTACAAACAGGTGAAAACTGATATAAACTATGTCCACCCAGGTGCCTCTTATGGCATCCCATATGGAATTTCTTGTGTCTCTTTTGTCTTACTGATCTGTGATATCACTGCCTTTAAACACTCATTATTTAGGGATTTGGGGGAAAGGGTGACTTAGGAATTTATTTAAAGTAATGCTGAACATGGATGTAAATAAAATCCCCAGAAGCATCACTCATGTTCTTGGGCCATCTCTGAGGAGGGATAGCAAAAAAGTCAAGGAAACTGGCTTTGTCTATCTGTTGCCCAAAATTGGGAGCAAAAGAAATAGTGAAAAAGAAGTGCTCTAAGGTGGCTGACCAGGTAGAGGAAGGCAATCCTGGTTAATCCTAGTTAATATAGCTAGATCACAGAGCTGGAATAGGCAGCCTACTCAGATTCCCGGCTCGGTGCAGGACATAGAAAGCTAGAACACCACAATGCAGATTGCTTCTGCATACACGTTTCATGTTATTTCTGTGCTGTCTGTGTAAATCCAGTGGAATTTTACTTTTTGTTTTGGGAACCAGAATTATACAAGAGGAAATGTAAGACAGTTTCTGGAATACTTGCTTGGCCACACTAGGAAATTATTTGGCTTTGGTTCTGGTGAATATTTTATCAGTAAAATATTGGGTTGGATCCTGGGGACAGCAAGTGGAGTGGCTGGCATGCCCCTTTGTCCACTCCACAGCAGCTTTCTGCGGCCCTTGAAAAGCTGGTGCTGGAGACTGTGGGATCCTTGTGGACAACAAGCCTCACTTTGGGGGTGAACTGCAACGAGGAGAGGGAATTGGCCAAAATTGTTCCCTTCTTCTTTCACCAGTGGACCTTTTGCTGGTGCAGGAGAGTCCATGAGGGGAAGAAGGACGAAAGGCCAGTGTCATTCCTTCTCATTGCAGCTCCCTGATCTACGTGGCTTTTTGTTCACAAGGGTCCCCCAAACAAGAGTGCTGTTGGGGGAGGTGGGAAAGATCCACAATCATCTTCCAGTTTGTGGTTCACAGGATCTAATCCATTGATCATACTGCTAACATTAAAGTGTACTCTTCCAGATGTATTCAGGACATTTTGACTGTATGATCTCAGCATTGCTGCTGTAAAATTTGTAAACAAAGGCAAAAGGACTTCAGGCAATGTTTATTTGCATGATCAATTATCCTGAGGTAACAGCCTTTTCATTCATTTTATGATTTGTGCGTAAGGTAAGATCATATGCTGAAGGGTTGGCATTGACTAGCCAATATTTCAGGTGCTGTATAAATAAGCATTGTTTGCAAGGCCAGTCTTTGAATACTCACCGTGTTCTTTTAATAAATGTTTCCCTTAGTTGCAAAAACAATTTGGATTTGATTACCAGACCTTGGTAGACGGAGAGGTAATCCTTCATCTTTACAACAAAGGAGGGATAGAGCAGACAGCCTCCATGCTCGATGGCGTGTTTGCGTTCATTCTGCTAGACACAGCGAACAGGAAGGTCTTTCTGGGAAGAGATACATATGGAGTCAGACCACTGTTTAGGGTCCTGACTGATGATGGATTCCTTGGTGTCTGCTCTGAGGCAAAAGGTAATCTCAGTCTTAGATTTGTCTTAATGTTGTAAAAATATTGCCTGCCTTTGCAACTTTGAGCCAATAAATACATACATAGGCCTAATAGTTGGTTGGTTTGTTTAATGTGTGAAGTAGCCTAATGTCTGCGGTAGTTTTCTGTTTCCATGAAAGTAATTGTTGGCATATTGGTGTTTGATGAAACTGAGTTTTATTTAGGACCATTATATAGTTCGCAGGGCACTTTTAGAAAAGCACCCATTGTCTGATGATAACTTGCTTTCAGCAGAAAAGCAAAGTATTCCACAGAAAGAACACATGAAATCAATATCTGTGGTAACATTTAGAGACTTATTGTGGGTGGGTGTTTATTTTTATTTTTTTACTTGTCTGGTTCCTGGTAGAAATAAATATATAGATTGAGTCCAACATGAAATATACCCCATGAAGCATGATGGAACCATACTTCTCCTCCCCACAATCCATGATGCATGTTTTCACTTGGCAGGCAAGATCATTATGGGAAATGGGAAGTGTTCACCCTGTGTATGCTTCCTATGTACCCATTCAGCCCTCTGAGCTCATGTTCTTTGACAAGGCAAAATAAGTGGCACAGCTGAGCAAAGGTATGGGTGGAAGACAGTCATTTAGCGACCTTTAACAGCTCAGCATGCTGAATGACCCCATGTACATGTACTACAGAAGATGGAGAGGAAAGACTTGTTGCATCTTATGGAAATCCCTCTGCATCTGGAAGGATCATATTGATAGTTCTCATAATAATATCTCACTATAATTTCCATATGTGAGGTGATTTCAGGTTCGGAGTGTTGCATATGTGGACGCAAGTAGCATGGCGTGGCATAGAGTTTGGAGGGCTGGACTAGGGCCTATGACAACCAGGTTCAAGTCATTGCTGTGCCATGGAAGTTTGCTGGCTGCATGGAAGGTCTTCAAGTAATCCACTTTGTGGGTCAGTGAGACAGGCAGAAATAAACATATAATCACATAGCATGGGTGCTTCTTTAATACAATAAATTTTCTTAGGTATTGTAGCTAGTAAGTGACACATGCAAATTAGCCCTTAGGTAACTGTCAAATTTAGTCATACTTATTTTTTTGTTTTTGGGCAAAAGAGGCAATATGCATCTGACATGTAAAATGTATTGCAAAACTTCAGTTCTGTCTGGAGTTGTCAACTGTTATTTAATGAACTGGGAAAAGTGTTAGTCTGTTCACATTACAGTTATATTGCTGTCGTTATAGGCTTTTGAGTTTCTACTTTTCCCGTTGCTACCAGGTTTTCTTCAGCAGATATCTTCGCCAGTATACCTTCTTACTAACTTTGTGCCAAATGTGTCATATTTCTTAGAATTCTCTAGTTAGAGATTGTGTTTTTGAGATTTACGTTCTTCTGAAAATTAGTGTAGCTAGGTGTGGAAACCACCTCTTTACATATCTTGCCTTGAAAGTCCCATGGGTTGGAGCTTCATGGGGGTCACCACAAGTTTGTTGTGACTCAACTGCATGGTTTACCTTAGGTGTAGGTAGTTTTAAATATTGTTATGGTGGATGTTTCATCACAACCTGGTTAAAAACTAGCTACTATTTGTTTTTGTCACTATCTGTTTTGTTACTATCCTTCTATAGGTCTTATCAACTTGAAGCACTCAATGTCTTTTGCTCCAAAGGTAGATCCTTTCCTTCCAGGACACTATGAAGTGTTGGATCTAAAGGCAAATGGCAAAGTTGGATCGGTGGAACTGGTAAAATTTCATGGCCCTAAAGATAAGCCTCTACATGCTGATTACGATTCACTACAAAACCTGTCCTCAGGTAACTGCAAACCTAGAATTGTTTTTGTAACCTTTTGTAATTTCTTAGAATGATGCATTCCATAAACCTCAATGAATATAGGATTGTTCACAAGTTACTGTCTGGGCAGACTCTGCAGAGGTGAGAATAAGGTATCACTTGTTGGTCCCACCCCTCTCCTGCATACAGGTTTATAAATTTACACAATTTGTCCTTGTGGTTAGGAACTTTGACACATGTAGCATCACATTTGTCTGTAGTGGACGTAAGTGTGCATGCTTCTAAGTCTTTTGCTTACAAATTATTCCAAACACACATCTGGCTAGGGCCAGCAGGCACCATCCCATTCTACCTCATGACAGGAATTCACTCAGCCCGGATAGCAAATTTTGAACTTTGCTTCTGTAACCTGGGCTGCTTCCACACCAGGGATTTCCCATGTTTCAGCCTGGACTGCCACATGACTGACTGGTGTGTTTCCCCCATGTTTTCCCCCCATGTTTTTATTTCATTCTCCGTTTGTGCACAGATGGGTAACAGCCTGTTCCTTCCACAAATAAATCTGCTTTATTTTAAACTTGCAAGAAACCCGATGTTTGCTAGGCAAGATGCTATTGGCACAAGCAATCTCTTGTGTCTGAAGCGAAAACAGTGACAAAGTAATCAGAGAAGTCCTAATCAGTTACTCTTTCATGTGTGGATGACTGGAAAGGGCCAGTCCCTTTCAGAAATTAGCAAAAGGGATTCATCTGCCTTTTAGACAGAAGGGAGGGGTAAATGCTGGTTTTATCCACATGTGGTGGAGATGTTCACTCATGAAGTTATTCTGGAGATTAACAGTTGATAAGCTTATCAAGATCTGGGCTGTGCCACCAGAGGCCTACTAGACCCAGGGAGCCTGGCTAGCAGTAGGGGAGGCTGGACCTACAAACCCCAGAAGACCTTGGGAAGTTTTGGTGCCGATTTTGACCAATAGGGAAGAAGAGGGCTGGTGAATTTAAAAAATGGGTGCAAGAGGAAAAGCTGTTCTTCCCAGGGGACAGAGCCAGAAGAGAGGCTGCTGTGGGGAAGAAACCCTCATCCTGAGGGAAGGGTGAGCAGTCTAAGGCCACTTGAGATAGTGAGCTAGGGACAGTATATATTTAGACGTGTTAGGGCATTTGATTTCTTTTCTTTTCACCCACTTACTGTTATTATTCCTGCACCTTGTTTGTTTGACCTCCTATAAAATAAACCTTTTCCTTGTTGTACTCTGCCTGGTCCTCACGCCGATGATTTGGCCAAAAGGGAGGTCTGAAGGTCTTGGGAGGGTGCTCTGGGCCTTCTCAAGGGATCCTAAATCCAGAGTGGTGGCAGCGTCAGGTGACACCCCACCTGAGCCGTGACAAAGCTGAAATTGGGTATTGGTTTAGATGTATGATTCCAAGAAAGTTTCAAGTTATTCTGCTAAATCTCATTACAGCAGCTTGGATTGTATTTGCTAGATTCTGGAAGCAAGATATGTTTCCAGAACTGTCCTTACAAATAGAGAAGCTTAAAGAAATTTATGTAATGCTTAAATCAGTCTATTTACAAAAACCTAAAAAGTGCAACAGAACTAGAAGCAAATTCTTAGATCTGTTGCTAGATGTTTAGTTTTCTGCAATAATTTTTATTGTGCGTATGTTTTATATCAATAAAAACTGCGAAATAAAAATTGACAGGGGAGTGTATCATCCAAGGATGATTTTTTAAAGGTTGTAAAGGTCTTGTGTTATAACTGTGTAGAGTTATTCATGCTTGTGGACTTGTGGCTTAAAAAAATCCAGAAGAAAATCACTCACAGCTCAGCTTGTCTTTTGGGGGGACGGGACTGATTGTTGGAGGTGTCTCTTCAAATATGTGGTTGTCTGTTTTATCGAGAAATTTCACATTACCCTTTTTAAACCATTATGGTACTGTCATGGAATAAACCGGTACGGGGACGGCTGTTTCACACGGCCTTTTCCTTCCGGGAAGGAGCTGTCTCTGAAGTGGTGTGTCATTTCAAACTGCACTGCTTTCTTTTCCCACCATCCCCTCCCACACGTACAATCTCCCTGAGAGGTTTAAAAAATAAAATAAAATAAAAACATTCTATTGGGAGTGCTATGGCTCTGAAGCAGGACTACAAATCAGTGCCATAGTGACCCCATTGAGATGCCTGGACTCCATTTAGATACACTGACGTTCGCTACTGCTGTCCCCTGGAAACAAGGAGCTCACTGGATACAGAGTTCAAGCACGGGGGCGGGGGAACGGACAGTTTTGAAACCCAGGAAGCTTTGCTTCCTTCCTTAACTCCCACAAACCATGGACTTCGTGTGTGTGCGCCTCAGTCTACACTTCCTCTAAAGCAAACTTTTTAAAAATCAACCACATATCTGTCTCATCATTCACTTATGCACCTGATCTCTCACTCAAACAAGCTGTACAATCAGGTACTTTGTATGTTGCCTCTCTAGACATGCTTGAAGTGGTAAACACATGCCCTTTTCTGCCTTTGTGTCTTTTAATGGAAAAGAATGTCCATCAATAGCACTCATCTAGCATTAGTTATTAAATATTGGAATCAAAGAGGCATTGGTTAGTTTGAAATTAATGGAGCCTGGAATTTCTGAAAACTGCTGGGTAGCAGACTATTCTGGTGCTTTTTAATTAAAGCCCAAAATGGGTAGCAGATTTTCATGCTGTGCTGGTACGGTTGTGCTTATTGCTATTTTCAGTGATTTAATCTTTAAACAGACATGATAAATAGAACATCTGCCCCAAAATTACCTTTTAAAATCTATGCTGAGATGCAGTAGTGAACATCAGTGTATCTAAATGGAGTCCAGGCGTCTCAATGGAGTCTCTATGGCGCTGCTCTGTAGTCCTGCTTCAGCGGCACAGCGCTCCCAATAGAACATTAAAAAAAAAGGACAATCGTGCGCGGGGAGAAAAAGGGCGTGAAAAGAACTGTCATCGCAGGAAGTGCTACGGGGCATTTTATACAGCACCCCATAGCGCTTCAGAAGTGGTAGAAAGGATTGAAGACCAGTAGAAAGCAGTTTGAGTGAACAACGCTTCAGGCACGCTTCCCGAATGGGACAGAAGCATTTTTATGTGAACAGGTAAATATATTCTGTCAGGGAACAGTTACTAAAACGGTTCTGTCTGAAATGACAGAAAAACCCGTTAGTGAGCAGTTCCTGAAACGGAATATATAGGCTGTCTGAAATTCCTCATTGTTTTTACAAAAGATTTTCTGTTATTTCTATGCAGCACTGTTTACCCATGCTCCTGTCCGATTCCCCATGCATTCGAAATAAATCCACGTTTGAAAACAAAGTCAAATTTATTATAAAGCGATGGTTAGCTCAGGAACACAAGAATTGTTAGGAATGACTACAGACCCCAAAGGGCAACATAATAAAGGAACTTGAACCAGGTTAGGACCAATGAGTCCAATTCCCGCTGGCGGGAATGCAGATAAAACGAGCGCCCAATTCCTTGGGAACACAACGGTTCTACAACATAAACACCAGTTCAGTTCTCAGGCATAAGATACATAATAAGCAAAGCAACGCCATAACTCCATCCCACCTCCAGCTGGTCGACCTTGAGCAGTTCCGCAGATGTAGTAAGCAAAAGAAAGTAAACACCTACACAGGAGGATACAGGGGGGGGATGGACAGAGCACAATATAACATGTATATGAGAACACACAACCTTATGGCAGCTTGCTGACAGCTCCTCAGAATAAATAAAAAGAGAGTGGGGGGAGAATCCTGAAGGTCCCGTGATAACACAGTGGTGGTGGAGCTTCAGTGCGCATCAGTTGTGAAAGGGAAACCACGGCCAGCAGTGGAGAGAAAACTGATTTCGTTTTGCTGTTTGGGATTTATGTTGCAAGGGCGGTTTAATGCAGAATTGTGTCAGCAACTGGGCTACAATGGACAATCACCCTGGCGTGGAAGCCTCCCTGGTTGTGTGGTAGATGTATCTGATACATTGTGGGTTTCAACATGATAGTTACTAGATTACAGCTTGCATAACTTTGACTGAAATCACGATTGTTGGTAAAGAATTGTGTGCTCTTGTTTTGCCTGCTTTTTGTAAGCCCCCTCCTCACTTGCTGTTTGATAGGTTTTGATATTGAAACAGTGAAAAGCAACATTCGTCTTTTATTTGAAAATGCTGTTAGGAAACGCTTGATGTCTCACCGAAGGATTGGTTGTCTCTTGTCAGGTAAAAATAACTGATTATAATCTTTATGTTTGCCTTCCTTAATACAGTACATTTGACTGCAGGATGTTTGTGATGCATCTTATACTGTTTGTTTTGTGACAAATTTTATTTATTAACAACTTAAAGGAAACATTGAAATTTTTTTGGAACACACAACAATTAAAAGTTGAATTCTACAGGTTCCTTCCACTAAATGAGCCACAGGCTCCAACCCTAAGCTTTTTGTTTAGCTTTGGTGGAGCAAATAGTTCACTATAATTGTGTAGCACTTTTTACAGTGGTTGATGCTAAGGTAAGTTCTTCTTGTGTATGTGATCCGCTTGAAATGTGTACATTATTTCTTTGCTGGGCTAATGCTGTGGATGGAATAGCTGAGGGTCTTGGGGACCGATATCTTACCCAGGTCAGACATGGAAGCTCACTGGATGATCTTGGGCCAGCTACTAAGGTGGACACTCCCACTTCACTGAGCGCAATTTGAAGCCTTCCTCCAGCTTAAGGAATCATCCTCCATCTCAAGTGGCTCTTCCGTTTGATGAAGGGCCACTTAAGTTAGAGAAGGTTTCTTAGGCCAGCAGAAGGCTCCTTGGTGGATGGTTGGATCTACCCATTTTCTCAACCTAAGACGATTCTTATGTGAATAAAATGGAGGTGTGGATGTAAGTTGTGCTGGCTCTCCATTGAGGAGAAAAGGGGGATATGAATAAAGAAATATGTTACGAAAGTGGGGGAAATGATGGAAGATGACCTAAGTTGACTTTAGGACATCAAATAATAGCCATGAGATAATTATCTGTCAGTGGTGTATTTATTTTGGTGGGTGGCATAATAGAAGAATGTGAACTATATGAAGACCACACAAGAAACAAAAAAATTAGGTGGTATTTCATGGTGACACTAGGCAAATGACATTGTCACAAAATACCCATTTTATGTATTCAAAGAAGATTTTCTTCTGATGTTTCAGATTGTGATGCAGGAAAACACCTTGGAGAGAGTGTGTTTGCCTCAGACGTAAATCCTGTATTGTATTCTGCACAGCACCTACAGGGTTGATACAAAAACCAATGTCTTTTTAATAGGTGGCTTGGATTCTAGCTTGGTCGCTGCAGTGCTTCTTAAACTGATGAAAGAGGCAGACTTTCCCTGCCCTTTACAGACCTTTGCTATTGGAATGGAAGATAGTCCTGACCTTCTGGCTGCTAGAAAGGTATAGTGGTGTTTTCGTGAACAAATATTTATCCAACTAGTAGGGCTCTGTGTTGGTTGCAGCTGCAGGCAAAAAAGCATCATCCAGAAAACTTTGGCTTTTATGATTGCATAATAAAGACAAAGTTCTAGACATTAAGAGTCAAAAGGCAGAGTTTCTTATGCATGGTCAGCAATTCATGAAATCTAAGAAGGTGGAGGTGAAGGCTAAGAAGGATTGCATATTTATTTCACTGCCCTTTGCCTAGCAGAAGCAGACAGTACTGTTTTTTAAATTATTTTTGTAAAGTCACAGTATACAACTTTCCTTGGCTCAGTATTGAGGCTATTTTGGAGCAGAATTATATTTGTATTTACTTTCAGGTCAGAGTATATAATGCCTTACTAAATAATGAGTTTATATTCTAATGCAGCTGTAGCTTCAGTTCTGGAATGCAATACCAGCTTCTTTGTATGTTTAATATATAAAATATTGTGGACAGGTAGCGGCTCACATTGGCAGTGAACACCATGAGGTCAGTTTCAATTCTGAAGAAGGGATTCAGGCACTAGAAGAGGTTGTAATTTGCTTGGAAACATATGACATCACAACCATACGAGCTTCAGTAGGTAAGACTTTTTTAAAAAAAGAAAAGTATCTTAAAGTGAAAGTGAATTTATGAAACCTGGAGCGGCCATGGCTCAGTGGTAGAGCATCCGCTTGGTATGCAGAAGGTCCCAGATTCAGTCCCCAGCATCTCCAGTTCAAAGATCAGGTAGCAGGTAATGCGAAAGACCTCCACGTTAGACACTGGAGAGCTACTGCCAGTCTGAGTAGACAATACTGACTTTGATGGACCATGGTCTGATGCAGTATAAGACAGATTCATGTATGTTCATGTGTGATGAGCAAAGGGGCATATGGAATGTACAAGATCCTTACCTGCTGCTCTTAATCTGCCCCCCCCCCAGTCCAGCAGTAGCTGTGTCACACATTTATTTATTTAAGAATTTATTCAGCTACCTTATGGTGTTTATGGTGGAAGCAGCTTACAATAAAATAAAACTGAATTAAATACAAATCTTCAATAAAAATAGTAGATAAAAAGCATAAAATATGGTAAAATGGAGAAGTTGATCCTTTTTTGTAAGTGATTTCCAAGAGTTGATGAGGATTATCATTTTTTAAAAATGTACTAATTTGCTTCAACACGGACAGTTTGCTTATTCTGGATAGGACTTAGTAGATCTAAGGGTTATTATCCTTTGGCTTGTGTCAAATGAACTATGTCTTGTGCCTACTGGAAACTGCCTCCTGAGTGTTAGGGCAGCCCTCCAAATGGTGGGTTATAGTGCCAGCAGTAATCAAAAACTTTCCCTCATTGCCCAAGAAGGATGTGTTTTCCACTTGGACCTAGATCTCTTGTGGTATCCAAGCCACCATGTCCCTATAGTATAACCATTTTATATTTTTCATATTCTTTGTGGAAAGACTCCATCTAAAGAAATGTAGCTGTGAAAGAATCCTGTGGCTTTTTTTGTAAGCTTATGGCTTCCGCTGCTCTGATCACAAAATAACTTTGGAAATTATATTGTCTCTGTAGGTATGTATCTGGTCTCCAAGTACATTCGAAAGAACACAGACAGTGTGGTCATTTTTTCAGGAGAAGGGTCAGATGAACTGACCCAAGGCTATATCTACTTTCATAAGGTAAGTACACGTGTTCCTCAGGATAGTGATGGTTGTTGCTTGTGTATGAGCATGCCATAACAAGAGACTCTTGGGAAAAGAGTACTTCCATATGGGAAGATATAGGTCCTTTTATTTCTTTGAATTTAACTCTCCAGTTTGTAAAAATATTTACATGTGAATTGTAAGAGCATATTCCTGTTCTTGCTGAATTCAGAGTTTTAAGAGGACTTCAAATACATTTCCACCATAGGCTCTAGGGACTAAACCTTGTAAGTGAGCACATTTTTCATCATCTTCTCCATTAGATTTATTTAATGCTGATTTAAATATCAAAAGTGCAAAGTGTCAGTGGAACTTGGTAAAACTCTTGTATTACAGGAATAAAATTCTCCCTTTTCGGTGGCTGCTTTCTACAGTTGCACATTATTGGGTGTGGGCGAAGCTGGCATGGGAATTAAATGCATCCTTGCACATTGTTGAATTAGTGTTGAGGGGAAGCAGCAATGATGTTGCTCCTGCAGTAGAATAACTGCCCTTTGGATCAGCATGACAGACTTTTGTTGTCTCACTGGGTGCTTCTGTAGCCTTAGTATGCATGTTCATGTACATGTGTTTGCTGCAGGCACCCACACCTGAAGATGCCGTAGAGGAAAGCGAAAGGCTTCTCAAAGAACTCTACCTTTTTGATGTTCTTCGTGCTGATAGAACAACTTCTGCCCATGGGTAATTCCCCTTTGTAGGCTTATGGATACTGCACTGATGTTGAGAGGGACAGTGGCTCAGTGGCACATGTTTTGTATCACCAGGGCCAATCCCCAGGATCTGCAGCGAAAGGATTTTAGATGGAAGATTTCCCCCACACCTTCTATTTAAAATCCTTTAGCTGCAGATTCTGGGGATTGCCTGAGACCCTTGAGAACAGCTGCTGGGATCAGTGCCTTGGGTTGTGTACATGCACAGTGCTGTGAAGTCACAGTTGACTTATAGTGACCCTGTGGTGTTTTCAAGGCAAGAGACATTCAGAAGTGATTTGCCATTGCCTGCTTCTGCATAGCAACCCTGGACTTCCTTGCCGGTTTCCCATACAAGTATTAACCAGGGTTGACCTTGGCTGCGGTCACACGGAACATTAGCCACGCAAGAGAGACGGAAGACAGGCAGATTTTCCGGGCGCGATCTCACCGGCACATCTGGGAAGCGTAGCGCTTCTGTGGCACAACCAAGGCTTCCTGCCGAAAACACGCAGCAAAAAACTAGTACCTCGGAGGTACTAGTTTCCGGAAACCGCGGGGCAAGGGCGGGCGTCTGATTGCGTTTCCGGTGGCATCCGGCGCCCGCCCATGTCCCCTTGCGAAAAAGGTTTTTCCCCCCCCCAGGTCTCCGTGGATGCGCACACGCACCCAACGGAGCATGCACATTTGTCATGTGCACACAAAAAAACCAGTTTGCCCCACTGCGCGCTTCTTCGTTGTGCGCAGGCGTGTCCTGTGATCGGCATCTCTCCCTACCCACGGAACCTCCACGGTACCTCCACAGGAGGTCTGATCGCTTAACCGCATGTTAGTTTGCCCCGGGGCAAACAGCCACGCTTCCCCCCCGCAGTTTCCTGCCCGTGTGACCGGAGCCCTTACTGAGCTTCTGAGATCAGATGAGATAGAGCTAGCCCGGGCCATCCAGTTCAGGGTACGGCTTGACAGAAGGCACCTTTATATGTGGCAAGACTGGAATGGGCCACAATTGCTACTAAAAAGTCCAGTCAATCAGATCAATAGCTTCTTTTAGCAAAACTCATTTATCTTCAGTGTCTCTTTAATCTTACAAATTACAGAGACCCATCACAGTCCCGTTTAAATTTCAAGTGAAATGAGTTCCTTAATGTCAGTTAAGTGGTTAGATTCTGAGGTTTTTGTGAAAGATGAGCAAAGATTTATTGGCTCCTCAAGTTGTCCAATAATAGGATTACTTGTAATTATACACATTGTATAGTGAACTGTATAGATTATATATATAAGCAAAAATAGTCCAGTAGAACTGGAGCAATATATTAACAGTTGTAGAATTTGTCAACCAGAGAGTCAGCAGTCTGATACCTTTTCCTCGTTCTGTTTCTGTTTTCAGCCTTGAACTGAGAGTTCCGTTTTTGGATCACCGGTTTACTTCTTATTACCTGTCTTTGCCTGCAGAACTCAGAATACCAAAGGTAAACTCTGTTTGTATTATTTTTATTGAAACATTCTTGCCCTGTCTTTTTGATTCTCAGTCTAAGTGGCAGCTAACAAAGGTTATGAAGGCCACAGTGTAAATTAAAACAAATAAATTGAGCAGCAGATCACCATAACTAATCATAATAACAACCACAGCAGTATTGGAGCCTAAACACTAACTGTGAAGTAGGGAGTTGGATGTGGGCATACGAGGCATGGCTTCTAAGGATGATCATAACAGGCAGTTAGATCGATATGGGAGATAAGGTAGTCCTCAAAGGATTCTGAGCCCAAACTCTTCAGGGGTTACTTACTGTTTAATCGACAGTGTAGGAAACTGAGGCTGTGATTATGAGTAGACTCATCCACGATGGATGGAATTGACTTCAGAGGGCATGACAGATGAGACATTCTTTTACATTTTATTTTAGTGGTATTTACATCCTGCCCTTCCTACAAGGGGGTTGGATTTTTGCACACGTGAGGGCTTTCCTCCTCTGATTTCCCCCTTCCTGCAGCAGACTTCTGACTCTCCCCTAGGAGGTCTTTTGGGCTGCAGAGGGAAAGGGTGAAATAGCATTTCCACAAATGGAAATCCTTCCCACTGAAATTTTAGGCACGATCCAGCCATGGTCGTCCCTCTACCATTTTATCCTTGCACTAGCTTTGCCAGACAGGTTAAGGTGGAAAAAGGAGGATTGGTCCATAGTCATGCCTTTTGTTTCAGGGCAAGCTGAGATTTGAACCTGTATCTCCCCAGCCTGACTCCGATGCTCAGTGGGACATGTGTAACATTCTGCGGTGTTGGATATAGTGTTATCTAGCTGAGGTGCTTCTGGAAGGATTTTTTAAAAATAATTTTTTAAATGTCAGACTTTAGTGGCCAACATTGATGGTATTTCTGCATCTGTCTTCTAACAGAATGGAATTGAAAAGTATCTCTTGAGAGAGGCCTTTCAAGATACAAACTTACTGCCCAAAGAAATCCTCTGGAGACCCAAAGAAGCCTTTAGCGATGGATTAACCTCTGTCAAGAAATCCTGGTTCTCAATACTCCAAGATTATATTGACCTTCAGGTACAGTGTTGCACTTTCAATATATTCTCTAATTGTTTTGAGAGTGTAAACTTCATAATGAATTTTTAAGATTTCTCAGAATTGTATAGAATTCACAGTTTATTCACGGGACTGCTTTGTACGTTATGTTTATGTATAAAATAGAAGATGCAGGAATTGTTTGTATTAGGTTGGGTCCTGCATATAACATTTCTGCATGTGAAGGGGGGGTGGTTTGCCAATTTCCCCCTCCTGTGGCAGACTTCAGACTTCCCTCCCACCTTTGCCAAGTGCATACTCCATAATGTACATAATAAATTATACAAGATGTATTTTTTATTATTTACATTATTTATAGTCTGCCTTTCTCACTGAGAATCAAGGCAGATTACACAGTGTAAATCAGTGTCGTCAACTGGATGAAACATCCAGTAAACAAAAGGTTAGGATTGCAGAAGTCTGCAACAAAGCATACATATTAACATGACATGCAATGCAGAAATTACATGGTAGGATAAGATATACGGTAAGAGGTAGTATACACAATAGTATAGTCCATAATCCTTTCCCCTGTAGTAAAGCATCTCCTTGAACCAATTTGTTATGGTATAGCCCTATTACCTTTGTGAAAGCCATTCTGAATAATTCAGTTTTGTGTAGTTTGTGGAATGTCAAGAGAGTGGGAGCCTTCCTGACATCATCAGGTAGCCCATTCCATAATGTGGGGGGCCACAACAGAGAATGCACATGTACGATAATGTGGGGGGCCACAACAGAGAATGCACGTGTACGGGCGGTTGTTAATCTTGCCCGTTTGCAAGGTAGCATCTGCAGAGGCCCTGATCAGATGAGTGAGACTGTCTTGGTATACCATAGAAGGGGAGGTGGTCCCACAGATATGAGGGTCCAAGGCCATGAAGGGCTTTGTATATGATAGCCAGTGCTTTGAATCAAACCTGGTAACAATGACTGCTAATGGAGTGATTGCAGAATGGGACTGGTACGCATGCTTCACCAGCTCCTGATAATAACCAAGCTGTGGGATTTTGCACCAACTGGAGTCTGTGAGGTGTCTTCAAGGGGAGACTTATGTAGAGTGCATTACAGTAGTTTAGTCTCGATTTCATCATGGCATAGATCCAGGTGGCCAGATTGGCCGAGTCAAAGTGGTGGTGGGGGGTCATGTTCTGGGTTAAACTAAGTTGGAAAAAAGGGGTGGTTGTTGTTGTTTGCCACTGCATTAACTTCTCCAGTAGTAATGCTGGATCCAGTACAACCCTTTTCTTAACTGGGTCAGTATTACATTAATGGTTTATATTATTTGCACCAGCACGGATTTCCCATCTGTGCTGACAGCTCCTATGTCTGCAAAAATAGGTCTATAAAAACCTGCTGTAGTGTAAGGTGAATTGGCTGTTATTCTTCGAAGTTCTAAAATATGGGTATTTTATTTCATTTAGAATATTTAAATGTAATTTCTTCCCTACATATCAGCCACTGGAGCAGCAGGCCTTCTGCTGCAATTGTAAGATGACTTTAGAAAAATGATGGTGTTGGAAATGATAGCTACAGCAACCAAAAAGACATCTGAGAAACGGTTTCAACTGGGGCTTTTTTGTGGTGGTGGTGGTCACCAGCAGTGCCGGATTTACGCATAAGCTAAATAAGCTACGGCTTAGGGCCTCGCAATCTGCTGGGGCCTCAAATAAAAACACAATATAAAAATGATTTCAAATATTAAAAAGGCGTATATATTTTAAATTTTTCTGAGACCAGCTGATGTAATTTAAAACAGTAGGGGGCCTCTGGGTTTTGTATAGCTTAGGGCCTCAACAAGTCTAAATCCGGCCCTGGTCACCAGTACTGAGTACTGGCACCTTTGGTGGGGGGGCCCCTCTCCCAAGTCCTGAGGAGGAAATGATGGAAATCTGTGCAGCCTTACTCATGAGTACTGGCACGTTTCCCCTCCCCTCAAAAAAGCACTGGGTTAAATACAGCGCATCAAGGAGATCGTTCCATCTATCTTGTAATTATACAGTTGTTTTCCTTCTTTAAAAAAAAACACAACTAGAATCAAACCTTCAAAAACTTTATTGGCAAAGAGAGTTTAGATGTTAATTGCCCATGTGTAAAGGAAGAGCATAACAGGGCATTCATGGTTATCATGTAACAAACTTGAGTTTCCATCTCAAGAGGGAGGAAAACATTGTGCATCCTAGGCAGTTCCTTAGGAGCCATGCACAGTGATGCTTGAGCAGATTGGCCCTCCCTGGAACAGGAGCCTTTTCAGAGTAGATGGAGACAACAGTATTTCTGCTTGTAGCTCATGGAGCAAATACAGTCCACAGTGCAGTTTTCAAGCTTATAATTCCTTTCCTTTTATGCATGCAGGTTGAGGACTGTTTGCTGGAGAAGGCAGCAGAGAAGTTTCCATTCAATCCCCCTAAAACGAAAGAAGGATATTACTACCGCCAAATCTTTGAGAAGCACTACCCAGGACGTTCCAGTTGGGTCCCTCACTACTGGATGCCAAGATGGATCAAAGCCACCGACCCATCTGCTCGCACACTGCAACATTACAAATCGGCCCCAAAAGAATAGACTTTTCAAACGTTTCTCCCTGTAAGCTGCTTGTTAATGTGTGGCTCCCTTGGCCCAAAAAAGGACAGCAAGCAAACAAAGCTTTAAAAATAAATAAATAATCCTTTCAGATGAAGGGAGACCTTATCATTGATTTAAAACACTGTTGAAAACTAATATTTCTATTTTGCCAAGGCTGGGTTTTTGCACAAGCTAGTAAACTGCAGTTTAAGGCCTAAGGTTATGAAAGACCTCTAAATAAAAAAATATGACTAAAAAATAAATTACCACGGGGGGGGGGGAGGTAATGCCATGACTTCCTCTTAGACTCAATGTAGGGCCTCAGCATGTCTTAAGCCAGTCCCATATTCTACTTAAACTGCATTTTACAACCAGTATAGTCTTAAATAACCTATTCAAGCCCGTAGCATTGATCTACAATTTGGGCTGCTTAGCCTACAGGTATTCTGTTTAAACCTCAGTGAAATATAAGCCGTCTAAGAGAGCAATCCCAAGTAGGTCTGCTCAGAATCCTACCTGGTGTATTCAGTGAGGCTTACTTAGAAGAACAGATCTTTAGGGTTGCATTGTAATTGTGAATGATTGCAGCCTCTAAGTGCAATTTTCTAACTATCACTGTGCCTGCTACCTACCATAACAGTTCTGCTTTTTCTCATAGTCAGATCTCTCAACTAGGCGGTTGTAGTCATAACCTGGTCTTCTTGTTGTTAATGCAAAACACACACATTTTTATAAACCAAACGGTGTTTTTACTATAGGAGGTTGTTTGTCTTGAGTGTTTGGAAATAATGGTGCCTTAATTTTTAATAGTTGTTTGAGTGAGAACATTTCAGTTGGTATGGTGTTTCTTGGAAAAACCCTAGCATGATCAAGCACTAGGGTTCCCTTTTTGACAGAGATGTTAAAGATTCAGGAACTCTCTCTTCTACTGTACCTAGTTGCCTCAGTCACTGTGCACATTTTCAGATTTTCTCTTTCCCAAGTCTCCCCCCCCCCCCATTAAGACCATGGGGAGGTGCAGCCTGGAATTGGATCTCTAGTTTCAAGAACAACCTGAACATTTTGTTGATGAGAAACTTGTCAAAATGACCACTGTAATTTCTATATTATTGGAAGACTTGCTAATTTTAGCAATAAAAATTAACTTTTGTGATTCTAGTGGCTATATAAGCCCCATTCACAACTGATACAATCTATGTACAGTATACACTTAATTTGTCTTTGTATGTGCACTGAATAATTCTCAGGTTACATTGAAGACATACAGATGAATGTGTGGTTGAAACTGCACACATATGCAAGTATTGGTCCCCTGTTTTCATTTGTTTCATTTCTTACAAAGTAGTATATGTGTATACACACAGCTTGTATGAGCATTCCCTGTAACGTGAACGGGGCTAGTGAAACCTACATGTGATTATACAGGTACCGTATGTTTTAAGAGGTTAAGGATGGTTTTGAGTCTTAAATTATAATCTAGGAAAGGAACCATACCATGTTTCAATAAAATAACCAGAGAAACTGAAAAATGCAAATCTTAATTTAAATGCAATTTTTAAAAAATTGAGTGGTTTTTGCTATTTTCTGGTATTCTATCATGAATTAAGTGTGAAACCACAAGATGGCACCCTGGATATATTTAAACAATCTTTCTCATTCATGTTCAGTTTCTACCCAACTACAGAGTTTATGCTAGAAATGTAGTTGAGAACAACATCAGTTTTCAGTCCTCCCTCCTTTGTCACCCATTAAGCTTCCACTTAAGAGCTGACAGACACCCAGATTAGAATAAGAAATATGTTATTAATGCATTGTTCTACCCAAATTCAGTACTGAGAGCTTTGCTTGTTTTACAGTGTCCATACATTTATCATCGAACCCTAGCCATTGGAGTCTATTCTTAACTATCACCTTCCATGGCTCCATAGAAGGGTCTTTCTCAATAAGATTCAAAATCCTTTTCTTCACACTGGAGATTTTTTGCCTTAATGTAAATGCCAAGATCCACATGTTGTCGAAGGCTTTCACAGCCAGAGTTCATTAGTTGCTGTAGATTTTCTGGGATGTGTGGCCGTGGTCTTGGCATTGTAGAACCTGACGTTTCGCCAGTAACTGTGACTGGCATCCTCAGAGATATAAACACAGAAAGATGGAATACTCTCTGTGTAATGAGTATTCCATCTTTCTGTGTTTATACCTCTGAGGATGCCAGTCACAGTTACTGGCGAAACATCAGGTCTTACAATGCCAAGACCACGGCCACACATCCCGGAAAATCTACAGCAACCGAGATCCACACACGAGCTTCCAATGAATTCTGGACCAATTCAGCTCTAAGAACAATGCCTGAAACAGCTTGGTATACAACAAATCTTGTGGATAAACTGTAACAGAGGTTGATCAAATAATTCATCCACCACCTCTATCAAAACCCCAGTTCAATACAACAGTTGGGATACTACCTCAGTACTGAAGACATGAATAGCGGGTGAAGAAGAATTGAGTAATTGCATTATTGGTGAGTCTAGCTTTTCTCATTGCTAGTCAGCTGAAGAAGAAGAATAAGTTTTTATACCCCACTTTTCTCTAGCTTCAGGTGACTCAAAGTGGCTTAAAATCACCTTCCCTTCCTCTACCCACAACAAGCATTTTGTGAGATAGGTGGGGCCAAGAGAGTTCTGAGAACTGACTGGCCCAATGTCACCCAGCAGGCTTCATGTGGAAGAACGAGGAATCAAATTTGATTCTCCAGATTAGAGTCTGCTGCTTTTAAACACTACATCATGCTGAATTTTCAATAAAATTTCCAGCTCAAATTTGATTGAAAGGTGACTCCTGATACCTAAATTGCTTTACCTGTTCAATTGCTTGTCTATTTATGATCCAATATCTACTGGGGGATATAGGATTCAGGGAACACCATAATTCTTTACTTTTGCATATTTATGGCTAATCCTTCTTTTACACAGTATTCTTTTAATAGGTTATGTAAACCAAGCAGAGTGCATGATAATAGAAGTGTATTGTCTGCACACAGCAAAAGTGGCAATTTCTGTTCTGCCAGCTCTGGTGCATGGGTTAGGTAACTGGATAGATGAGGGGCCAAATCATTTTGATAGATATTAAATAAGAGTGAGGCCAATAAACAACCCTACCTCACACCCTTATGCAAGGGGATTTCATCAGTTAATTGTCCTTCAATACCAGTTCATCTCTGGGCAGGAGATTTAGAATACAGTTGCTTAATTAGCCACAACAAGCGTTTATCAATTGAAGAGGTTTCTAGCTTAATCCATAGTCTTTCCCTTGAAATGGAAATGCCTGCTTGAGATCAATAAAAGCTGTGCACCAAACTCCTCTGTTTACTGAGGCATATTTGTCAACAAGAAGGCAAAGAATTAAATAGTGATCAATGACTGAGCAATCTTTTTGAAATGCACCTTGTTCCAGGCCAAAAATTCATTTGATTGGAGCCAAATTACTAGTTTATCATATAAAAAGGAGGGATACAATTTACCTATTATAGACAACAGACTGATTGGTAATTTTGTGAGTCTAAACTATTTCCTTTTTTTATAGATGGGAACTATTGTAGCCTTTCCCCAGATTTTAGGCATTATACCCATATTATTTATTTGTGAAAAGGCAGGAGCAAGAATTCTGGCCCACCAAGTTGGGTTAGCTTTAAGTAACTCTGCAGAACAAAAGTCTGGACCTGGAGCCTTCCCCGATTTTAACCTTTTGATTAAATTCACCATTTCTCTAATGGATATCGGTGGCCATTCTGGGACTTCCAGCATCTCATTTTCTTCATCTGATAAGGAAGGATTAGATAAAAAGGAAGGTTAAAAAACTGTTCCCGTGTAGATAAAGGAATACAACATTAGATTTTCAGACCAGGTCTTATTGATTCATTTATATTTTTCCAGAAAATGTGTACATTAGACTCATTCACAGCCTTATGCAAGATCTCCTGACCACGAATCAGATCTTTTTTCTTTCTTGCAATTAAGTTTTTTAAATCCTTCTTTAACTGTAGCAGTTCAGCTAGATTGGGTTTAATATTGTAATTTAAAACTCCCATTGCTTCTGCCTAACCACATGTTTTAGTTTTCTACAATCCTTATCAAATCATAGATTTCTAGGGACAATCACCTAAATGTGCTTGTTTTAAAATAGCTTGTTGGAATAAATCAAAAAGAAGAAGAAGAGAAGAGATTGGATTTGTACCTCGCCCTTCACTACCCAAAGGTGTCTCAGAGCAGCTTACAAACTCCTTTCCCTTCCCCTCCCCACAACAGACACCCTGTGAGGTAGGTGGGGCTGAGAGAACTCTTGACAGAAACTGCTCTTTTTCAAGAACAGCTGTGCCAGAGTTATAGCTTGCCCAAGGTCATCCAGCCAGGTGCAAGTGGAGGAGTGGGGAATCAAACCCGGTTCTCCCAGATTAGAGTCCGCACACTTAACCACTACACCAAGGTTTCCAAATGTAGAACTATTGGCACATCAGTTCTAATTTGCCTAAGCAACGTCTTACAACATTCAGAGAACATACTTTCTCTGATTCTCGCTTCTGTCTCTGAGCTTTTAATTTAGTATCACATCATACAAGAGCAGTGTGAGTTTCTCTTGGTGATAATTGGAGTAATAGGCACAAAGGAAAATGATTGTTTCCCAAGAAATAGCCTACATTAGGTGTGTCCAACAAGTAGATCGCAATCTACCAGTAGATCACGGAGGGGTCAGAGGTAGATCACCAGCCCCACTTGGTCTCCTGGTTTGCTGGACAGGTGTTTGGGATTCCCTGAGACTGGCCCTCACGCAATATTCACCCAACTTCAAAAAGCTGGTGGATGAAATGCAGGCTCAGACGTCTCACTAATGAGCAAGAGTGAAGTTTTAAAGATTGCACAAGATCAGCCTGGATCAATACTTGACCTACATTTAACACAAATAACTCTGAATAAAAGTTAAAGAAAGTTATTGAGACAGTTAAAGAAAGTTATATCTCAATAAAAATTAAAAATGTTTGGCAGTTCTTTCTGGATCTTCGTCTCTCTGTTTTGTTTTTGCCTATTTTGCTTACCAGTAAATGACAGAAGGTGCATTATAAATGAAGGGGGGCGGTGGAACCCAACCTTAGTGGGTTAAAATCTAATTTGAAACTTTATTTTCATGGTGGTAGATCACCGGCAGTTTTGGCCGGAAAAAATAGATCACTACCTGTTCGAAGTTGGACATGCCTGGCCTACATAATTTTTTGACAGACTACAGTACTCCTCCCAAGGTTAGAAAATAGTCTATTATACTAGCCCCTGTGGAATTTACACATGTACACTCATCCCAGTTATCAATCATATGACAGGGATGAAGCTCACTGTAAGACCACAGGGCCACTCACCCTGTCTGACTTAACTCTTGGTGAGGAGAAGTTGGATACTGCTCTGAGCTTCTTGGAGGAAGACTAGGGTAACAATGTGAGAAATTAAGTGAGCAGTTCTAAGTGGGGCTACTCTGAAGGCAACTAAAGTTTATTCAATTGAAACTAATACAGAGAAAAGTGTTTTTAGAATTGCACTGTACTCAACCAAGAGGGCAATGCTAAGTAGGTCTACTCAAATACAGTCAGTGGACCTTAATCCCCATGCAGTGTTCTCATGAAGGCACTGTTACTTAACCTAAGGTCTCCCAGTGAGAGTCAAGATTTGGCCTCCCCAGTCTTAATGTAACACTAACCGCTATACCCCTTTGGCTCTAATAATACCCTAATAAGCAACTCATTTATTCTCACCGGGCCATTTCCTGAACAGCTGTTTGCTTGGCCAGTTTAGTCTTCTGGAATTCTTATTCATAGTACTGCACAGCCTAAATGTGTGCTGTGCAGTGGTTAGAGTGCCAAACCAGGATCTGAGACACCCAGGTTTGAATGCCAGGGAAGCTTGCTGTTCTTCATTCTCAAGCTAGGCTGCCTCACAAGGTTGTGAGGGGAAAATGGAGAAATGATGTGGTAAGCTGCTTAGTGCCCCCACTGGGGATGAAAGTGAGGTACTAATAATAATTATCATCATATGCAGGGCTATTTTTGGGCAGGAACACACAGGAACGGAGTTCCAGCTGGCTTCCAAGTTGGCCACACCCAGCAGGAACATTAGCATAATACGCCACACCCAACAGCAGAAACTCATTAGGATTGGCTACATTAGGGGTGTGTGGCCTAACATGCAAAGGAGTTCCTGCTACAAAAGAAGCCCTGGGTTTTGACAACAAACAAGGTAAACAGAATAACAAGCAAAAGGTGGGTGTGGCTGGATAACCACACTTCTGGTAACATGGGGGTGCGGCCTAATGTGCTAATAAGCTGTGCTGTCAGTGGTGTGGCCTAATATGCTAATGAGTTTCTGCTGTTGGGTGTGGCCTATTATGCTAATGAGTTCCTGCTGGGCTTTTTCTACAAAAAGAGCCCTGACATATGGCATTGTGTGTAGAATAGCCAAGAGAACCTAGGATTTTCTGGGAGCTGCAAGTTCCAGCTTTTAGCATTGTGCTAGTGGCAAACTGGACTTGTTTTTAGGGGCTGAGAGAGCTCTGAAAGAACTGTGACTGGCCAAGGTCACCCAGCTGCCTTTATGTGGAGGAATGGGGAATTAAACCCAGTTCTCCAGATTAGAGTCCACCGCTCTTGACCACTACATTGAACTGGCTCTCTCAAAAGTAGGGTATAAAATCTAAACAAATGTGGAGTCCATTTTAAACAGCTCCAGGCTTCAGTTTACCAGGCATACTGAGGTGGCAAAGTATTTTAAAGTGTGTGTGTATGTACAAAAAAAAAATCTAACATCATGCATTGTTTCAGTGAAATGTGTGTGTCCCCAGCTTCAAAACTAGGAACAGCTTCAGGAAGACTGGTTTGCTGACTATATTGAATTAACAGTGGGTGCGATCACCAGGTACCTGTGCAAATGATGTATTATTAGATTTTATGGGCTCCAAATATTTGGAGGTTGCATGTTCCAAAGAAAATTTATTTCTTTTATTTCTACTGTTATTCTTAAAGGTGGTGCAAAAAAAGAAAAATAGCACTACCCCTTCTGAACTCATTAAGCATTGGTCCACTCTGCTGGTGGAAGTCCAGGATATAGGTTTCAGCAGAGTGTGCAGCTTGCAAAGTGATACTTCAGCATACCTGAGAAATCTTCCAAGGGGAATGGCATGCAACATTCATATCCACTTGTCTTTGTCCCTGCCTCCCATTCTGCTTTCCACCCGCAGATGGCAGTAGTCATCCCATAAATATTTTGCTTTTAACGTACACCGAATCATCCAAGACTACTTTAACGCCTTATTACTTGATCTGCTACCAAAAAAAGAAATGCTTAAAACACTTCCAATTTTTTACACTGCTGAATGTGCCTGTCAAATACCATGTACCACGTCAGTATACTTTTGTCCATCATCATGAAATGTCCCATCTCTTTCCCTTCCTGCATGAGGGCAGCTGGAATGGAGCACGGTCTCACTCCAAATGTTGTTTGCCTTCCAATCTTGAGACTTTCTGTTGTATCCTAAAAAAAATGCATGGTTGCTTATGGGAGATTGTATCTCAAATCTGGAATAAATATTTCCCCTTCTTAAAATTTTTTTTTGCTGTATTTAAAACTAGAAAATTATTGAGGATGTAGCATGGGTAGTTTGGTCATTCTATGTAAAAAAGCAGTCTTGTTGGCCCTGTTATACTCATGTATTAGACAATAACCTCAGTGTTGGCAAAATATAGAGTAGTATATAGAGTAGAGTAGAAGCAGAAATGTTCAATTAGTTTGGCAAGTGAAATTGTGTGCATTGGACTGGAGATATTTCGCAAACTGGTAACTCTACATTATAATTATGTTACATTATTATTCAGTGTGGAAAACAATTTAAATAATGAGGGCATGGCAATGAAAAGTAGGGGGAACATTAGAGGCTATTGCTTTATTGTATTGGTTATGTTTTATTTTGATTTCTGTCAGATCCTTGAAAAGTCAGAAATGGAAGGAAAGGAAGAAAAATAATCCTATTAATTGTTATTATGCTTCCTTAAAAGACTTCTGAGGTGGCTTATAAATCAAAACAATAACAATCTGAAACTAATTCATGCACACAAACATCAGATAAAAAGCAGTACGTGCCATCCCATAATATCTCCCTTATAAATAAAAGCCGAATGGTGGTGGCACTTCTCTAGAACATTCCACACGCTCCAAAATCAGTTCGCTCTCTGATCTGTCATTCAGAGGGTCTCCCTATCCACTGGTTGCTTTGCCTGCCTCCAACATTCTAAACATTTTGCTGTTCCAATCCCCCCATAGCCAGTCAGAACACAGAGGTTATTTGCATATGCAGCCTCATTGGCCTCTGCCTCAAGTCATTTGCATATGCGACTTGATTGGCTTTGGCCTCTAACATTCTAAACAGATTTGCTGTTCTGAGGTAAAATGTGTCCAATCTCCAGGTGAGGGCTGGAGTTCACTCAGAATTACAACTGCTTTCCATATGGCAGAGATCAGTTCCCCCAGAGAAAATGGTGGGCTCTGTATCCTTATATGCTGCTGAGGTGGCCCCCATATGACAGCCAATGTGACGTAGCAGTCAGGGCTTCAGAGCATTGGAGAGGTTGCAGGTGTGTGTGGGGTGGAAAGCTGAAGAGTAAGGGGGAAATAAAGGTAGGTTGATGATTGGCTGGGGAGGAGATAGGGTTGCCAACTCCAGGTGGGAAATTCCTGGAGATGTGAGGGATGGAGCCTGGAGAGGGTGAGGTTTCAGGAGGCGTGGGACCTTGGACAGGTACAAAGCCATAGACTCCACCCTCCAAACCAACTATTCCCTTCTGGGGAACCATTGTTGCCAATCTCCAGGTGAGGGCTGGAGATCACTCAAAATTACAACTGCTCTCCAGATGGCAGAGATCAGTTCCCCTGGAGAAAATGGTGGGCTCTGTATCCTTATATACTGCTGAGGTGGCCCCTGTATGACAGCCAATGTGACGTAGCAGTCAGGGCTTCAGAGCACGGGAGAGGCTGCAGGTGTGTGGGGGTGGAAAGCTGAAGAGTGAGGGGGAAATAAAGGTAGGTTGATGATTGGCTGGGACCAGTGGTCCATCTAGACTAGCATCCTGTCTCACACAGTGACCAACCAGTTCCTCTAGACGGCCAACAACAGGGCATGGAGGCTGAGGCCTTCCCCTGATGTTGCCTCCTGGCTCTGGGATTCAGAGGCTTAGTGCCTCTGAATGTGGAGGTTACCCTCAGGCATCATGGCTAGCAGACACTGATAGACCTATCTTTCATGAATCTCCCCTATCTCTCCTTATATATAATTGAGTAGTTCACTTTGTGAACATTCCACACACCTCTAAATCAGTTGGCTCAGAAGCTGTACCTATCCACTGGCTGCATTGCTGAGTCCCGTGCATAGAGGCAGTGCCCGCCAAAACTTCCTCAGAAGGTGGCTGCTTCGCTCCAGTGAACACAGCCAATGTCTTCACTCTCCTCACCAGACAACAATTGATTCCCTCAGGGGACAAAAACCACCGTCTTTAGCCTCCAAGCCAAGTTTGCTGAGGAAACACTTTCCAGAATGGAAAAAAACCCCACCAAGTAAACAGCTGTCAGTGTGGCGGAAGTGGGAGGGGGGACCAGCCCAAGTTATTACAAAAAAGCC
Source organism: Gekko japonicus (assembly GCF_001447785.1). Taxonomy (NCBI): domain Eukaryota; kingdom Metazoa; phylum Chordata; class Lepidosauria; order Squamata; family Gekkonidae; genus Gekko; species Gekko japonicus. The sequence continues at coordinate 1,075,550 of NW_015165837.1, read as the reverse complement.
AGTGGATACACACACAAGTAGAGATAGAGGATGGGACCAGACACACAGAAAACAGGAAGCCAAAAACCCGAGGCATGCTGCAAAGCAGAAATTCAGACACAGTCACAGACAGATCTACGTAGGCATGCACAAACAGGAGGAGTGCAGGAACAACTGGCTGAAGTGGAGAATGACATATACATTAAAAAATACAGAGAGTGTGTGACACTGGGATAAGCCCTGAGAGTGGGGGGAACAATTAACAACACCCAGAGTGTGAAAACCAATTATAAAGAGAGAGGCAAACCAACAGAGACAGATACAGACATCCAGATACATATTTACAGCAAAAAAAGGATGGGGAAAAACAGGAACCAGGTCGGAGCTTGGCTTCCTGTAGAAATTATAATCAGGCGTTGTTCCTCATTTTTGTGGTCTTGATTTAGCCTTGATCAAGGAGGGAAACAGGCAGAGACAGATACACATAGACAAATGTTCAAAGGGGAAAATGTGGCAATAAAAAGACACACACTACATGTGACAAACCCAGTTAAGTGTGCAAAAAATGAAAAATTAGAACACACTTTGGCCACACACTTTCAACCCAACTTCCCTTGAGACCTGTTCTATAACAGGGTGGACAGTGCAACCATGACCACATTGAATGACAGGGACGTCCAACATAAAATGACTTTGCAGACTGCCCAATTCTAGAAATTACTCCACAGAGCCCTGTGTGCTCCATTTTCTGGCCCACATCGTGTGACCTTGGACACCAGTTATTGTGTAACATAGGGTATGTGAGACTTTGCTTCCACATTTGTGCCTTTCTATTTGTTGTTGTTCAGTCGCACAGTCGAGTCCGACTCTTCGCGACCCCATGGACCAGATCACGCCAGGCCTTCCGGTCTTCTGCCGTCCTCTGAAGTTTGCTCAACTTCATGTTCGTTGCATCTATGACACTGTCTAACTATCTCATCCTTTGCCATCCCGGTCTTCTTTGACCTTCAATCTTTCCCAGCATCAGGGTCTTCTCCAATGAGTGCTCCCTTCTCATTTGGTGGCCAAAGTATTTGAGCTTCAGTTTCATTATCTGGCCTTCCAGGGAACAGTCAGGGTTGATTTCTTTTAGGATTGACTGATTTGATCTTCTTGCAGTCCAAGGGACTCTCAAGAGTCTTCTCCAGCACCATAGTTCAAAAGAATCTATTCTTCGGCGCTCGGCCTTCCTTATAGTCCAACTCTTGCAGCCGTACCTGACTACTGGGAATACCATTGCTTTGACCATGCGGACTTTTGTGGGCAGGGAGATGTCCCTACTTTTTATCATGCTGTTTAGGTGCACCATCGCTTTCCTCCCAAGCAGCAGGCGTCTTTTAATTTCATGGCTTTCTATTACATACTGCTAATATGTACTTAACCTGCTTCCAGCCGATGCATTCATTACACATCACATCTTTCTAGAGCTCGTTGTGTTGCTTTTACAATGAGCTTTACTACTAGTAAGAACGTAACTCATCTCAGAATTTCTTCAGTTTGGTCTATAATGTCTTTAGGGATGGTGGTACTCTCACCTCCAGTGGGAGGGAATTTGGAGCAGATGATGAAAACAAGAGGCAATTAGGAAAAAAGGCTAATCTCCCCCCCCCCCCGGAAGTCCAGGGCTGCTACACAGAGGCAGGCCATGGCAAACCACCTCTTGCCTTGAAAACCCTAGAGGGTTTCTATAAGTTGGGGGCGATTGGACAGCATTTTTCACCACCACCATTATTCTCTCTCTCTCTCTCTGATTTATGCAACAAATTAGCTTGAGACCTATGGGCAAAATTGCTTTTTAATCACTCTGCTAACTGATCTCAAGGACAATTGAAACATCTTCAAGCGACTGTTAGAACAGTCATGCAGTGAAGTGGCCTTGGTTGCGAGGTAGATGCAAAAAGCTTTTTTCATGGAAAGTGACACAGAGTGCAGTATTAATACAAGAGGCTGAAGAGCCTGCCTGTAGCTGTTAAAGGAAGCTGTTTTTACAATTCTGTTTTCCTTACAAGAGCAACTGATGTTTTTATGGGTCTACTAGTTTCTGTTCCCTTAAGGGAAAAATGTGTTTCAAGGTCCCTTAGAGAAGGGGCTTTCAAGGTCACTTTTACAGGTAGCTTTTTAATTTGCAGGCACTTTGTTTTACTATTTTTTGTGAGTAGTTGGTGTGTGTGGGGTGTGTGTGTGTGCTTGTGAGCCTGGAAGTCATGGTGCCTTCTGGCAACCTCTAGTGGGGCTAGGACATTTCAGAGAGGTGGCTTGATAGCCTGCCTCTGGATCCCAGCCCTGGTATTCCTTGGAGGTTGCCCTTCTAAGCACTTGCCAGGGTCAGCCCTGCTTAGTTTGTGGGCTATCCAGATCAGGGCTAACTTGCAGACACTTTTTAATACAATATGTGCACTGTGATCATGTCACCAGCTTAGTAAGCATAAAGGCTTCAGTGTCTGGATAACAAGGTTCTAATGCACACATGGGGTGGCACCCCACCATACTGTCTTTTCCACGCAGTGTAGTACTTGGAAATGTAATGTAGAAGACTGATATACATTTTAAATGAGAAGGTGCATGCACAGATTGAAATAGTCTAGAACTTGGTCTTTTGTTGTTCTTTCCAAAACAGAAGTGTACACTGTTCACTTCTGACACTGCAATATTTATTTTATTTTAGAAAAAAATGTATACTCTGCCTTTCTATTATAATGAAATCCAAAGTGGTTTGCACTGGGAAAATAAAAACAGATGTTAATTAAAATGATGCAAAATTGATCATAAAATGGCAGAACGCCAACAGAAATAATCATAACAATTCATAATAACATCTTCCCAAATAAAAGTCATTATTGGACTGGCAGCTAATTTTTTTTAAAAAATCAATAAGTCAGCACTAACCAAATTCCTGAAACCAACTGAGGGGTCGAGTGTGTGTGTATGCAGGGGTGTGTGTGCTTAGTGGCACTGTTCCATTTCTTTGTCCTATTTCTTTGCTGTCTCTCAACCAGAATGTTTCTGCATTGGTTTCCAGAAATAATCCAATTCAAAATACAGTGGGATGGATCCAACACAAAGGTTGTGTAATGATCCTGGGAAACTCCCCCCCCCCAGTCTTTGCCAACCCTGAAAACGTTTATTCCCGAAGTCATGGGCCCCATGCAGCGACATAGCCAGATGAATCAAAAGGATCCAGTAGGGAGGGGCCAAAATGGTTCATTCCATCTGCAGAGTTCCACTCATGGAAAAGGTATAAGAGAACTGTTTTGCCGTCTTCCCCCCTTTCCAAGACAGCTTCCAAACCCACATGTCTTTTACTCCATGTGGATCTCAGAACCCCAGGAATGTATTTTTCCAGGGTCAGAACAGACTGTGGGAGGGAGGGAGGGAGGGAGATGGAGACCATCATCACCTTCTGCTGATGGATTGTAGGATCCAACCCAGTTAAGTCCACTTCAGTATGCATTCCATGCTCCTGTTATGATTGAAACCTGGAAACTAGGTACAGCCTAGGCTGGGAGCTGGTGTAAAAACCAGGAAATGAGCCACAGATATCTGAAGGAGTGAACCATGACCAATGAAAGCTCATATTGTAATACATATTGTTAGTCTTTAAGTTGCCACTGGACTTTTGTTTTATTTTGCTATGGTAGACTAATATGGCTACCCCTTTGCAAACATTTAAAAATGTGGGAGCGGTGGTGCAGGCAGTAAAACGCCTGCACTAAGTAACATCGCTCGGCAGCCACTATGGCTGTTCGAGCACCACCGCGGTCGAGGTGAGCTCTCGACCTATATCCCAGCTCCCGCCCACCCAGCGGTTCGAAAGCAATTAGTTGCAAGTAGATAAATGGGTACCCACCCTTAGTAGGGTGGGGGGCACCCTGCCTAGTGTGGGGTGTGCGCAGCGGCAACGAAACATCGGCCCGAAGACCGGAGGTGGCGTGGCACAACGGGATGGCGGCGGGGGGAGCGATCCCTGCTGGCCAGAAAGGAGGAGACATCTGAGCGGCTGCCGGCGAGACGGACGAGACGGGCGCATGATGATGTTGGACGCTGGTGTAAAGCGGAGCCGGAAGGACGTTGCTGGAACCAGAGGAAGGCGTGAATCATGTGACCGAAGGAAAGAACTGCGGCCGGATCGAAATGGAGCCCGCCGGGAACGAAGCGAAGCACCGAGCCGAGAGCGAGCATGTCAACCCACCACCACAGGGGTGCCGGTAGGAAACCCCACCCTCATAAACTCTGTGGCCATAGTTAGGTTAATTTGTGTGACTAGCACCATATGTAAGCCGCTCAGAGACCCTCTGAGAAGGGGGTTCGAGCGGGATATAAAGTCTAAAGTTAAATAAAAGTAGAAACTGCTCTGTTGGACAGATTGATGCATGGGCTGCCTTTTCTTCCCGAATGGGAAAAGAGGTAAAATTCCTTCCACCCATTTTTCTCTTTCCTTACATAAATCTTCTCCTCTAAGGCATGGCGGAAGCCATTTGGGCTCTTCTCCCTGCCTTCTGCGCTGAGTTACTTTCCACCTGCCTGGGACAATATTGAATCCTCTTAGCTAAGTCAACTATTTTTGTTCTGCTTACCCTTGGGATGATTTATACCATTGCTTTCTAAACTTGGGGGAAAGTGCGCTGTGATAGCTTTTAAGACCCCCTGTCTCAGCAATGTAAAGATGTATTAAAGTGGGAATATTTTTAACACTCAGAGCAGTGAGAATCAAGCTTCTTGTGTGTATGCTTAAACTTGGTTCTGAAATATCATGTCTATTTAATTTCCTGCAGTTCTCCTCTGCCATTCACCACCTCCCACCCATTCTGGACATACTAATAGGGTACAGCCCCTGAAATGACTTGTCGTTTTGCTTCCTGTGGCCTTCCTCATTTTGCAGGTGGGCAGGGATGTGACTTGACACAGCTGGAAGCGATGTTACCTGTCAGTAGTTAACCGAGGGCGCTGTCTTGGTAGATGACAATTTGCACAGTGGAAGATCTAATGGCAGCAGGGCGTGAAACTTTTCAAATGCATCTGTCAGCCGTGCCATCACAAAAATGAAACCATCCATGTTAGCAGCATTACTAGAAGGATTAGAGATCTGTGGGAGAGAGAAGAGCGTTTTCACGACAATTCGGACACATGTAAACTTTTTTTAAAAAGCTGGCTGAGTCATTGCCCACACTGTGAGACTCAATGTGAAATGGAAAGCATTTTCAAAGGAGAGTGGAGCAAAATATCACTGGGGGGGGCGGGGAAGTAGCTTTTGCACCAGAAAGTCACAAAACCATTTTGCAAGACTGAATAGATTTTTAGCGACTCTCCAGCTGCAGTGAAAGAATGGTTTAGTATAGAGTCTGACTCTTTGGAAAGTAATTCTCAGATTGGCAGGATCAAAATGTAGTGGGGGACAGTAGTCGAATCTGCATTTACATTTTAAAATTAGTTTCATGCTGCTGTGACGCTGTCTTTCTCTATGCTTGTTTGAATGTTGTTTGGAGAAGATTCTTTTAAAGCAGTGCAGAAGTGTTGCAAGGGATCTTTGAATCTAGTAGCATCCAGCGTCCTCCAGATTTTATATGAATCCTTATGCCTAGCCGGTTTAAACCAAGCTTGGCCAGTGAAGTTTGAAAGAACTGACATATATGGAACCAAATGTTTATGATGTTTACTCCATACCCTAAACATGGCTGGTATAAAAAGATTATTAACCTTTTTATAACCATCATAGTATCTAAAGTTCCAAAGCGATTCGCGGACGTAGTGGCTAGAATTGGGTTCTGGAAAGTAGATTTAAATGGATGGTGTGAGAGCCAGATAGAAATTAAGGAATGTTAATTGGAACTTAATTAAAACATGATTAATAAAATGGGATAGGTCTAAGCTTGAATGAATGCAAAGGATATGTTTGTTTAAAGCTAAGAGGGTGGATGAAGTAAGGGTGAATATAAACATAATTAATTTCTGAATAGTAATTAGGAATAGGTGTAAGCATGAATGGCTATAAATTGTGGAAATGTGATTAGTGGCTAGAATTGGGCTCTGGAAAGTAGGTTTAAATGGATGATGTGAGAGCCAGATAGAAATTAAGGAATGTTAATTGGAACTTAATTAAAACATGATTAATAAAATAGTATATCTGTAAGCTTGATTGTCACCTTGCTTATTTAATATATATGCAGAGTACATCATGCGAAATGCTGGCCTGGATGAATCACAAGCGGGAATTAAGATTGCTGGGGAAAAGATCAACAACCTCAGATATGCAGACGATACCACTCTAATGGCAGAAAGTGAAGAGGACCTAAAGAGCCTCTTGCTCAGGATAAAAGAGGAGAGCGCAAAAGTGGGCTTGAAGCTCAACATAAAAAAAAACTAAGATCATGGCATCCGGCCCCATCACTCCTTGGCAAATAGAAGGGGAAGTTGTGGAAGTAGTGACAGACTTCACGTTCCTGGGATCCCAGATCACCGCAGACTGTGACAGCAGCCATGAAATTAAAAGATGCCTGCTCCTTGGGAGGAAAGTGATGGCGAACCTAAACAGCATGATAAAAAGTAGAGACATCACCCTGCCAACAAAAGTCCGCATGGTCAAAGCAACGGTATTCCCAGTAGTCATGTATGGCTGCGAGAGTTGGACTATAAGGAAGGCCGAGTGCCGAAGAATAGATTCTTTTGAACTATGGTGCTGGAGAAGACTCTTGAGAGTCCCTTGGACTGCAAGAAGATCAAATCAGTCAATCCTAAAAGAAATCAACCCTGACTTTTCCCTGGAAGGCCAGATAATGAAACTGAAGCTCAAATACTTTGGCTATCAAATGAGAAGGGAGCACTCACTGGAGAAGACCCTGATGCTGGGAAAGACAGAAGGTCAAAGAAGACGGGGACGGCAAAGGATGAGATGGTTAGACAGTGTCATCGATGCAACGAACATGAAATTGAGCACACTTCAGAGGACGGCGGAAGACCGGAAGGCCTGGCGGGAGCTGGTCCATGGGGTTGCGAAGAGTCGGACTTGACTGTGCGACTGAACAACAAAAAAGCTTGATTGAATGTAAAGGATATTGACAATGATTAACTAAAGTGTATGATTTTATAAATGAATGTTTGGTGATGAAGGTAAAGGTATATACACAAAAAAAACCCCTAAATAAAATAAAATGGAAAAGATGGTAGTAAAAACGAAGGGTTGTGAGGATTCATATAATAGTAAAGCAGCAAGAAGAAGTATTGCAAAAATAAAGGAGATGGATAGTAAATCTGCAAAGCTATTTTTGAAAAACGGAAAAATTACTTATAAGTATGAAATAAACTCCTAAACTATATATGATTAAAATTAGGAATAATTTATAGTTTAGTGGATTAATTGGGATATATTATAGCACTAGAGGCAACGAGAGTACTTAGCTGACTCCTGAGTAATGGATGTTTAAAATTTGACACTAAAGTAGATAGTGATATAGAATTTAAGGAATGCCATATGTAGAGATGAACACTAAGTTAATGATGAAGGGAATGCATTTATGTACATTAGAATATTGTTTATTTGATCTAGTTGCTGTTAAATAGTTTTTCTGGTTGAAATGTCGACTTCTGATGATGTTATTACCTATAAGCTATTATGTTATTGTCTATAATTGAAAACCTAATAAATATATACTTTACAGAAGTGCAATGACAGTGGAGCCACCCCAAAGGACGATAAACATATGTGGATGTGCAAAAGTATGCTAGCACTCTTGAGCAATGTTCCCTCTAAGCTGTGGAGTCTTCTGAGCAAGAATTCTGCTTGTTGAGCTATCAACATTAAAGTTGTGAGTGAGTGATTTGGCTGCTGTATAAATTAGTTTGCTCTGGAGCCATCCTTCCTGAGCTAAGACAAAAATATGTGAGCCGGAGGCTAAAAAACAGTGAGCTAGCTCACACTAACTCAGCTTGGAGGGAACACTGCTCTTGAGGTGTGAAAACGACACCAAATGTAGACAGCTTTTTTGAAGATGGAGCCAAAAGGCTGGGACACCGGTGGGAAAGACAAATGCAGATTCAGCCAGTGTTAGCTGCTATCCATCTAGGGTTGCCAAATTAAATTTGCTTACTGGTGGGGGAGCGTCTTGTTGATCCGGGAGCCGGCTGGGGAAGTGCGCGTGTGTGCCACAGGAACGTCACCGGAAGTGACGCACGACGTAGCACGTTGGGAGTGCCAACGTGCCCTACGTCGTGCGTCACCTCTGGTGACGCAGCTTCGGGGGCGGGGTTTCCCCCGGGGCCGATTTCCATCGCATCGGAAATCGGCCCTCCAAGCGGGGGATTCCCTGCCCCCCGGGCTGATTTGGCAACTCTATATCCATCACACTATGTGCGGTGAGCAAGGCATGTGGTTTTGTTTGCCATGCAGGGAGGGAGCAGTGAGGGATCAACAATTTAGTTCTCTGTAGATGAAAAGGGAATGCGCTGGAGGCAAGTAACTACTCCCATTTGAATCTTGTCCAGGCAGCAAGAGGTTTCAGAGAGGCAGCAACGAAGGCCTTGCCACTTGAAACAGGCACACTGAGCCAATGACCTTTAATTAAACTTTTATTTTTAAATTGAAGTCCTCAGATTTTTTTTAAAAAAATCTAGTTTTTAGAATGTGCTGATAACACAAAGCAGAATAAACGGCAGGGCAAAAGGATCAGACTGCAGAGACAAGAAACAAGAAACATGGTCTAATGGGCAAGGATTTCACCTGTGTTCCTCTCCACCCTGTCCTTTTATTTCAAGGAATGGGTTTGTAGAGATTGATTATGGGCCCAGTGCAGGCAGATAGCATGGTGTAGTGATTAAGAGTGGTGGCTTCAATCCGGAGAACCAGGTTGGATTCCCCACTCCTCCTCCACATGAAACCTGCTTGGTGACCTTGGGCCTGTCAGTTCTCTCAGACCTCGCTCAGCCCCACCTACCTCACAAGGTGCCTGTTGTTGGGAGAGGAAGGGAAAGAAGAAGAGAGGAAGAAGAGATTGGATTTATACCCGGCCAAAGGAGTCTCAGAGCGGCTTACAATCTCCTTTCCCTTCCCCTCCCCTCCCCTCCCCACAACAGACACCCTGTGAGGTAGGTGGGGCTGAGAGAGCACTGACAGAATTGCTTGTGAAAGAACAGCTCTCAGAGAAATTGTAAGGTCACACCAGCAGGTGCATGTGGAGGAGTGGGGAATCACCAGTCTAGAGTCTGTGCTCCTAAGGTGATCATAAGCTGCCTTGAGATGTCTTAAGGTAGAGAAAAGCGGGGTATAAGTTCTTCTTCTTCTTAATAAAGCCAGGGTGCATTCAGACGTACAAATTTGTGCGGTGGAGCCACTGTGGAAGCACAAACTGTTTCGTGCCTAGTGCAGTCTTAGTGATTCTGAAGCCAGAATCACGGCCGCACAACCCTGCCATTGCTCCCCACCAGAGCCAAGCAGGGGCTATATGATCCATGTGATGCAGGTGGGAGGTGCACTGCTGCTTGAGGCCAGCTTCCTGAGACCCAGATGGTGGAGGTGTAAGAAGTGGCAGGAACTGGCTTGTTTCAGTATTATAAAGGGAATTGCTTCTAAACTTCACCCTTATAGGTTACAGGCTTTCCACCAATGATAGTGACCACTTTGTAACTGAATCTCAGTTGATATAAGTGAACCCTGAAGGGAGATCTGATTCCCCTTTCTCCTGACAGGTTATCTCAGCAGATTCAAGGCTGCTCTTTTACCACACAAAGCTCTCATCCACAGAACATGCATGGGTAAGTTAGGAATGTAGGGCCCTTAATAGGATGTTTATTTCTCTCACCAAAACAACATTTCTTCCCTAAACTGACCCCAAACCCTAACTAAAAGCCAAATAAAACCTGGCTAAACTGACACTCTTATTCAGAGCCACCTAAATTCTCTGTCCGGGGGGGGGATGCCATTTCCCCCTCCTCTCTTAAACTGAGGCTTGCTCACCCCCTCCCATCTAGTGGAGTTCCATGGGCTCTGACTGACTGACAATCACTGAGACATGCATGAGGCTAAAATCACAAGGGTTGGTTCAGAGCCCTTGAGGAGAGGAGGGACTTTTGGGGATGATTGCCACAGTACCCCATCAAAAAGGCTCTCCTGGTCTTTCATTGACTAGCAGCATTTCAGTCTATTCAAGACTGTTTGGCTGTGATCCAGATCATTACTGCCTCCAGATGTTCACTGTCAGTCTGTTGAAACAACTAGCTGCAATCATCAAAAAGGTGGCACCACTTCAAGTCTCTGGATGATCTTTCCCAGCAGTTTGACAAGGAACTTGGCCAGATCAAAGGAAGACTGATAGATCACAGCCCCACTCCCTTCCTGACCATTAAATTGAGGCTGATGCTATGCAAAAATCAAAATAAGAACCTGCTGGGTACAACTAGGAGAGTTCTACTCCTCCTTTGCCCAACCAGATCTCAGTGATTAAACCCTGGATGATAGGTGTAGGTGGGGCAGCAATTTAGTAGTAGAGCATTTTCTAGGAGGCCCCAGCATTAGTCCCCAGCATCTCAGATTAAAAGATCAGGTACTAGGTGATGTGCCAGACCTTTGCAGGAGACCATGGAGAACTGCTGCCAGACAGAGTAGAAAATTCTGATCTTGATAGACCAGTGGCAGCTTCATCGCTATTTGATTATGAACTGACTGGCTTTCAATATCTGCTGCCTTGGTTGCTTTTTGAGTTTTGCGTCTATTACTTTTTGGTACCGAGGCACTTCACTTGACAGAAAAGTGGAGTAAGCAGGCCTCAGTTCCTGCCGGAGTGCACTGGACCACCGCTCCGCTAGTCAGGAGCCCAGGGGGTAGGCACATAAGCCCTGCCCCCTGCTCCCACCAGCCATCAGTTGGGACACAGTGGGGGGGACGAAACGTTCCCGCCTCCCTGAGCCCCAGGGTGGTGGCCTTGGACTCCTAGGGGCAAATTCCACCTCTTCTGCGAGAGGTCATTCTGGCTCCCCCAGCTCTCCTTCGGGGCTCCTTAAAAAGTTATGGCCGCCGCTGTTCTTGGCAGCAGCTGCGACGCCTGCAGGGGGGGGTGAGAAGTTCTCCTGCCTCCCTGAGCCCAGGGGTGGTGGCCTTGGACTTGTAGGGGCAAATTCCACCTCTCTCGTGTGATGTCTGAGCGGCGTTGCTGATGGATTATTCTAGAGAGCTCACTTGAAAGCCTATGAAGTGTTGGTGACAGCAGTGAAGAAAGTTAGTACAAAGACCTGGTATGTTTACTCTTCTATTACTTGTTGTATTGGTTAACTAATGTGTATTACTCTGTAAATGCTGACAATGTTATATAATATGATATGTATTGCTCATGATACTTAAAATAATTTTTTTTAAAAACAAAGTGCATCTCTTCTATGATTCCATCAGCTGAATCTCATCTAGTTGATTTATTTAGGGTGATTTGCACTTTGATGACTCTTAAAATGGCATCATTAACAGGTGGGAATTTGGTAATGCATTTTAGTGTTTGTGTGATATTACATTTTATATACCACCTTGAGTCTCCTGTGAGAAAGATTATTTATAATTATTTTAAAAAATAACATTGCTAAGAAGACATTTGATTTAGGCAATGATTTGTCTGACACAACGGCAGCACCTCAGCACTTTTGGATCTTCAAATATCATTCAGGCCCTAGCCTATAAACAAACCCCTATGTCTTATGGTAAGTAAATAAGTAGCTTTCTAGATGTAACAGTATCTGATTTTTTTTGTATCCACAAAATGTTATTTTAATCGTATATACAATTTGGAGCCTTTTTCCCATTCTCCATCTCTGACAACTGGTAGGAGTAAGCCCTTGGGAGATGGCTCCAGACTCTGAGAATTTCATGCAGATTGGACAGAAAACAAATCTGTTTAAATTGTGTATTCAGCTTAAACCACTGGTAGCAAAAGTAATGCACTAATGAAAAAGAACACTCCTAATAGGGAATATAATGGAAGAGAATACACACTTCTGTGAGCCACTTTTGTAATTGATGTAGAATCTTTCCCTCAGCCTTGGCAGTTTGCCAGTCACCCAAGCTGGGAGCCAGTTTCCAGCAATGTATCAGAGGCACACACACACCTGCCTGAGTAAAAACACTGAGGAAAGGCTTACACTGGGATTTCTTCCCTGTTTGCCTACAAGAAAAACTGACATGGCATTTTATAGCTGAGGTGCAAAATATGGCAGATGGAATTTTCTGGGAGTTCATAGCTATTTGGTAATATTTGGTACTTGGATTTGTTTATTTATAATGGTTATATATTTTGTTTTCACATATCTTAGGGGATGTTTTGCTGTCTTGGGTCTCTTTAACATGTCCCTTTCATAATATCCTTTGGTACCTAAAGTTTTTAGAGGTACAGCCAAAATGCCCCTTTCCTTTTGGATAAAATGTACAACTTGGGAGCACTAGCTTACGTTCCTACCTGGTCCTTTTCAACTACGGGTCTCACCAATTGTGAAATTCTTGTCACATGAAGCTGCCTTATACTGAATCAGACTCTCGGTCAATCAATATTAAGCTTGTAAATTAGTAACCTACTTTGTTTGTTCTGCTTCTGTATGTCTTGTGGGCTGTAATAAAGTTTTACTGACTGACTGAGTCTACCTGTTCTTCTCAAGCTGTAGCTCAACAATGACTGTTTATGCAAGTTCTTGCTGGAGACTCAGGGATAATGGTCTCCTCAGTGAGCTATTTACAGATCACTACCTGAGGTAAAAGAGCAGATAAGTTAGGATTTTTGTCCTCTTTACTCAAATTTAACATTTAATTTCCTTAACTCCTAACCATCCTTGCCTGCAAGTACATTCTGTTGAAATCAGTGGGAGTAAATTAGTTTGGTGATTGGTTGCCAGGCAACTGTCCTCAAAGTGCATGGGTTAATCAGGCCAGGTCACTTTGCTGAGTTTTAGAAGAAAAGGGCTAATTGGAAGGTGGCAGCTGCCTGTTGCTTTCTGCAGTTCCCTAGCAACCAAAGCATGCTTCCTGGCCATTGGTGGGTGATGAGAGGGTAGGGTTGCCAGATCCAGGATGAGGAATTCCTGGAGATTTGGGAGTGAGTTCTGGGGAAAACAAGGACCTCAGTGGGGTACAATGCCACAGAGTCTGCCCTTCAAAGCATCCATTTTGTCCAGGGGAACTGGTAGTTTGGAGATGGACTGTAATTCTGGGGGATCCCCAGCTCCCACCTGGAGGCTGGCACCCCTATTTCCTGATCATCTCCAGGCCACTGCCAGGTCTTATGGCTTGACCCAAAGTTCCAGGGTTTTTGCATCTTCGGGTGAAAGTGTAAAATATCAAGATGAGGGGCCAAAAGGAGGGGGACAGTCTTTTCTCAGGAGGACCTATACCAAGGCTCCTTAGAATTCTATATTTCAGTCTTGGCTGCCACTGTGCTACTTCCCTGGACCAAAGTACAACCACTTGAAGTGGTGGTGGTCCATCCAGAGGAGAGTGGCCTGCAGCACTTATGTAACTCCAACTCTCAGGCAGCAGCAGAAGTAACAGGAAAGAACCTGGTAGATAGGTAGGAATGGGGTCAACATCAGGGGCAGCAGCCTCAGGAAACAGAAATGATCATGTAAAGGTAGAGCATGTGGAGTGTCATAGCAGACCTCTAGAAGCTCAGCTGGGCAGCAAGGATAGTCTGAGGGGGGGGGATCCCAGGAAATGTCTTGTGCTCCTTGGAGGGCAGGGAACATCTGTGTAAAACCAGTTGAGTAGCCATCCCATTGCTGTTGACTGGAGGCCTGTAGTTTTCGTTGTACATATATTTAGTGTTATTAGGTCAAACATGCCTCTCCTACGTGCTTACAGGGGTGACCTCAAAGTCATCACTGCCCAGAGACTGTGGGAGTGCCAATGGAACTCCTGGCATGGAAAGGGCTGGTAACATGCAAAACATTAGGTGTGGAAAATTCTATAAAATCATATGTGACTGGCTCCAGGTTTTGGGGTGACTCTGGGCAAGAGTGATAGGGTTTAAAGGACCATGAAAGAATTTCACTCTACTGTAGAGCTGTTAACCTTCAAACAGGATCTGGAGATCTCCCAAAATTACAACTGATCTCCAGACATCAGTTCTCCTGCAGAAAAAGGCTACCTTGGAGGGTAGAATATATGGCATTATACCCTGCAAAGGTCCCCTCTGTCTCCAAACCCCACCCTCCCCAGTGTCATGCCTGGCCCTGACCTGGTGCCTGGGAGCTCTGAAACTGAGGACTCCATGCCTTTAACACCATCGGAGGCACGGGAGTCTTTGCCAAACCTAATTACCGAAAAGGATGAGCATCAGCCTCCAGAACAGCCTGCACCTGAAACCGATCAGGCGGTGCCTGGCCCCAGCAGCACGCCACCCGATTCTCTGCCACCTGTCGACCGGCTGAGGGATCGGAGATGCCGGGACTTGGCAACCAGACGCAAAGAGGCACGCTTGCACGGATGGAGATCAATAAGCCCGGAGTTCTAGCGGGATCAAGGACTTCATTAGGCAGTGCGAATGAGGCACTAATGAGTTAACAACCCAGCGAACTATTTGAATAGGTCACTGAGTGCTGGATAATTGTGCTGGCAAACTCGTCCTTCGGACCAGAAACTCTGCACCTCTGACTTTGTTCCTGGTATCCGGCTACTGACTGACTTCCTGGCTCCTGACTCCAGTCCGCGTTTTGACGACCCCCTGGCTCTTGATCCTCAGCTCTGCACCCTGACTTCGACGCTTGCTTATCTGGACTCTGACTCTCAGTAATGCTCTGACTATGGCCTGGCTTTATGTATTGGGACTGTTGCTCTGGTTATTTTGCTCTCTCTCTGGCTTGACTCTCGGATTGGATTGTGAACTCCCCCTCTGCCTTGCCCCACTGGCCCTGTCGTGACACCCAGGGTCTACCCCACATCTTCAGGAATTTTCCAAACTGGGGTTGGTAACCCTGTTTCACTGCCTCCTGAAAATGACTCTCACAGAAGGAAACCTGAAATAGAGCTTAAATGATAATTTCCCATTTCTGGTGGGACTGAAGTGGCCAAACATCTCTAATTGCCCTGTAGGGTTACCAGGTCTAGGTTGGAAAATACCTGGAGACTATGGGGGTGAATCCAGGAGAGGGTGGGGTTTGGGGAGGGGCCTCAGCATGGTACAATGCCATAGAGTCCACCCTTCAAAGCAGCCATTTTCTCCAGGGGAGTTGATCTCTGCAAGGCTCTGCCTTCATCTCAGAATCAGAGCCTCAGTAGACTTAGCAGTTCTATGATGGAGACAATAGGTAGGGTGTGTTCAGCAACTAACGCCTGTGCCAGGGCCTACATCAGACACCTTTGCTGCTCTACTAGCAGAAAAAAGTGATAACAATTAATTAACTAAATCACTAATTAAGCAGACGTGAATCAAATATTTAAAATAAAAATGTGACAGTTATACTGTTAACCTTTTGATGAATAAGAAAGCCTTAGTTTTCTGGAGATTTGACCTCCTCCATGGCACTAAAGGACCCAGCTTCTTGACCTTGTTTGTGATGGTGTGAGGAAGAGAAGGGCAACGACAGAAATTTGGGAAGAGTGGAGGCTGGAGAAGAGGATCACATAGCTTGGAAAGGGATCTTCATTACTTGAGTCGAATAAGACAGCACTGCTGTATTAAATAATTCATGTCAAACTTAAATGGACTCTCTGTGACAGAGGTGTGGACCATATTTGCAGTGTTCAGTAACCAAATGGCACTTGGGGAGCTTTGAGGTTTGTACCTCTGGTTTATGTGAGGAAACCGCTCTAATGGTGATGATGACAGGGCTTATCTGTGTCAATTCTTACCTCCAGAACTTGTTTGCAGTACCAGGGCTGAACATAAGAACATAAGAGACGCCAGTGTTGGATCAGGCCAAAGGCTGGGTTTGTGGTTCCTCTTTTGTATATGAACGGTGGCTTTTCTCCTTGTACTTGAAAGCTGACTGCAGAATGCCTCGAAGCAAGAGCAAAATGCCACCAAAATGGCTAATTAACAATTTATGATGGATTTCTATTCCATCTTGTTAAAGCCAAATTGCATGTGTGTGTGTGTGCACGCGCAACTGTTGCTTGGATTGGGGCCTTACAGGAATAAAAGAGGGAATGTATCCCTTTATCACTCCATCAGTTTCACAAATCAAAACTTGGCTTGCTAGCATTTTATAGGAATGTTTTAAAAGGGAATCCCCCCCTTTAAAATCACAAACAATTGTTCTGGGAGTCTGGTTTTGATGAGAAGAACCAAGTGGGACTTAAGGGGATAAATCTCCCATAGTATGAATTGTAGCTCTGCACAGTGTTTAGTTTTTTACATGTTGACAGAGATCTGCCTTTATGTCTCTTCCATCCCTGATGTTTTGTGTCTATATGGCACGATCAAGAGACGAGAAAACAACCTGGTATATGATCTGCCACACACAAATACAAACTACCAGCATTTTAAAAAATTCTTTATATTAAGTGTTTTTCTGCTTTAACTCATTCATCCCTCCATGGAATATAAGTCCTCAGAGTAAATCTTTAATATTGAAAGTGTTAGATACTGTAAAATGCCAATCAATGACATGAAGACATCTAAATTCACATTTAAATCTCTCTCTCTCTCTCTCTCTCTCTCTCTTTTACAAAAAACCCATATATTTATATATATTGCCACAAAACAAAAGTAAAAACTCATGCTGCAATGATACAAATATATTTTGGCTACCGAAGTCACAGTACACTGTTGCTATGCACACAAATTGAGGCACTCGATACCAGATTAACTTGGCGTTGGTAGTGAAGCGGAGACGATTGCTTAAACTGACAAAAAAAAATTCCCGGTTCTTCATCACTTTTTTTTAATTGGGTGAACATCTCTTTTACAGACCATATCGAAGAATGTGCTTTGTTGTGAAACACCAACTGATTTCTGTATTCTGTCAGGTGTTGTCATAGCAGAATCCACCACATTACTTGTATGTTGCATGTATCGCTGCCACAATAGGAGGGAAAAATAATTTTTATTGAATTTACAATGACCAGTGTTAAATAAAGAATTCTTTCATACAATGGCTATTTTATATTACACTAAATTGGCCATTTAAACAAATAAAGTTCAATAAATAATGAGTGGGGGAGGGAGGAATGGTCTCATTTACGTCTCCTTTCATAAATCTGTGCTGTGTTCCATTCAGAAGATCCTGTGAAGGAAAGAAAACAACAAAGTGGGAAATGTTAATAAAGCTCATGCTAAATAAGTCTGGAAGTGTCTGATAGTGCAATCCCAAACAAAGTTACCCCATTCTAAGTTCACTGATTGCACTATTAGGCATGATTTATTGTGAAGGCAATGTAACATGAGTATCTTGATAGAGGCCAAACTGTGCATGATGACTGGAAAAAAATGCCTTGTCCTTTTAACAGAAGCTTAATGTGTGGAAACTGGCAGATGAAGCTGGTTATGGCATGGAGGTAAATATTGACTTAAAGCAGCCAGGGAAGGGAGAGTTTATTGTGGAAAAATATGGAGGGGAACTTACCCTTTCTCCTTGTTGCATTCCCTATCCAGATCACCCTCCCAATAATGGAATTTCAGTAATTTGTTCCCCAGTTCCAAAACCCGTCCCTGGCTCGATCGTTCTCAAAGGCATGCGCTAAGAAACTTTGCTCTGCGATTAAAACCTGAACAGGTGCCATCATAAGGTTTGCCAGTACTGTTACTTTTTCATTTTCTTTCATACCCTGCTGTAATTTTCAATTTGTTTTCCACCAATGCAAATAGCATTTGTTACAATATGTTTGAACTGTGATCATTCATGCCTGGTAAATCAGCCACTTTAGCTGTATAACTGGCTGGGCTATAGCACTACATGATGGGGTTGGGGAAGATTAACTGTTGGAATGCTCCCCCATTAAAAAAAATAATCCCTTGCAATTTCCTTATTACCTGCCTTACCTACTCCACTGAGGCCCTGTTCACACGCGGCATTTGCGGTGGGAGAGGCACGAATGTTGGGTGGAGTATACGGGTGCAATCACAAGGACACATCTGGCAAGCATAGCACACCCATTGCCGACCCGTAGCATCCGCCCGAAGATCCAGAGTTAAAAAATACCTGGGAAAGCCTACTAGCAAATGGTTTGCTACGGGCCGTCAACGGAATACCTACGTGTGATCACTCAAGTGCGCTCTTGATGTGCGCCGAAAACACGCGCCGACAAACAAAACCCCACTTTGCTGCGGTGGTGTCTGATTGCATTCTGGTGCATTAAATTGTGCCGGCATGAAAAGCCACGCCTCCCACCCGCGTTATCTGGCCCGTGTGACTGGGGCCGTAGTTTCAGAACTAGCCTGGCAGGAAAAAGGTCTCTGACATTAGATGCTGCAACCATTTTATACTGTGGCAAATTTAACGATGAAATCCATCCCACCTTCATGAAAGCTGTAAAAGGCAGAAAGCCGGAGGAATTCTGACTGTCTCTTCCTACTCCCCTTTTCCTTACCTTTCATCATTGTGGTATACATTTTAGTGAGTAAAGCTGGGGACCTACATGGAATAGGGGGGAGCAGTTTCTGAAATCTCCCTTACCTCTTCCTCCTTAATTTGAGAAATATCTATCCTACAGTCACAATGACTATAGGATATATCCGATCATCTAAGGACAAAATATTCAGCAGTTCAATGTGTAGTCCCTGACCATTCACATAGATTTAGCTAAACATGAATGATCCCTTCTCCCAAACAGCATTACTATGTAATCCTCCCAGGGAGATTTATCTGTCCTCCTTGATCACTGCCTTTGGGCCTTCAGCCAGCAGGTGAAGACTTTGGTAAATCTGGGATACCTTCACTAAACCTCCCCCCCTTGCTTGTTTTTAATTGATGGTGTCTCTGTGTGGATGTATGGTGATTAAAAGGTGATTTTAAAAGTATTTGCTGAGGGCCCTAACTGGATGGAAAGGTGGCATACAAATATTTTAAATACATAAATAAATAAATATAAGAACCTGATGTTAATAAGATCATTAAGGTCACTCACATATCTGCTAGTGTTTGATTAGGACACAGGCGGATTTTTCAGTGAGGTTTATAATCCATATTTGTGATGATATAGATCCATTTGAAATGGATAAGGGTGAAATACAAGAGGTCTGAATCCATATATCCATTAATGATGTAAAAAGGTATATGAGCCAGAAAGAAGAGGATGTTCATATAGCACAGGAACTGCAAAGAGCCCCTGAGCTCCCTAAATACTCTGAATTTCCGGAATAGTTAAGACTTCCATCAACATTTTTTGGCAAGGTGTTTAGCATTGTCTGGCTGCCAAGCCTTCTCCTGCTAAGAGATGTTCCCACAATTAGCTCTTGAGTTACAAGCTCTCCAAAGGAATAAATCACTCAGAAAATGCTCATGAATCTCAAGCTGCATTCAGTTTCCCAAGCAATCTCAAGGGGATTTGATCTGTAACATGAAAAAGAACTGAATAATGACTAGTGGGCTTCAGACACACTGGCACTTCAGACGGGTAATAAATGGGTCGACCAAATGCCACCGTCGTTACTGAGGCAAAAATGTATTTGGAACTCTGCAGGAGGTGGGGAAATTCAGAGAGAAGCAATAGCAGACAGGGAAAGGTTAATTAAGTATCCCTCCTCCTGTCACTACTTTGTTCCAGACTTCCCTGCCCTGAATCTGCCTTTTCAAAAAGGGAGCCCTCATAGGGATATTGTGTTTGACCAGATGCACCCCGAGTGAGTCTTTGTAGGGGCCCTTTGCAGCCAATCAGTTGTGGTCTTCAGGAACTGTGATGTGAAAAGAGGGTAGGAGGAGCACAGATGTGCGGAAGGGCAGAAAGAGTGGGGTGATGGTCTTAGGTATCATCAAAAGAGAGGGATAGCAAAAGTACTTGCAGAATTAGGAATATTAGAGACAGACTGGAAAAGAAAGGTTACAGTGCTGTTTCAGAATGGAACTTCAAAACATCCAAGTAGAATCAGGATTTTAGAGTTAGAATTTAACTGGGGGGGGGGAGTTCTACAATGCACTTAGACAAAATGGTACTGTGGAATCTTTAGACATTTGTAAAATACTACACTGTCTTCGATGTACCTCTCAGAAATGGGGGGTTCAAGGTATTGTTTGATGTTTTCCACTGGCAAATTTCCAGTGAAATACTGATAACTCTGTCCTTGCTCTATAACTAGGCCACAATTCAGAATTCACATACCTTCAGGAAATCCCACTGAGGTGTTTTTTTTTGTCGGGAAAAAATAAAAACAAAATAAAACTCTAGAGTTTATTACACGCTGCATTAATGTCTCAGTGTATGATACGCCCAAGCATGGGGAAAAAAGGATTTACTTCCTAGTTTGTATTGTGTACATCACACAACCCTAGCTGTTTTTGTTTTGTTATGGTAGAGGCCAGTTCTACTTTCATATCTCATTGTCTTCAGTTCCTCAGACTCTATGGATAATATCCATATCTTCTAGAAAAGCAATGTATTGCTTCTTACCACTCTGTTCCCCTAAGTTTGGAGCCATCCTTCATCTTAGGCAGCACTGCTCCAAGAAGAGCCTCCAAGATGACTTTCCGTGGCAGAAGCTCTTTCTCTGGATGAAGGCACCAAGCTTGAATGTGTAGCTGGTGGAATATCATTGAATTTTATTTTTTTTAATGGAAAGAACCTGAAATTTAGTATCCTGGGTAAGGTTGCCTGGTATTTCACTAATTGTCCGGGGGGGGGGGATACCAAACATTTAAATGTCGGGGATTTTTTGTGAAGAGGCCTAGACAGTGTGGGGCTGTCCTGGTGACCCCACTAGAAGAGAAGACAGCCAGGCCAGGGGAAGCACGTGAAGCACAGGAATGCCAGCAGCAGGGATGGGCTACTCCGGCCACCCTCACCCTCAGAAGATAGCTGTGGGCCACGGAAAAGAGGGCAGTGGGTGAAGGAGACACTGGGGCAGAAGCACCTGCTCAGCAGCTCCTCCACCAAGCCCATGCATGAAGCAGCAGCAATTGCTGCTACATGTTGGGGCTTGGCAAGTCCGTTTTTTAAAAAAACCATCTGAGAACCCTAATCTGAGGTCTGGTTTATAGTGGTTTAGTATGGTGATGAATTATTCATACTCACTTCAGGAGAGTAGCTAGAAATTATTATATCCATTACAGTTATTTTGAAAGAATAAGAAGATATTTAAAGAGCGGATGTTTACACCTTGTGTATTGTACATTTTCAGACAACTGATCACAGTGGAAAGCGAATCCCAGCTGAGTTTGTCGATTGGTATTTCTGAGCATACAATCATTTTAATGGCTATTCCTCCCACAATAAATCCTTCACACAGTTGCTAATGATTTGTAAAACTAAATAAGAAATAGACATAACATTGAGGGAAGGAAACAGGCAGGCTGAAAATAAAGCCACTGACCATTGTAATGTTAGAAAATAGTCTCCAATGCAAGCTTAAATGTTCCAGATGCCACTGGGTGTTTGGCTCCTCAATCCACATAAGTAAATAATGGAGATTCCCTCCGGCCCCATAGTCTTTTTAACGTATTTAAGTCAATAATATCTTCAGGGGTGTTGTTAAATGAATACCCTGTGGACTAGCAGCACTCCTCATACTTTAAATTTATAAATTAAATCAGAACAAAATAGTACCAACAGAATACCAAGTTAATGTGTCATTAGATTTAACTGTAGAGGTATGTAGTGGCATCAAAGGCACCAGGAAGAATTGTATCTGCTGAGGAAAAGGTAGTAGAAGTGGAGGAACTGGACTAAAGGCACTCGGAGGGAATGGGACAGTTTGCACCAGGGTGGGTGTCATAGGCTTCATCTACTCCCAAAGTATCCATCTAATTTCTCGTCAGAGGATATATTCTCAAAACCCTTTGAAAAATAAAAATAGATTTAAAAGGTTGTGCTCTCAGTCTTATCTGTAGTTCATACATACCAGAATTTAAAGATCTTTTGCCCATGAGTCCAACAAATGAGTCTGTTTTATGTCCTGAAAAATATATTTGGGGTGTTTAAAAACATTTTAAATATGCCCTTTTCTGTAGTTTTGTGTTATCAATATGAATATAAGCTAGAATCAGGCTCTAGAAAAATCTGAGCTACCGATCAAAGGTGCCACCTTGCTAGGTCTCTCCATCCATGTGTACAGGCTCTGATCTATTCCTTGACCGAACAATTTTCACTTTTTAAAAATGGCTTTGGATTAACAATAACAAGTGGTTGAAATCTGTGACTGAGCTTGGAGGCACCTGGCATATTTCTTTCTTTCAAAATATCTTGGATTTTTTTTGGGGGGGAGCTTCTCTTCTGTTATTCGTAGTCAGCAACTCAGTCCGGTGACCATTTGTGGGCACCTTGCACTCCTCTGTCAGTGGAGAGGCTGGGCCCTTGCTTGTATGGAGCTGCTTCTCAATTGAGTTGTGTGGGACAGAGGGCTTGCATCATGCACTGCACTCCCCTAAGAGACATGACTGGGAAGGCACTTTGTGATTCACCTGCTTAAAAGAGTACTTTCCATTTCAGAGACCTTTCTGGGGATAAGTTTAACTTTCTCTTGTATTAAGAGATTCTTGTATTATATGCAATTCACTGCACATGTCACTGACTCTTAGGCTAACCTATGAGAGTTGCTGTAAGGATAAATGAATTAAAAAATGTAAAACACGGTAAGCAGAGATGGAACAGATGTTTCCTGAGGCGCATGCCTCAGCAGGATCTCACCCAAGCCAGCATCTCCTGTCCCTCTTCCTCCTCCTACCACTTCCTTTGCTCCATGAGCAGAGGAGATGGGCCGGGGGTCCTTCCGATTGGTGCTCCAGCAGATTGCTATTGCTCCAGGCCAGCCGCCAGGGTTTTGGCAACACCTTGGTTTAGCAGCCATGGCAGCAGTGACTGGCACCCCCTTGCCACTGTGACGTCTCCTTCCTCCCCAGCTTTCCACTTGCTTCTGCCTTCCTTCTGCCTCATTTTCCCCCTGTGGATGCACAGCCTGTGCATGCCAAGGCTTCATGCCCACAAATTCAATAAAAAAAGAAATGATCATCACTGACTTATGTGTGATATGTCATGTTTCCGTGAGCCTCACTGTTCTTCTTGCAAAACTGCCTTCCCTTTAGATTTTATATAGTCTGGTTATTGGACTGCTGGGAAACTGAATGTGGCAAGAAAATGTTAGTTCCAGTGGCTGGACTCCACCTTGAGTCAGATCCGTTCATTATGCTACACTAGTTTATCTGCACTCTGGTAATGATGCCGGAGGGGCTATTTTTGAAGGGTGGGAAATGGCTGCGGTCACATTCTAAGGCACTGATGTTGCATTTGACTTGTGCTGCTTGCTGGCATGCTTGCCTTCCCCCCCCCCCCCCCCGCGAAACCTGCCCGCTCAGGACACTCAACAATCCCCCCCCACAGTCTCTGAGGTTCTCTTCTCCAGAGGAAACACCCTTGAAAAACTTATCTGGATTAATCTGACAAAACATGAAAAGACTCTGCTGTTTTCTTTTTTAAATGGCTTGGATTTGGAATGGCATCTGTCTCAGCAGAGATTTTTGCCCAATCAACACGGCCGATCAATACATAATAAATGGCAAAGCTTTCAGGACTCAGACCTCTTTTGTATTTGAATGATCTCTTACAGACGAGCATTTTGACAGCAGCCAGGAGGTACAGAGAGGAGCACTCAATGAAACAGTTTTAACTGTGTTTAGAAGGTGATCTAAGGATTTAATACAGCCACCAGCCAAGAACTCCGGGAGCCTTACTAATCTTTGGTGCTGCATAATACTATATGTCTGTCTGTCAACATCAGTCATACTGAAATCCAAGCTTCTGGATTTGATCTGAAAGCTGCAGGCAGCTTCAGGGGAAATATGTTTTACGTGTCACTACTGATGTGCTTCTTCTTTGGGGAAATACAGTGGAACAGTCCAAACTCCTGTTGAACTGGCTTATGTAATATCCTGTGCATCACTTGGGCGCCCCATATGAGAATACAATTATAATGATTAGCTCGAGTTTGGATTTAGATTTTGACGTGAAGTCAAACTCGGTGACATTTGTGTAAATGTGGGATGATTGCCAAGCTTCGCGCAGATGAGGCTGGAAAGAGTTTGCAAGGTTTTATACTTAAGAATGATCTTGTGTTTTACATAAGAGCCTGAAAACTCTAAAACAAGAACCAGTGGGAATAAAGTCAGAATCCAGTGCGGTACTATGCAGAGTTATTCCAAACTAAGCCCATTGTGGGCTTAGACTGGAGCAACTCTGCATAGGTTTGTGCTGTAAATGGAACAATTTGAAAGGAGGGGGGGAAGGACAATTTTAGGAATTGTGGGTAGGGAAGGGCATGAACCAGTTCACAAACCAAAATTTGGCCTGAACTTAGGCTGGTTTGGAGCTCATGAACTGATGTTTGGGGAAGACACCCCGAACATTTACCGGACTTGTGGCCGGTTTGGTTCAGACATTTAAACCTAACAACTGAATTGTGTGGGGTCTGCCAGCCAGCTGTTTAGGTTTAAATGGCTGGCTGGCAACCATTTAATCTTTCAGTTTTTCTCCCCCCCCCTTTGAAGGGGATGGGAAATGAAACCAAAGGGGTAAATGACTGCCATTCATTTAAACCTAACAGCTGACCGATGGACCTGCCAAGCTGTTAGGCTTAAATGTCTACAAGCCATTAAACCCCTCGGTTTTGCTCCCCCCTTTGAAGTTGGGGGAAGCAAAACCAACAGGTTAAATGGCTGCCAGCTATTTAAACCTTTAAAGGAGTAACAACAAGCACACAGGGAACACGGCTAAGTTAGGTAAATACAGAAAACACCGTGTTGAAATAATATACACAATATTCACATGCACTTATAGCTAAATATATTTGATTTATATACACTACATCAACTCTAGTGTATTATAAACACCTTCAAACTACAACATCAACATTTCAACATTTTCAAACTAAATTACATAACACGAAGAGTCCATAATCGCAGAAACCCTCTCCAGTGTAAACTGTCTTCTTCCTGATGGAGGATAGATACCAATGTACAGTAATGTGTACCAAACAATACAGCAACCTATTGTACATTTCCCAAGTGATGATCCATCAGGTAAAGCTAGCAGGCAGCTTGTATTTCTCACTGTGATGATTCAGTTTAGCCAGCAAGCGTAGTAGATGTATTTTCCCATGAGGTGACTCAGCTAGCAAGTAAGCCTAGCAACACGCCTCCCGGGCATAACCTGCGTGTTTCGAACAAATCTTCTTCAGGCATATAAACTTTCCTGGAACCACAGCTCTTGAATTTACCCCTGCATAAGTCAGATAATGTAGAAATGGCTGTTCATTTTTACATTATCTGACTTATGCAGGGGTAAATTCAAGACTTATGCAGGGGTAAATTCAAGAGTATATATGCCTGAAGAAGCATATGTTTATATGCCTGAAGAAGCCGGGATGCGTGTTGGTAGGCTTACTTGCTAGCTGAGTCACCTCATGGGAAAATACATCTACTACGCTTGCTGGCTAAACTGAATCATCACAGTGAGAAATACAAGCTGCCTGCTAGCTTTACCTGATGGATCATCACTTGGGAAATGGAAATGGATGTGGCCTACAGGTCATATTCAGGATACATAAAGAAAAATAATCTGCCTGGGGAAATTGTCGTAAGATTCTCAAAGAGGCATGTAAGGGATGCAATCCTGAAAGCAGTATCTGGAGCACCCCTGAGAGCTGGGGAGAGTGTCATCAGAGTACTGAAGGATATTCCATTTGAAATAAGACAGCGGAGAAAGAAATATAAAGATCTTGTTCTTTTTCTTCAAACAAATTCAATTGGATATAGATGGTTAATTCCAGAAGGTATCACCTTTAAAATTAAGGATAAAAAAGAAAAGATTGACTCTGTTCTGAAAGCGAGAGAATTTTTAAGAGTCCAGCTGGGAGGGCCAGTGGAGGAAGAAAAAGAAGAGGACAGCAAGTCCAGTGGTGAGCTGTACTCGGGTTCCGCCGGAGAGGACTCTCTGTCTGAGAAAGGGGCAGCAGCTCCTAAAAGTCCTTATAAGTTGCGGAAGAGACTGGACAAGAAGAAGTGAAGGCTGAAGGACTCTGAATTGTGCCTTTGGAAAATTTTGAATTGAGATACTTTGGGGTATTTCCCGATATCAGTTAAATTTAAGATGTGGGGAAAGTTAACAGACTATGTGACACAGTTTGTAATGAGATTAATATGATTAAGACTAGATGTGTATTTAAGCTGATTAGAAGATCTCCTCTCTTGGGTTTTTAGTCAGTAGTGGGTATCTTTTCTTTATCCCCTTAAATGTAGTCCCCTTCCTTATTTCTGTTATAGTTTGTAGTTTTAATAAAAATGCAATAAAAAATTCCCCATCGGGGAGAAAAAAAAAAGGAAGAAGACAGTTTACACTGGAGTGGGTTTCTGCGATTATGGACTCTTCGTGTTATGTAATTTAGTTTGAAAATGTTGAAATGTTGATGTTGTAGTTTGAAGGTGTTTATAATACACTAGAGTTGATGTAGTGTATATAAATCAAATATATTTAGCTATAAATGCATGTGAATATTGTGTGCATTATTTCAACACGGTGTTTTCTGTGTTTACCTAGCTATTTAAACCTAACAGCAGCTGGTGGACCCAGTCAGCTGTTAAGTTTAAATGGCTGCAAGTCATGAAACCTATTGGTTTCACTCCCTCCCTTCAAAGTGGGGGAGCCATGGCCAAGAGAAAAGTGGAAGTCTCTTCCAGGGTGGTCCCCACCCCTTTTCTCCCTGTGGCTCACTGCAGCCATGAAAAGGGGTGAAATGGACTTGCTGGACTGGCTTGGTTCGGGTGGGGCCCTTTTGGGTCGGTTCACTTCCAGGTTTAGTTTGGGAGCTGCCCTGAACTGAGCCACTTTTTTTGGGTTCATGCCTATCCCTGTGGGTGCCCTCACAAAAGAGTGGTTTCGCATGTGATAGTGAAGTCCTCAAAGATGGGTGCATAAGTAATTAGCATATTTGCCTCTTGCACTTCCAGAGTAATTCAAAGATGGCGGAAGTCATGAATCTTCCCATGAATGACACATGAGCCTCATTTATTCACATGGTGTTCTGGCAGCTCCTAAAGGAGACCCAGAAGTCATCTCCATTAGGTAGCTCTTGTCATATGTAAAACCACGTTCAACCCACAGCACAGCAGGAACAGGCAATCTTGTCCCCCCCCCCCCAGCACGCCTTTCCTCAACAGCTATTTTTGGACTTGAAAAGGCACAGGTGTGTGTGGGGGGGTCCACTGTGTAGTGGCTCAATCAGGATACTGCCCTCATGGAATTTTTAAATGGCCAAATTCTTCTCTATAATGGCGACGGTGGCCATGGGTCTAGTTTGGCCCTAAGGCCCACTGAATGGGATTTAAATGTCGTGTGACTTGTTCCAGTGGTTTCAGTGGGGCCTAAGGAGGAACTGTGGGTGATGTGTAGTCCTGTGACTCATTTCATAGGCACTTCTTTGTCTTTGACATAACACAGCTGCCAGGACTGCAGTTTGTAGGGGGAAACTGGCAAGGGGGGGGGGAAGGATCTTCTTAACTCTTTTCCATTGCTCAGGTTACTTGTCGACAACCACTACCACGTTTCAGATTTTCACGGGTCCTCGTCAGTTTTCCTTACTGAAGTCAGATGTACTTGGGAGGGGTGTGATCTGTGGGGAAATAAGGCAAGCCCCTCCTCCCCTCCTTGGCAGCCTTTCTCTTTCAGGTGCCGCCCCAGGGACTGCATTCTCTAAAAAACGGAACCATCTCTTACAAGACTCATGAAGCTAACAGCACAAGTTGCATGTAACAGAAACCTCATTAGGCAGGACTCACAGTGCAACCCACAGCACAGTTACACCCTTCATTGTCCTTTAAAGTCACTGGGCTTAGAAGGGTGTAACGCTGTTTAGGACTGCATGGCAAGTCACTGTGAGCTTTAGCTGGGTTGGGCCCTGGCATTCAAAGACTGCCCCATTCACTCACGGGAGAATGTTCTTTGCACACAGTCCCATTGCACTTGCATAGGTTTCCTAACACAGAGGTTGACAGAGCAATTCTTGTTCATGCTCAGCACATTAGGTTTTCCGTGCCTGCATCAGAATTGCTGGATTGGCAGTCAAGCATTCAGAATCAGGGTGTAAGGTGGCAGTCTTGCATGCAAAATGCATTGAAATGGGTGAGTGAGTGGGCAGGAAAAATGGGAAAGACATAAACTTATGTCAACTTACTTTTATGAGATAGTGGGCCATATCCTGGGGAGGAAAACAGAGCAAAAATAAACATTAGCTAGGACAGATACTCAAATGGTGTGATTTTACTGCTGGCATTTGGGGGACGGGACAGATCAGCTTCACTACAGTGTACTTCCACTGCCTGAAACAATTCTTAGAAATTCATGGCCATGTAATACTGGGCACAATATGCCAGGATAACGTCTACTGAATGTCTTGCTCTATCCCATTCATTTGGGCAGCCAAGCAGATGGCAGAGACAGCTTTGCCTTGCCATAATGGCTGTACATCATAAGCCATAATGGTTGTATGTCATGAGCAAGGAGGGACCTAGAGACGGACCAGTCCTCCGAAGGGGGCCTAATCCAGCTATCACCTCCCAGAGGAAGAGGACGGGCAGCAGCGACTGCTACGATGCTGCAGCAGTTCAGGGCTAGCAATGGGTCTTCCAGGTTTGTTCAGTTGCCCAGTGATGCAAACTGACAAAGCTGTCTCTGCCATTCGCAGAGGTTGCATATCACAAACATAGGGCTGCTGGCTAAGAGGCACAAACCAACCCTTGGGCTCACATGTTCTTTAGACTCTGCCCAATGGAATTTTTAAAAAGATAATGGTCTCTTGTACTCCTAATGTTTGCTTTAGGTGAGACAATACAATAAACACTGTTGTATAGCCTTCTTAATGCAATAAATCTGATGTGCAAACCAGTTTTTCCATTTGAGTGATTCATGTAGAGGCTAAATGACAATCCTTGGAAGAACTACACTTTAACCACAAACATATTTATTTGCAAATGTCCCATTTATTTCAATGGAATATTTCTATAACAGCCACAATCCACTTGGGTTGCCAACTCTGAGTTGGGGGATTCCTGTGGATTTCTGGAGGCAACCTGGTGAGGGTAGGGTCTAGGGAAAAGAGGAACCTCAGTGGGGCATTGTGTGTAGAATAGCCAGGAGATCCTGAGATTGTCTGGCAGCCACAAATTCTAGCTCTTTTAGCGTTATGCACCACTAGGTGGCGAGCTAGACTTGTTTTTAAGGCAAGAGATGTTTCAGAGGTGTTTTTTGCCATTGCCTGCCTCTGATGGGACTGGGCCAGCCTCGGCTATCCAAGTCAGGGCTCAGTGCAGTAGAATGCCATAGCATCCACCCTCCAAAGCAGCCATTTTCTCTGGGGGAACTGATACCTGGCAACCCTACCTAAGAGAAATATTATGGCCTACGGTTTGTTTGTTTTTTATATAGTCTTCTACTGCTTTGTTCTAAACAGTTCTGGATATCCTATGCGGGAAGGAAGGACAGAGTAGAAATATTTTCAGCCAATAACGGTTGTTATATATAGTTATGATTTTTAAATTTTACCTTTCTGCTAGGGAAGTAAAGGCAGCATACACAGGGGTGCCCCATGAGGCAGTGACAGCTGAAGTCACAGTGCTGCTTGAGGCTGTGCGACCACGGCAGCTCGTCCTCCTTGCCTCCTCAGGCTCCCAGGCTTCTTCTTAAAAAAGCAGAGCAAGCTGTGCATGTCCTGGAGGACTTCCCAAACTCCCTCAAGAGCCCTTCTTCCCATGAGACTTGAGAAACAAATCCTGAGAGAGTTCGGGAAGCCCTACAGGGGATGTGCCATTTGCCATGTTTCTCCAGCTCTTGGGTTGCGATGTGGGCAACGAGGTGTTGGAGAAAGGGGGTGCATTCGGGAAAGCTGCTAGTTCTCCAAACCCTGTGCTTGAGGGGGCCACCTCGCTTGTCCAAATGATGGTGCTGTCCCTGACAGGAGGTCTCCCATTAATGCACTGACTGGACCCAGCTTGCCTTAGCTTTAGCAAGATTGCTCCGTTATGTGCTTTGCAATTGTTCCTTGGGAGGGACCACGAGAAGACAGGAATAGCAACCGATGAATAACAACGGTGTGCTGTCAAGTCACAACCACATCATGGCAGCCCCAGGATGATGGGGTTCTCAAAGCAAGAGAGGAGCCAAGGTCGTTTGCCATTGCCTTCCTCTGTGGAGCAATCCCTGTCTTCCTTGGTGGTTTCCAGTTCAAGTGCTGGCTATGGTCGATCTTGCTTACCTTCCAAGCTCTGATGAGATTGGGCTTGGCTGGCCTATCAGGCTGCTGAATACCAACTGGTTCCCCCCTCCTGTAATTCCAGTGATTTCTCAATCCCCTTTCTACAGCCTGTCTCTCTTACTCAACTGCCGGTCAATCTGACCTATAGTCTGGACCTGCCTAAGGGAGAAGAAAAGCAAAAGCTTGACTGCAGTCCCCCCTGGGACTGATGAGAGCAAGAATCCTTTGGGCAGGGCGGAAATATCTTGCTCCTGTCTTTTGTCTCTCACTGAGCACCTTGATCCCACTTTATAAATGTTACGTGTTAATAGTAGCAGGTGTTTTTTTTTAAACCCCCCCCACCAAAGTCTTCTCCAGAGACGAGAGTTTAAAAAGAAAATGTGGCTCAGCAGCTGTGGCTCTAAGCTGAGATTCCCACGCACAATAAATCCATCAAGCTGTTTTTAAAAAGAGAGAATCAAAAATGGGCCTCACCAGCATCTCGCTTTCCCATTAAGCCGTAAAACTGCTGAGGTCTGGGTCGCCTGGCAATTCTCTGGAGAAAGTGCTCAATGGGAAAGGGCAGCTCCTCCTGAAACAGAAGTAGGGTATGGTTAGTTGATTTTACGCTACTGACAGTTACGCTACTTACAGCTGTGAACAAGACAGACAAGGGCACTGTAGACCCAGCATGCTTCACTCCGTGCCCGTCACCTCCGTTGCTCACTTTTCTGACCTGTTCCTTTCCAAAATCTCACATAAGAGATTGTCCTATTGCAAAAAAGAAAAAAGGAACAAAAAAAGAGGATTTCCTCCCATGCAAATCCAGATCATGAACGAAGCAGAATCCAGATAGAACTCCTCAGTCTTAATCAGGAATCAAAGCCCCTATGCTCTGCCAGAATCAGGCCACTAGGGGGCAGTGGAAACACAGAGTCAGAAAATACTAAGACCTGATGTCTTGGGTTGAAACAAACTCTACCTTGGGAGTTCTAAGTACGTGTGTGTGTGTGTGTGTGTGTGTGTGTGTGTGTGTGTGTGTGAGAGAGAGAGAGAGAGAGAGAGAGAGAGAGAGAGAGAGAGAGAGAGAGAGTGTTTTTGTGTTTAGATACCATATAAGCATGATCCTGATTCAAACTAGGGCTGCAGTGCAACTGGAGAGCTGGAGGTGGGGGGTTAGTTAAGCCAACCTGAAATGGCCCAGTGTAGCCCAAGGTAGCTGCTATTTACCCATTAGAGAAAATATGTGTGTATGTATACAGTGCCATTGAGTCACAGCTGACTTATGGCAACCTCACAGTGTTTTCAAGGCAAGTGATTCAGCAGAGGTGGTTTGCCAGTGACTTCCTCTGCAAAGTCTTCCTTGGTGGGCTCCCATCCAAGTACTGAACCTGTTTAGCTTCCAGGTCTGACAAGATTGGGCTATACTATACCATTCCACATCCCTGTGGAGAAGGTACAGGTACTGCATTATGGCTTTATACTTGCCCCAACAGGTTAGGAAGAATTACCCTGGGTGTGGATTCGTGGAGGGTTGAATCAACTCTCCCTCCCCATATGGCCCCAATCCAAATCCTGTACCACACTTGCTCTTTTAAATGGGAAAAAATGCTCTGTACACACCAGTCCTACAGTCACATCCACTTTGGTCATACGGGATGCAACTCATATCCCCTGTTTCTGAGTTCACGTGTAAAATACCCATGGGGAAGAAAGTGGTCAACCAGAACTGGCAAATGACATGATGTACAATGGTTACATACCTCTTTGCCAGCACTATACCTTTGATCTGGTATCCCCCCACTTCCCTGTGACTGTTATTGTCTTATTTTAAAATTATTATTCTAATAATAATAATACAAGGAGAACAATATGAAATAGATAAACAGGATTTAAAAAAGAGGAAAGACGGTTTCTTACAATAGTTTACCATTAACACTGTTTTGCTGAGGATTCCAAAACAACCTAATTCATCTTCAATTTGCCCTACATTTCTTGACTTTTTAAACACTCCTCCTTAGTTCATATATTAGATGTAATCTTGCTCATTACAAATTTAACAAACCATTATCTTAGCCTAGGATTGTGTGTGTGTGTTGAGCCTGCGGGCAGTTTTGGAATGATGAGAAAGGGCTGTGTGCACTGCACCCTCACAAAATGGCTGCCACAGGAGGCAGAAAAAAACACACAAAATGGTTGTTATGGGGAATGAGGCCAAATACAAAATGGCTGCCAAGGGGGCTCAGGCTGATCATAATGTCTGGAGGTTCCAACTCAAGTATTCTCCCGTGATGAAGGCAAAGGCCTCTGAAATGGGTGCCGCCTGTCGATGCAAAGTTCAGGCCTTCTGGCCTCCGGGATCAGCTCTTTGCTATGGAGAAGAGATGCTGTTTGTTTTCTGTTTCAAAAGATTTGCTCCTTGTGAAGCCACAGGAAACGTTTGCCAGTCCCAGAAATATCAGGAAGTCTGTACCTTACTCTCTTACTGGACCAGGGCAGAAATGCTGTTCTGTGACCTCAGCATGTTAGGTGATGAAGAAGAAGAGATCGAGTCTCAGAGCGGCTTACAATCTCCTTTCCCTTCCTCTCCCCACAACAGACACCATGTGAGGTAGGAGAGCTCCAGTCAGGCAACTCTGGTGTTGACCACCACCCTACAAAATTCAGTCCTGCAGATATGTGTCCGCCAAATGAACACCGTTTCTGGAAGATTTCAAATAGATCAACAAGCAAATTATTGAGTTATGCATATCATGTTGGTTGTCTGAATTATCATGTTGATTGTCTGAATTATCATGTTGATTGTCTGAATTATCATGTTGATTGTCTGAATTATCATGTTGATTGTCTGAATTATCATGTTGATTGTCTGAATTATCATGTTGATTGTCTGAATTATCATGTTGATTGTCTGAATTATCATGTTGATTGTCTGAATTATCATGTTGATTGTCTGAATTATCATGTTGATTGTCTGAATTATCATGTTGATTGTCTGAATTATCATGTTGATTGTCTGAATTATCATGTTGATTGTCTGAATTATCATGTTGATTGTCTGAATTATCATGTTGATTGTCTGAATTATCATGTTGATTGTCTGAATTATCATGTTGATTGTCTGAATTATCATGTTGATTGTCTGAATTATCATGTTGATTGTCTGAATTATCATGTTGATTGTCTGAATTATCATGTTGATTGTCTGAATTATCATGTTGATTGTCTGAATTATCATGTTGATTGTCTGAATTATCATGTTGATTGTCTGAATTATCATGTTGATTGTCTGAATTATCTCGGTATCATGTTGATTGTCTGAATTATCTGCATTATCTCTTGCATTTAGACTTTTTTGCAGGACAACCAATGAAGTAAAAGGATTTTCCTGTGGCTTACCCACATTTCTAACACATACTACAACATTTACTACAAGTCTTAGACAATCTATGAGGCACTGCGTTCCGCTCTGATAATAATTTATAGCATTTTTTCCTCAAGGGAGGGACACCTTATCAGTTCTATGGCTGCATTTGGAATAACCATAAGAGATCATGCGCTGTACATTCATCTCCCCACAAAAATCAACTCAGAAACTCTAATTCAGTGATGGCAAACCTTTTAGACACCGAGTGCCCAAACTGCAACCCAAAACTCACTTATTTATCACAAAGTGCCAACACGGCAATTTAACCTGAATACTGAGGTTTTAGTTTAGAAAAAAACAACTCATACATTAACATAAGATGATCCAAACAAAGTCCGGAAAGCAATCCCAAATGCTTTCATTTACTTTGGCAGAGAATTCCACACTTTAATGATGGTCTGGGCCTGGCTGGGACGATGGCACGCGTGCCCACAGAGAGGGCTCTGAGTGCCGCCTCTGGCACGCGTGCCATAGGTTCGCCACCACTGCTCTAACTGGTCCAGAATGCCGCGGCTCAAGTATTAGTGGGAGTGAGATGGAGACTGCGTATTCCTCCCATTCTGCAGACACTCCATTGGCTGCCCATCTGCCACAAGGCCCAGTTTAAGGTATTGGCTACCACATACAAAGCCCTTCATGGCCTTGGCCCCCCTTATTTGTGGGACTGCCTCTCACCCTGTGCTCTGCCACGACAACTTCGCTCATGTCAGCAGGAGCTTCTGCAGGCGCCAAATGGGCAAAACCAGCAACTGCCCATACCCGTGTTTTCTCCATGGTGGCTCCCACCTTGTGGAATGGCCTCCCCAAGGAGGTCAGGAAAGGTCCCCCTCTCCTGGCCTTTCGTAAACTATGCAAGAAGGCTTTTCTGCACAAGTAATAGGGTTGCACTGTACAAAAGGGTTCACAAACGTACTTGGATAGATGATTGAGACTGTAGTCTCTATACCGCTGCACATAGCTTATCCAGACTTCTAAAATCCCAGTGCACTGATTACTGAATGTCCCATTTTCTTGATTGTACTGAATCACTCTATGTAATCTACCTTAAATCCTTGTGAGAAAGGTGGGCTATAGATAATGTAAATAAATACAAGTAAAATAAAAAATTGACTTTTTGAGTCAAATTACTCACGATACTGGAG
The DNA here is from genome assembly GCF_001447785.1 of Gekko japonicus. Taxonomy (NCBI): domain Eukaryota; kingdom Metazoa; phylum Chordata; class Lepidosauria; order Squamata; family Gekkonidae; genus Gekko; species Gekko japonicus. The sequence goes on along the minus strand of NW_015165837.1, from coordinate 1,040,646 downwards.
TTCTGGGACTAGAAGCATAAAACTGCACCCCTCTAAGCTCACTGACTTCAGTGGGTTTGTTAAAGTGTCATTCTCTTTAGGATTGCCTTGTAAAGCTCTAGCCATATAATCTGCCCCCCAAAAGCAACTGCGGAAGAAGGAGGCTGATGTGTTACGCTGAAAGTTTTTAAAACTACCTCCCCTGCTGTTTCTACAACTGCAAATGCCTTTCCCCATTTTAAGCCTCCCAAGGGAAAAAGCACAATATGGACACTGGTCTTTTTTGTTCCCCAGCCAGGTTTCTAAATAGTGGGAGGACATTTGCAAATGGAAAAAGAGTATGGGACAAGACTTATCCCCAGCACTGCAGCCATACTCCATATCAGCCCCACCCAAGCAGCTGCTTTATAGAGCCAAATAACACATCTGGGGCTTCAGTCACAGAACTCCACTGTAATTTGGTGCTAGAGGCACTTTGGAGTCTCTGTTGCACATGTCAATGTTCTTGATGTGGGACTCACTATGGAAAAGAAATGTCATGTCCATTGTAGCCAATGGAGAATTTGTAGGACCACAACTGCTTGGATCAAAACCTAATTTTCAGTTAGAGAATCGGGTGGTGGTGGGGGAACATCTAAGGTGGGTCGTAGTGGCCTCCCAAAAACTCAGTCCCACCCTTGTGGCATGTTCCCTGAAGCAGTAGGCAGTGGGTCAGGGCTAAACGTTGTCATCAAGCTGCCACATGCAGAAATGGGTCTGAGAAGAAACCTTCAAGAATGCCCACAAGCAATTGTCTTAATACACATGTGAAGGCTGCAAGCCAATCCATTTAGCCATATCTGCAGTAGTACAACAAATGTCTTTTGGACTGCAATTTGAATGCAAGCTGAAACACACCAAATTCTTTAGAGGAACCTCTCAGTGGATAGATGATATATTTTTTAAAAAGACAGGGCTGACCTGAATAATGTATTTTCCAATCTGGAAACTCTTCCCCTAAATCCCAAATGTATGGCTGCTCCATAGTGTGGAAGAGGCATTCCACACATTTCCAAAATGAACTTTTATCATTAATTCCTAAGTACCAGAGCTGAGCCCAGCCATTAGAACCCATTTCCCCAGGCCCCTGAATCCGATTCAGCTTTGCAATTGATCCATAGTTCACAGGACTGGATCAACTGGTCCCGTTTGGAAGCTAGAAGCAGGGCTGTGTATACTCAACAACTAAAATAATAATGGAATGTACCAATGGAAACAGGATTCTGTGCACAAAAGAGAAGAGGAAGAAATGCTGTGATCTATATGAATTATGTAAAATGAGTGGATATTCACACATTTGCTCCTTTTACATAATTGATTCTGGTGCTGCTAGTCACCAAGAGGAGCAAAAAACCTGAAGTGTCTCATTCCTCAACAAGTGATCCATGTGCCTGTGTGACGCAGCCCAGCTAGCACTGCTGGCAATCATGGTCAGCCTTCGCTCTGCACAATTCAGCTTTTAAAGGTTTTTTAGGATGATACAATTACTGTTCCATCAAATTATTGGTCCTGAACAGCTGTACGACAAGCTGCAACAACTGAGAAGAATTTGTCTATGGCCAGAATGACTTTTCAGTTTACCTCTCCAAAGCCACGTCACCCTAGCAGGGGGTGGACAAACCTTCAGGAGGGATAATCAGCTCATTTTTTGTACTCTGAAGGGATACAGCAGCCAAGTAGGATATGATCTATAGTCCCTATTTTCTCAGTGCCACACAGCATAACCATCCTGAGTATGGTTGCGTTACATAATGCCTGCTGGTAACCGCTGAAGGGAGCACATTTAGGAGTCGAATGATAAAAGCTCTTCTACATTTTGAAACAGTTAAATTTTTCATATAATCTGGTTTAAGGCTTTTATAGAACTTGACCACATGACTTCAATATTTTACATAACATTATCAGAAAGTCTGATTTTGCAACCAGTACCAATGTCTTTGTTTATCTGTTGGAATGCTGAATCTTCCCAGCCAGTCAACAATCTTTTCTGCCCCACCATTCGGGATGCCAGCCTCCAGGTAGGCCCTGGGGATCCCCCAGAATTACAGCTCATCTCCAGACTACAGAGCTCAGTTCTCCTGGAGAACATGGATGCTTTGGAGGGTGGACTCTATTGCATAGTACCCCACTGAGGCCCCTGTCCTCCTCAGGCTCCATCCCCAAATCTCCAGGAGTTTCCCAACCTGGATCTTGCAACCCTCCCCCCCCCTGCCGCTGGTGGCTAGGGGAGACCTGGCAACCCTACCCACTATTCCTCTAAAGAACTCAAGAGTTCTCCTTTTTATTCTCATAACTCTCTTTAGGGTCTATACTGAGGAGTGATTAGCTGAAAGTCACCTTATGAATACCATGTTAGCTGACCTTGGTACCTGGATGGGAGACCACCAAGGAAGACTCTGAAGAGGAAGGCAAGGGAAACCACCTCTGCTTCTCACTTGCCTTGAAAGCCCCTTGCTGGGGTTGCTATAAGTCGCTTGCAACTTGATGGCACTTACATAAGTACTGGAATCCCTAGATTTCCTTCTCCCTCATGAAATAAGCCCCTTACTGAAATAGCTGACGTGTTCCCCACCAAATGTAAGATCAAGATATTCAAAAATATCATGAGGTAGCTATTTTATAATTTCTGCCAAAACTTTATAGTTCTGCATACCAGACTGATTGGAAACACATAGAAGAGAGCCTTATCTAACAATTTTTTCCCCAAAGTATATTATGGAGCAAGCCTGGGGAACACCCAAAAGATACAGTACACAGTGACTTTTTGGCTTCCCTACTCAAGACATGGGACAAATACCAGAACCATCTTGCTCCTTCCCCCTCTATTATCTCAGGCTTTCTTGATCAAACCTGGGCAGAACTCGTGGACCCCCCCCCCCCCCCCCAGTAATAGTCACTCATCCTTCTTGGTTTGGAGGAAATCAGCCCTTACAAGATTCGCTGATGTAACAAATAAAGGGAGTCTGGTTGATAAATTGAAGTTAGAAAAGAAGTCAGAACGGTCTATTCCATGGTATGAGTACCTCCAACTGAAACACCTGTTAGATTCCACTAGTATACAAAACAAACTCAAAAGACCACCTACCAACTTTGAAAGGCTGTTACTATATTACTTACCTGAGCAAAAAGACCTGCTCTCCAGGATGTATAATCTACTACTGCAATTAAATCTAGACAAATCTTTACGGTACCAGCTAGCATGGAATAGAGATTATAAAGTCTATATCAACAACTCACAATGGGAAAGGATTTGGAGAGCCTCTACATTTTATTCATTTGTTTATTTCAATTTATATCCCGCCTTGCCTGCCAACCAGTGTTCCCTCTAAGCTGAGTTAGAGTGAGGTAGCTCACAGTTTTTTAGCCTCCAGCTCACACATCTTTGTCTCAGCTCAGGAAGGATGGCTCCAGAGCAAACTAATTTATGCAGTAGCCAAATTGCTTGCTCACAACATTAATGCCAGTAGCTCACAAAGTAGAATTTTTGCTCACAAGACTTCACAGCTTAGAGGGAACATTGCTGCCAACCTGTCAAAATACAACTTATTGCATATAAAATTATGACATGGTAGTATACCACTCCTTCTTGGCTACATCGTGTCAATGCCCAAATCTCTCCAAAGTGCTGGAAAGGTTATGAAGAGATAGGGTCTCCACATTACACTGCTGGTGGGAATGCCCGTTGGTTGCTCAGTTCTGGGGGAAAGTTTTTCATCATATTTACCTAATAACTGGCTATCAGATTCTCAATAAACCTGAACTGGTTTTAATTGACTTTCGGGAAGCCCCGTTGATTCCTAAAACTCAGCAGGATCTCATCATGATATTACTTATAGCTACTAAATGGGTATTAGCCATGAGTTGGGAAAAAACCCTACCTTGCCTATGATTGATGACTGGTATCTTAAGGTTTGGGAAATACTATGGAGGGACAAAATAGCAGATTCCACATCTCGTACTGATCCATATTTAGGCTTTTCCAGTATGTTGGAAAAGTGGATGCCATTTTTATAACATGCTATGGAAAATTCTACCTCCCAAAACAGTCCTACTAATTATCTATATTACGAGGTCACGATGTCTCTGTAACTCTACAGATATGAGTCTCCTTAAATGTGTACATCTCTTGTTAAAGGTTATTCCCTCCTAATATTGACCAATCTATGTTAATCCTGTGAAAATGTAGACATAGAAATTGTTACTTATTACTTGCTTTCACTGCTGAATTGTATTTTATTGGCTTTTTAATGTGTAATGCTTATCATTAACAGTAAAATGTTAATTAAAAAAAGATCAGCATGCTGTATGAGTAGAACCATATTTACTCAAAAGGAAGATGCCCCTGAATGTAAGATAACCCCCTTAAAGATGTTATATACAAGAAAAATTATTGGCCACTACTGTAACTCTTAGGTGAATATAAGATGTTACCCACCCCCCTCAATTTTTTTGGTGTGCCTGTGAAAAAACCTAGTCTTCAATTTGAGTAAATGCAGTCCTTTATGTTTGAAACCCATCTGCCAGTGCTCTTAGTCCTTTGCACCCTGTCTGATAGCCAGGAGAGGGTTATGTTCCCTTCCCCTTTTCTGCTTACAGAAAGGAGAGAGGGGATGCTATTTCCCTGCTCAAAATTACTAAGGAGTGAAGCATTCTATCCAAGATCCGTGTGATTTCTTTCAACAGGGAAGAGGAACAACATTTGTTCCTGATACACTCTTAAACCAATTAAGTAAGAAAGCTGAATTCCATGTACAAAATCTCACATTATTCTCCCACAACTGTCCCAGTTCTGATTGTCTGGATGACAACGTGGAGAAGAAACAGAATAAAACAAGACAAAAAATAATTGGAGGGGGGGGTAGAGAAAGCGCAGAATGATTCTTTGTTCTTCCAACTGTTAAAATCTTGTCCTGACTTCTATCTGCCTCCGCAAGGCGAAAAGCAACAGGAAAGTCCTGGGCAGGGTGCCAGGGTGAGATTTCTCTTAGAGACCACCACTGGAGAAAAAGGCACATGTGGTCTTCAAATGTAGGAAGCAGGACTGTGGCAAAAACAAGGGGGAGATGGAATGTAATACCGAGCTATACTACTGGAGCTGAAAGTTAATATGCACTGGCTCCATTTCTCCTTGGCAGGGAACTCTTGGGGTGAGAAGATATATATTTCTCCAATATAGACACAAGGGACAGAACTGGCGCCTGTAGTGGGTAGCATATAGTCCTGAATATTGGACATATCTGCTTGGCACATATCCTTCTCTTTCAATCTGAAGCCTCACACATGCAAGGCCTGAGCATCCACCAAAGACAAAATTCATGATTCAGCCCCAGTAGGGTCTCAGCAGTGTAACCTTGAAAATGGTAGATTTTACATTCATGTTTTCCATATGTCAGTTTTGTGCAGGGAAACATGACATGGGAGTGAGCCCAAAGTCAATGCCCAGTGGACAGAGCTGGTGGTTACCAACGCTCCCTCTAAGCTGTGGAGTCCTGCGAGCAAAAATTCTACTTTGTGAGCTACTGGCATTAAAGTTGTGAGCTTTGGCTACTGCATAAATTAGTTTGCTCTGGAGCCGTCCTTCCTGAGCTAAGACAAAAATCTCTGTGCTGGAGGCTAAAAAATTGTGAGCTAGCTGACACGAACTCAGCTTAGAGGGAACACTGGTGGTTACAGACTCCATTACTTTGGACCCTTCTGGATTACTACTTTGTGTGTGGAGTTCATGCCGTACCCCCGGATATTCCATCCATTGCATTGTTAAGAATACGCATATGTGGAGTGCTGTCAAGTTGCAGCCGAATGAGGGTGACCCTGTAGGGTTTTCAAGGCAAGAGATGAATGGAGGAGGCTTGCCATTGCCTGCCTCTGTGAGGCAACCCTGGAGGTCTCCCGTCCAAGTACGGACCAGGGCTGACCCTGCTTAGTGTCCACAATCTGATGAGACTGGGCTAGTTGGGGCCATCCCCGTCAGGGCTGCTAAGAAGATGCCCGAGGACTTTTTAAAGCGCATGTGTATTTGGAGACGTGTTGCTCATAACAACTTCACACACCAAAGCAGCAAACCGGCTGCATCTCCTTGTCAAGCACATATGGTGCGTGTTTCCCTTGCGTGGACTCTGTCGGCTGTGTAAACCCAGCTCGTGTGTGGAATGAGGCAATGCCAGGGAAAGAAATGAACTACCTAATCCTCCTGATGCCTGTGATATATATATATATATATAAAATCAATTTACCCAATCGGTGAAATTCAGTGGTAACACATTAATTTCAAGTAGGGGTTTTGCCCTCTGTAAAGGCTGCTCTAACATTTGTTCTAATTTACATCCAAATTGTGGAAGAAGACCCAATCGGTGAAATTCAGTGGTAACACACATTAATTTCGAGTAGGGGTTTTGCCCTCTGCAAAGGCTGCTCTAACATTTGTTCTAATTTTTCATCCAAATTGTGGAAGAGTCTGATGAAAGCTGGTGACCTCTAGGTTCTCTGTTCCCCTCCACTCCCCAGGCCCTGCTTTAAACATGGGGTTCACTTATTGATGAGAAAATGTCAACAAACACCAGCAAACTAAAATGAAACAAATCCCCACCAGCAACTGTCAACATGCAGCTGGATAACCTGGACGGGAGATGTAGACTGCCACATTGTCGGTGACAGCTTATCTCCAAGCCACTTATGAGCTGAAATGTAAATGGGAGGGGGGGAGTTTGCCTGGAGGTGACTGGCCATCCCTCTGTAGGATGAGGGGAAGAGATAAGCTCTTGAGATGGTCAGACTATTCAGTGTTTCCTCTAAGCAGAGTTAGTGTGAGGTAGCTCACAGTTTTTTAGCCTCCAGCTCACAAATTTTTGTCTTAGCTCAGGAAGGGTAGCTCCAGAGCAAACTAATTTATGCAGTAGCCAAATCACTCACTCACAACTTTAATGCCAGTAGCTCACAAAGTAGAATTTTTGCTCACAAGACTCCACAGCTTAGAGGGAATGCTGTCATCCATCCAGATGCTCCATCAGCTGATGGTGTGTCCAAAATGACAAGAAGAAGATGGAAATGACAGCGCTGGCTGTCACAGTGGCCCAGAGGGAATCCTCTGGAACAGAACCAGGTAGGATATAGATGCCATCGTCCTGCCAAGGGCCAGCCTTGCACATGCCACCAACAGCGCTGGCTGTCACAGTGGCCCAGAGGAAATCCTCTGGAACAGAACCAGGTGGGATATGGATGCCATCGTGCTGCCAAGGGCCAACCTTGCACATGCCACCGAAAGCACTTGGAGTCCTTTTGTGAGAAACCGGAAGGATGGGCTCTCGGCCATAGAAACAATTGACTTTCAAGTTTCAGTTCCATTTCAGCCTTCCTACGGATGGGTGCCGGTGCTTGACTCCAGCTGAGAAGGGGCCTGATTCTCTCTATAGCTCAGGATCATGCCTGCACAGAAGACTCCGGTGCACCAGTGCGAAGATGGGAAGAGGAGGACCGGGAAAGAAGACTCGACAAAAGTTGTACACAGTTTTTACCCCACCTGGACTTTAACAGATGGCACCTGGGCTCTGGGCAAACAAATGCAGGGGTGAGGGGGGGAGGAAGGATAACCGTCTTGTTGAGGGGTAGTAGGTTGGCTCTCATCACCCTCCGCCCTGGGCAACCTGGAGTCCTGGACCCTTCCCGACTCCCCCGACGCTCGGCTGAGTCTTGGTCTCAGCTCTCCGCCCACAAACCACCCTGGCACATTCCCCGCCTCGAAGCTCTTTGGAGGAGTGGGAATTTCGGTATGAAATCAAATAACTAGGCGCACTGCCACTCAGGGTAGCTTCACTTACGGGAAGTTGTTTGTCCGCGTAATCTAACCCCCACCTCCCCATAACTAGTTCTCCTCAGTCCCTTAACTGCAGCCGTGCCGCCCGATCGCCACACCAGCCTCTCTTCTCGAAAGCCAGCTCGCACACTTACAGGGCTCCTTTTCTCCTAAGCAAATGTGCGCCGAGCTTTCCATTTCGCGTCTCCTTTGGAAATCCGACGGCTTGGATTGACCGAGGCGGGCCGACGGAGCGGGCTGTGAAGCGCTCTGGTTGGACTCGGGGCGTCCCGCAACGCCCAGAGGGGCCGAAGCCCCTGGCTGTGCTACCAGCTAAGTACTTCCCCGAGGAAGCCCGACACCCTTCCCCGACTGGACCGCCAAACAGCAGCGCGACCTCAGACCCCACCCCGCCCTCGCCACCCCACCCCAGCACCTCCCTGCCCCCCGCCGGCCAAGCAGCCAAAGCCCCGCAGCCAAAGCCCCGCAGCTCCGCTCACCTTGTTCTGGTCGCCCTCGGACCAGTCGGCGAAGTAGCTCAGCTCGTCGTTGTCCCCCAGCTCGTCGGCCAGCGCTTGCGCCGACACCAGGGCGAGGACGGCCAGAGCCACCACCAGCTTCATGGTCGCCTGCTTGCTCGTCGCCGTCGAGGAGCGTCCGGGCAGAGCGCACGAGGGGAGCCGGGGAGCGTCCGGCGGAGCGTCCCTTCCTCGCCTTCCGGCTGCCCCGAGAGCTCAGAGGCTGTGGCGAGACAGAAAGAGAAGGGTGAGGGCGGGCTGGGGAGTCGGCGGGTGGGCGCTGCTGTCCAGCTCAGCCGCGACCCAAGCGCCGACCTCTGCGTGCCCCCCCCCCCGGTCCTAAACCCCCCACTTTATATTCCTGGCGACGGGGAGGGCTCCGTGTGCGCCGGGGTCTAATTGCTCCCTTGTATTTATCGTGTGAGTCACATGGCAGGCTCCCCACACCACCTCCCGGCGAGGGATCGATACTCAGTCGCCACCCGTCGCCCTTCCTTCCCTGCGCCTGTCCTGCGGACTGGGCCCTCGAGCCTTGCCTGGGAGGTGTCACCCCCGGGGGGGTCCCCCCTAAGCGTGACTTTTCTGCGTGACTTACTTTCCCCACGCCCTGCGATCTCGGGCCGCCTGCGCAGGAAGGGCCAGCCAGGGGTTCCTCCCCTCCTCCCGGAGGTGGCATGATGGCCCCAGCTCCTCCGTCCCAGGGGTCTCGGGATGAATCACCAGAGCAGACCCAGTGACGCATCTGGAGTGGCTCTGGGAGAGTGTTTGGGACGGCAAGCCCGGTTTGGTTTGAAGAAGCATCCCAAGGTCTTCCTTCAAGGAAGGGAGAAGAAGGACTTTCTGCTAAGTTCCAAAGACTCCCCAGATCAGAGAATCTCGTTTTACTTTCTGGAATATCATTAATGAAAATAACAATTAATTTGCAAAGGGTAGCACAACCCCTATGACTTGGCAGCTCACAAACTGCTTATAATTATAACTCTATGCAACCCCCGAGAAATCGATTCCAGATTGCTTGCAAGTTTGGCAGCAGACTTCTGTGTCTGCATTGTACACCGTTTGGTGCATTCAGTGCTCAGTCACCATATGCCATAACTTTGGCCAAAGGTGTTAATTACCTAGACAGGAGGACTGATGGGGCCTCACTCAAACTTCCTTCCCAGTTCTCAGAGCTTGGGCCACAGGGAGAAGACAGGGGGGGTGCAAATCCTGCCCCATCTTCTGCTGCCCTACAGAGCAAGGGAAGGGAGAGCAGAGCAGGATGCTAGGCCAGAACTGGACATGAACAAAGGGATATTTGCTAGCCAGATGGTTGATCCATGGGGAAAAGGAGGCTAGCAAGAGAAAGCTTCTGAAAGCCTCTCTGAGAAAGAGGGTGTTAATTTGGTTTTTTGATGTTTATTTTTTGTCATTAATCAAAGTTGACTTATGGCAACCCGGTGGGGTCTCCAAGGCAAGAGACGTTCAGCAGTGGTTTGCCACTGCCTGCCTCAACATCGCAACCCTTGGTGGTCTCCCATCCAAATACTGATGAAGACCAGCCCTGCTGAGCTTCAGAGATCTAACGAGATCGGGCTAACCATCCAGTTCAAGGATTGAAATGGGTGATTAAAATTCATTTCTTCAAACTCAACCCAACTGCATTAAAGGATTTGGATGCAGCCTGATACCATATATGGATGACATTGCTTGATGGCATACCATATATGGATGATGTTATAGATGTATGGCGTAGAACAACACATCAATTTAAGGTCATTTCAGGTGGGGTCGCCTTACTAGTCTGAAGTATAAGAGCAATATTTAAGTCCAGTAGCACCCTAAAGATCAACAAAATTTCCAGGCTGTAAGCTGATGAAGGAGGCTTTGACACTTGAAAGCTTACACCCTGGAAATGTTATTGGTCCTTAAGGTGCTCCTGGAGTAATGCCTTTTCAAAATTCATCTGTGATATAAAGTTATGTCATGTGCTTTCAACTGTGGTGTGGGTTCCACTTCTTGAGCTGCCAGGTTGTGACTCGTGGTCAGCCAGGCTCTACCAGGGGCTGCTTCTTGACCCAGTAGATATCTGTTTAGAGATGTTTGGCAGGATGTGTTGACTTGTGGCATCCTCACATGTGGGATGTATCAGCTGCCACTTTCAAGGTCACTCTGCGGGTCCAGGGCATAATGTGCCACCTGCATAACTGGTTTTCCAGAATGAATGTGTGGATGTTTCTGGTGTACAGTGGGCATCAAATGCATAATTTGAAATCTGTAAAATAAAATGATTGTGTGTAAGCCGCTCAGAGAGCCTTCGGGGTTTGAGCAGGATATAAATTGAATGATAAATAAAATAAATGATAAATAGTAAGTATTGTTGGGTATTGTGAATGCCATATCATTAGGGCATTACCTAAAGTGGCACATTATGAGAGCCAATTTGGCAAATGAATGTTAATATTTAATGGTTGGACATGTTTCCCCAATGGGAGATAATGGTTAGCAGATAATATCCCAATACCTCTATCCTTGAATGAGAGCTTGGGGACAAGGTGTTACACATCCTAACTATGATGAGGCAACAACATGTCCTACGTCAACACACTGAAAGACAATGTGGTGGAGCAATCAGAGCATTAGACTAGAGCTGGGAGACCCAAGCTCACATCCCCAGTTGGCCTTGGAAACTTGCTGAGTGAAGTTGGGCCAGTTACTCTTTTACCACCTCACCTATCTTGCAGGGTTGTACTGAGCATTATAGAGTTCTGAGCACCTTGGAACAAGGCCAGAATGAAAATATTCTAGATAGCTTCTAGGTCTTCTGGGCATCCAGTTGACCACCATGTGGAACAGGATGCTTGATTGCATGGACCAGCAGTCTGATCCAGCATGGCTGTTGTTAGGAGAGGGGTAGGCATGTACATATGTGAAACAAAATACTAACTTGGGTATGATACAAGAAGGGGACAGAAGGACAGCTGACACTTGGCTGATGGTGAACTACCTGGAGGTGCAGGTAATCTGGTGTGGGGTAGTGGATCTGCTGCTTTGTAGGAGCATCAGGGTCCCAATCTGTGCTCTGCAAGTAAGACTATAGATAAAGCAGGCCTTTCAAGAACATCGTAAGACTCCTCCAAAGGGAAGCATCCCAGGTGGTTCTGCCCCTGGAAGTTGTTGCTCTTTGGGAAAACAGGAAGTGGGTAATCATGCCTTCAGAAATGGTGCGTTCCTTGTGCTCCTGGATGCCACTGTGCTCATCCTTCACATTCATGTTATGTGGACTGGCATTAGTTGAAATACCACACAAGCCTGGAGAGCAAGCACTGAAATAGCAGCCACAATTCCAGTGGTGAAACTACATATGCTCTCCAGAGTCTCAGGCCAAGGTCTTTCATGTCCTTTTAACTGGAGGTGTTGGGGACTGAGCCTGTGACCTTCTGCTCTGCCACTGAGCCACAGCCCCCCTAAAGGCAGGGCCCATCCTTACTTCTTCCGAGACCTCCCTTCAGGTGCCCCTGCCTTTTGAGATTAGGTAGGTGGTAACCTGGGAGAGTGCTGTCTTGGTTGTGGCACTAAAACTCTAGAACTCTCTCTCTAGGGAGACTAGTCTGTTCCCTTTAATTGCCATCTTTCACTAGTGGCTGAAGACTTCTTTGTTTCATTTTGCATTCCCTCCTATGTTTCATTTTGCATTCCTTCTTGTCCAATGTTTTAATTGTTTTTACATTTTGCATGTATTTTAGTTCTAGTTTTAATTGTTTTAATGACGTGATTTAGGTTGGTTTTAATGGCTTCAAAATGTGATTTTATTATGTATGGTTTAATTTGTTAGCCACCTCTGTGGCCCTTATGAGGGTGGAAAGGCAGGGTATAAACTCTGTAAAATAAAATAAACATTTGCAAGCTCTCTATTTCCATTATGAAAAAGATACAGACAAATATCTGCAAGTGGTGCATTGAGAACATAACAAACTGAATTCCTTTTGGACTGTCGACTTTTCGTTCAGCTTGCAAAACATGGTTACAACTTTAGTTCTGTGTACTTTATTTGTCTCTGAAACATTCATTTTATCTGTTTGGGATTTTTGCCTCTCTGATTGATGACAGTCAGAAAATAACCCCCAATTTGATTTAACCTATGAGTCAGACCTCCAAGGTACTCCTCCAAAAGGTTTCCTGGGCAGGTGGGAGCAGTGTGATAGGAGCTGAACTGGGCTACCTGCCTTGATGTGTAGATTGTTCCTGCTTCTCTTCCTTCTTTCTGCAGCCATAAAGGAGGCGATCTTGACAGTAATTTACACTTTATGGCTCAGGGTGTGATTAGCAGCAAGAGATGATTATACCAACAAAATAGTCCAATTAGGAGAAATAGAACTCCGAAGTGAAAAGAATACTCCAGGCTGAAAGAGTCTGCATTCTCTCTCTCTCTCTCTCTCTCTCTCTCTCTCTCTCTCTCTCTCTCTCTGCCGATAACACCAGCTCTGATCCTCAAATCCAATTTTACATGTTTTAGGGGTGCTTGCTGGATGTGAGAATGCGAGACTAGAATCATTCTCCATGCTAATTTTCTAAGTGCAGAGAGGTTTTGAATAAAACAAAACCTATCTTTCTGTCTGTCTATGGATCGTTCAATCATGCAATACCCCAGCTGCTCTTTGGCGTGGTACAGCCTGGAGTAGAATAGGAATAGGAAGTGTTGTTTTGCTAGAGAGCCTTTCATGTCATGTTCTTGCAGATAGTGTGTCTTTGCAGATACTTTTGCACATTTTAAACATGGAGAATAGCTCTCAATCAAGTCACGAACATTTCCCCGTAACCTCAGTCTCCTTCTATTTGTTTGCAACAAGGCATGACTAATTCAAAGACTATGGATCATTTGCTCACCCATCCCAACTACTACAGTCTTTCCATATATTCTGGTTTCTCTGGGGAAATGGCTATCAGTCCATTTGATGGTGCCACCAAGTGTTTTTGCTTTGGCGAAATCACTGATTGCTCATATTGACCTGCCATTCTTGCCCAGATAGTGTAACTTATTACTGTCTTCTGTTGTGGTGATGCTTGGATCGAGTTCTTATGACATCACTACAAAGAACACAAGAAGTCCATTCCTTTGTGTACAGATACGAGTATATGAAGTTGTCTTATGCTGAGTCAGACCATTAGTCCATTTGTTTCAGTAGTTTCTTCTCTGATGGGCGGCAGTTCTCCTCATCAAGTTGTCAGGGTCTGATCCTGGGACCTCCTGCATGCTAAGCATATATTAAACATGAAAATGTATGCAGCACCTTCTGTACTGTAAATATTAAATAATAGTACATGCATCTTTTAAAAAAGCTCAGGAGTGATGCACATCACTCAGTGACTTTCCGCTGAATTATGAACTGTTTCCCCGTGAAAAAGCAGTATTTGAGGTAATGATAGTGGATCTCGTATCTCTCTGATTAGGAAGGTCTGTGTCACACACCAAAACATCTCGTCATATTTCAGTCTTTGAGTGAGGAAAGTGTGTGTGTGTGTGTGTGTGTGAACTCCTATGTATGAAGAAAAGTTGTAATGTTACCCCCCAAATGTTAGAAAATGAGAGACAAATGTATGTAAGTTATGGAAAACTGAAAATAAAATGATTAAAAAAAAAGAAAAGAAAAGAAAAACTTTCCATGGTTCAGTTCGCTTTACGAATTGTTATAGGTTTGATAGTTCTAATGCCAAATGTCACCCGTGTGTTATTTTTCCCAGTGTGACAGTTCTTTGTGAAATATGCCATTCAGTGTAAATAACGACTTCTGTTTCCTTACTGATCAGAGAGCTGTTCTGTCTTATGTTCAAGGTTACTTAAGCATGGTTTGCATTCATTTAACCTTGGCTCTTTTCCAGTGTATGCATTGTCAGGAAGCTGACTATTCCCCTCTAGACAAGCCATTTCATTCAGGTGCTGGCAGTAGCTACTAACAGTTTGCACAAAGGAAAGCATAGTAAAGTGGGAGGCATTTGCATTAACCCATAGTCCTCATTAGTGAAACATAGCTCAGATAACTCTTTGAAAATACCCATAAAATATCCATAATTTGCCTCCTTCTCCTACATTCTGGTCTGATTTCTTACAGGGAAATTAAGAACATCCTCTTGATTGTTTCATCCATGTGCTATTTTCAGAGCAGCAAGGGCAACACAGAGACAGGCATCCTTGTGGTTGAAAACTATGGACACCCTTCCTTGGCATGTTCAGCAAACTGACACATTTGTCCCTCTTTTGGACAAGTTGCAAGACTTTCCCATTCAGACCGGCATTTCAGTTGATTATGAATTTTTACAGCTAGCCTGATTCTTTCTCTCTCTCTGTTTAGGGTTAATCACTCCCTCTAACAGCAAATGTTAATGAAGCCAGAGGAAGCTGCCACTTGTATGCAAAGTTGGGATCCCTGTACGATTGGAGGACATCCTAGGCACCAAGACAAATATTAAGTTGTACATTCTCAAAAGAACTAACACCCTTTCCCTGTAACAACCTGAGGATGATGGAACAAGCTCATTACCTCAAGATGCTGACAGGAATTCAGACCCAAGAGAAGAAAAAACAGTGGGCGATGGGGAGACTGGCTGACCCCCCCCCCCAGGATTCCATACAGGTCCCCAATGTGTACGATTATAATTTTGTAGTTCATAGGTGGAGTGACAATCAGTAGGTGAGGGAAACAGGGTCTCTTACAGACAAGGTAGCATTTTTGCATATTTAGAGCTCTCCTCAGGAATGCAGAACCTTGGGGAAAGATACAGCTGCAGTCAAGATTTAGTAAAGATAAAACAATGAAATCTGCAAATTCAAAATCAGAATTGGACAAAATACGGCTGTCATCTACAGATAAACAGATTTTAAAAATATATAATCTTCTATTGTGTGACTCCATGAAAGAGATAGTAGTAAAACCCTGTATGACAGCCTGGATGCAAAACATAGGGCATACTATAAAGATTGAGGACTGGGAGAAAACGTGGAAATCGGTGAAAGTATTAAGAGCGACGCCATACAAAGAAAATATAATAAAAATGTTCTATAGGTGGCACTGGATGCCAGATAAACTAGCTAAATGTTATAAAGATATTTCGGGAACATGCTGGAGATGTAAAAAGAATATAGGAACATTTTGCCATATATGGTGGAGATATGAAAAAATAAGTAAATTTTGGAAAACTGTTAAAAAATTTATAAAAGAGATAATTGATACAGAATTGCAACTCACCCCAGAAACGTTTCTCCTTAATATGATACCAGAAGGAATTAAAAGAGAAGATCTCGAGGTTATACTTTATATTCTCACGATAACTAGAATCCTAGTAGCAAAAAAATGGAAAACGGATATAATACCTCGAAAAGAAGAGATAATTGAAAAGATCCTTGAATTAGTGGAAATGGACAAACTAAATCTGATGTTAGCAGGGAGAGAGGATAATGTCTTTAGGAAAAGGTGGAATAAAGTAAATAAATGGATGGGGAAAAATGTATAATATATACTCCAACAAATAATATGTAAAAAGGGGAACTTTTTTGTTTGTTCTGTTTTGTTTTTTGTAAAGGAAAATCCATAAATAAACAATTTTAAAAAAAGGAATACAGAACCTTATTATATCATAAATTAAACAAAGAAAACAATAGATTAAAAAATGGTCCAGTGAGGGTTCATCATGCTCTAGGAGGCACGAGCTGTTAAGGGCAGATGAGTGTTAGGTTACCAGCCCTGTGCCTCCAAATCCCAGGAGCTTTGAGGGGTAGGGAGGGAGCCTGAGGAGGGGGGAGCTCCCCTGCTGCTCAGTTAATTGAGTACAGGTGATTGCGGGCAAAGGTAGGCATTTGCCTAATACAGGTGGACAAATGGTAAGCCTAGCAGGGTGTCAGTTACAGGGGGAACCAAAGGAGAAACAGAAGAAGGGTAGGTTTGCTGAAACTCTCAAGAGCTTATAATAGCTTGTAGGGTGGATATTGGGTTGTGAGGAAATTCCCAGTTCTTTATTCCCTCTGCCAATCATCATGGAGAACCAATTTGTAGGATTATACAATACACACCTGCTAAGTACTAAATGTTATATTCCAGTACACTTCTCTCTCTCTCTCTCTCTCTCTCTCTCTCTCTCTCTCTCTCTCTCTCTCTCTCTCTGTGTGTGTGTGTGAGTGAGTGAGTGAGTGAGTGAGTGAGTGAAATGCCACCAAGTCACTTCCAACTCATGGCGACCCTACAGGTCAATATCCTTCAGAATGTCCTATCGTTAACAACCTTTCTCAAGTCCTGCGAACTGAAGGCCATGGTTTCCTTTATAGAGTCAACTCCCTCTCAGGTTGGGTCTACCTCTTCTCCTGCTTCCGTCAAGGTTGCCAGCTTTAACTGCCATTAAATGCATTTTGTCATTCCAAAATGTCTCTCATGCGAAATCCATTTTAGGTATATTGTTTTCTCCATCTCAACCACTTTCCAGTCAATAATTAGCCAATGTTTCCCTCCCAAGATTGTAATCAATTTTCACTGTCTGACAAAAATCACTTTAGCGGTACCAAAGGTCTATCTTAGGCATTAATAACATCCTTTAAATAACTCAATGGGTTCATCACTGAGTCCTTCCTGAGTACGTATCCAGTAATAGCACCTATCTTGCTAATATAGCCTGATTTTTATGTGCATATATTTGTGGGAGAGGTGACAGCACGCAAGCAGTTTGATCGATGTAAATACCAACACAGAGTGTGTTTAGTCCATTTGAACTTTAGAGGGAGCTGTAGTGCATTCTATCTGCTATGTAGAGCTTACTGAATTCTTTTCCTGTTTTTCCTGCTTCTTCTTGTGCTTGTCTGCTGCCTCTAAGCAAAATTTTAAATCCTGAAGGTGTCCCTGGTGTTGGAAGGCCTCCAGTTAGTTAATGCTGTCTGCAAATCCTTTTGTTGCAGTAACCTTTAATAGAAGAAACTCTTCATGCATGGAATTGGATTATTTCCCAAACTTGGCTAACAATATTATGGGTATCTGAATTTCTGAAAACAACCATCAGCCCAAAGTTCTGGAGTTTGGCTAGTAATTAGACTTGTCAACTAACTGCTAGCCCGCAGGAGCTTTGGGGGGCAAGGCTAGGTGTCACACAATGATGTGATGACACATCATCACTTATGGTTGCATAACCAGAAGTAAGGTTACAGATTACTGTGATGCTGTAGCAATCTCCTAGATCTCTATAGTTGTATCATAGAGATCTGGGGAATTGGTAGAAAGTTGCAGTGACGCAGGATGTCGCTTTCAGTTACATGACTGGAAATAATGTTGTGATAATGCTGTAGCCACCTTCCAAATCTCTATGGTTTTACCATAGAGCTTTGAGGAATTGCTAGGGCATTGCAGCAATGCTGCAATACCAGTTCCAATCACGTAACTGGAAGTGTCATTGCAGCACTGCTGCAATAGCATGTTACCTTTCCCCTTCCATTTTGCTCCTGCTGCTGCTGCTCTGGTCAGCAGCAGGGGATCAAAGGTTGGGGGGAGGGGCTTCCATTACAGAAGACTTGGTCTTCCTACTAGCAGTCCAAAGAAATAAACTTCAAGATATTTTATTTGCCCAATACTAGCCCTTTAAGCATTGGGCTTATGAATTATTTTGTACTGCATGTTTTTTAATGTTAGATCGCGCTAACAAAGATCCGGAGAGTGATTTCAGCTAAGTGATTCAGCTTTATTGAAGTAACGAACAAACACTCAAACGCATTCATAACCAGAACAGATTAACATTGGGAGCTAGGCTCCTTTTAAACATTCCTGGGCTAACATAGCCACGCCTATTTACAATAAACAACCAATAAGGTTGTAAGGATAACGTCCAATGAGAGTCTTTCCCTCGCAGGGAACTGTAACCGTTCTGATTGGTCGCTGTTGCAAAGCGACCAATAGGAATGTAGTTCTGTGGAGCCTTCGTCCGGCTCAAGCTTAACATTGAGGGTGAATGAGGTGATTCATGCATAGTTTACCCTTTGTACAGTGCCTTCATTAAGAAAAAGAAGAAGTGATTGGATTTATACCCCACCCTTCACTTGGAGTCTCAGAGCAGCTTACAAACTCCTTTCCCTTCTCCTCCCCACAACAGACACCCAGTGAGATCGGTGGGGCTGAGAGAGCTCTGAGAGAACTGCTTTTTCAAGGACAGCTGTGACAGAACTATGGCTTGCCCAAGGTCATCCAGCAGCTGCAAGTGGAGGAGTGGGGAATCAAACCCAGATCTCCCAGATTAGAGTCCGTACACTTAACCACAACACCAAACTGGCCATCAGTTTACAGAAGAAGGAATTAGCGAAGATTCATTGTTATGAATGTCATAGACCCATTTTAAAACATTTATTAGAAGATTTATATCACTCCTTTCTGTTTTATATCGCCTGAGATGCTTCAATAATTTCAACTAACACAGGGTCAGTTTGCCATATTTGAACTGCACAGCAAATCTATCTGTCTAGTCATTTTTATCCCACCATTCCTCCAAGGAGCTCACAGCAGCTGTCCTGTTCCCCTTTTCTCCCCACAGCATTTAGAAACAAAGAGCATTATGCACTGGAATTATTTACATTTCGCTTTATAAATTAGATGGACCTTCTTTTATTTTACAATTCATGTTAAAATCAAACACAAGCAAGAGATCCCATTCCAGCTCTACTTCACACTGCTTTCCAACACCTACTGGAAGTCCCTGGCCCCAAAGAGCCTCCATCTGTCCTCAACCAGAGCCGGGGCCTTCTCAGCCCTGGCTCCCACTGGGTGGAACTCTGCCGATTAACATCAGGGCCCTGCGGGATCTGTTACAATTCCACAGGGCCTGCAAGGCAGAGGTGTTCCACCAAGCATATGGTTGAAAATAATAATGGTTTTTAACAGGTTTAATTGGTCTTAATGGGATAACTGCTTCCCACCCCCACCCCCCAATTGCTGAAGTAAACTGGGGAACCTAGATTGTATTATGGTGCCACATGGTGTTATGTTTTATGATATTATATTTTAGATCATGGAAATGTATTTTATATGTATTTATATGAATTGGTTGTGCACTACCCTGAGCCAGCTTGTGGGGAGGGCGGTATAAAAGCCTAAATAAATAATAAATAAACAATAACCAACATAGTTTTAGATGGGAGCCATGTTAGTTTCTAGTAGCCAAACAAAACTGGAGTCCAGTAGCACTTATAGACCAACAAAGTTTTCCCAGGGCTTTGACTCATTTAAACTTACACCTTGGGTAATTTTGTTGGTCTCCGAGGTGCTACTCGACTCCAGTTTTGCTTTCCTGCAAGTTACTCTTGAGAAAAGAAACACCTTTTAGCTGAGACAAAGCAAGTATGACTTTACTCATGCTGACAGATGAAGTGGAAATCAGGGCACAAATGCATGCAACCTCTGGATGTGTCTAAATGTTCTGTGTGCTGCAGTTTGAATGGTGCAGTGGCTTAGAGAAGGATGACACAACATTGCTGGGCACAGAGGGAGAGCATGAGGGCCATTGCTTTCGGAATTGGTCAGCGTAATACTAAAACAAATTAGCTGTAAGACATCCTTTCTCTCCTCATTGGTTAAAGGCCATTCTTGCTCAAGGAAGGAATTAGATCTTTATTAATGTCTTCATGTATAATTTAATGCTAACATGAGGCAGAGTGGAGGAATTTATACCAAGGACGCAAATGATTTATCAGTGAAATCCTACGCAGAGTTATAACCCTTTAAATCTGTGGGGGACACTGGGATTAGAAGGACCTAATTCTCTTTAGGACAACATTGTGTGTACTAATTATATCAAAAGAGGAAAGGGTATTCCTAGAGTATAGGTCTTTAAATCCAGGACATGTTACACAGCCTGTTTTTCTTTTGTGCGACTTAATTTTATCTAGTACATTTTTTCCTCATCCACTTTTCAAATATTAATCCATTCTGTGTCTGAGATAGTGAGTAATAACACTGTGCACTTTGGTTTTTATGACGGTACACTGCTGTTTTATCATCAGTGACTAAAAAAATGAATAATTTTAGAAGGTACAGTAATGGTAAGGTTACTTTCAGTATTGCCTTGGTATATCAGATCAGTGTCCCTCTAATTTAGCATCCATTCCAACAGCAGCCAGCAAGATGACTCCAGTCTAAAACCTCACAAGCATAATGGTGCTTTCTCCCAGCACCTGATATATGGTCCCTGGAATCTGGAGGTTTCCTTTAGCTGTCTTTTTATTTTAAAAGGCAGCTTTCCCGTTTTAGAAGCCTCAAGAAAACTGGCCTACAGTTAAACATCATGATAAATCAATAAAACAGTAAGAACACAATAATGTAAACTGAATGAAAACCTGTGATTTAAAATGCCACACTATATTTACTGTAGGAGAATCCCACCTAAAATACCATGGCCAGATTGTGGAAAAGAAAACAGAAGTACAGAGGCATGAATACCATTTATTCCAGCATAAGCTTTTGTAATTTAGAACTCACTTCTTCAGGTGCAATGGAAAGAAAGAAATATTTATCCAGCAAATTACAGAAGGGAAGGGGGGGGGGAGGGGATGACATGAGCAGGGAGCCCAGCATAGTGTCATAAATCAAGTGCAATTCTCTATGTCAGGGATTTGAACAGCTCAAATCGTAATACATAATGGATGCTAGGAGAGGTCAGCGGTTCTAAACCCCTGAAGAAAAAAATATCCTTTAGCATGACTAACACCATCTTATAATGCTACTTTTTCTGCTTGCTTTAGAATGAATTCTTGTACCGTAGGAGCTGGCAGAATAGCTGGAAGCTTCAGAAGCAGTTTCGGCCAGCTTTTATCTGTAGATAAAGACCCTAAGAATGTGCAGTGCACTACTTGCTATGGTAGCAAAGTTTTGTAGATTGGATGTATTAAGTTGCCATGCTATGTAACTGGTGGAATGGAAGTGATGCAAAGGTGACAAAAGCTAGAGTATAAAGTGTCATGTATCACGGAGAAGGAGTCTGAAGAATGCTTTTATAACTTTTGTAAGTAGGAAGGGTTCTTTGGCCATGGCAAAATAACATTGCCTTGGAAAAATTTTTACTGCCTCTGTGTGACTATCAGATTAAGACTCCCACATTCAGGACCGAAATATTTTACTGTCACTCTCTCTCATATAGAACAAAGTTTGAGTGCAGTGGCACCTTTAAGACCAACAAAGATTTATTCAAGGTATGAGCTTATTGTGTGCACACACACTTCCTCAGATACATTGAAATGGAAGTTAACAGGTCATATATATATACTGTTCATCTATACAGACAGATGCTTCTACATAGGTGAACAGCTATTCTTCAGACCAACACGGCTGCCCACCTGGATCTCTCTCTCATATAGTGAAGGAAAGCAAAAGGGCAACAAACTAGGGTAAATAACAACCTCATTAAGGAAGCAGCATTCTGATGAATGAAAGAAGTGGCAGATACCAGTGAAGGGTTAGGGTATGATACAACATACCAATGTTCCCTCTAAGCCGTGGAGTCTTGTGAGCAAAAATTCCACTTTGTGAGCGACTGGCATCAAAGTTGTGAGCGAGCGACTTGGCCACTGCATCAATTAGGTTATTCTGGAGCCCTCCTTCATGAGCTAAGACAAAAATGTGTGAGCCGGAGGCTAAAAAACTGTGAGCTAGCTCACACCAACTCAGCTTAGAGGGAACACTGCAACATACTAAGAACAGTGTATTAAGGTTTCTAAAAAGTGGGTTCTGTTGGGTTATTAGATGTTATAATGAATGAGGAAACCCATGTCTCAGTTTAAGCATGGCAGGATTTTGAAAACTCAGTAAGGAACAGTCTTTTCTGATAGGGCTCTCTGTTGCTACGGATAGGGCTGTGCTGAATGTTTTCAGGTTTTAATTTTTGGGGTGAAGGAAGAAAATGTTTCCTGAAAATACCTGAAAAGTAAGCAAGTCTCTGGTAATACTTCTACTGATTATAACCAATGAGGAGTGCACTCCTAGGATGCAGTTTTGCTTTTGAGCATCTTTCCCATTATTATTATAACACACCAAAGGTAGGCTAGAATGAGAAGGTTCTTCTCTTTCACTGCAACCATGACAACCTTGTTCAGATTTGACCCACCTGATTCCTCTCTGGGCTTTCTCTAAAACAAATTATAATGATGTCAACACAAATAACTTCACAGTGCAACACTGTTGACTTGGGCAAATAATTTGTCGTCTTACCAACCTGGCACAAGAGCACTTCAATAAATCAACTCATCCTTTAGAACTCAGCAAGAGACAAGCAAAGTCACATGCAACATTTAGGTATTATTTTGGCAATGAACTCAAAGCTTGTTCTGGGGTTTCACAAAGAGAAAAGACTATAACAAACACCTCAGCTTCCCCTGTGGTTATGATTTTGTGCATGTCTGAGCTACTTGTTGTTTTGTTGTGCCAGAAACAATAATTTGTACATTTTTGCCTGTGAGCTGCTCTAATTTTTTTTTTAAAAAAACAGCACACTGATAGAAACTCCCCAGGCAAATTTGTTTTTTATTACGTAGAACCATTCCATATGCAGTCAACAGGGATATGAATCAAGTGTTATTTATTATAACAGTGAACACGTGGTTTTGAAAGTCACGTTTTTGAAAAACACTTCCTGTGGCCTATATCTCTTGAAGCATTCAACCAAAATACCATGTGCTGCCTAGAAGCCTCAGCCTTTTAATGGTAAATCAGAACAACATCCGACATTTCTGCATCCGTGAACTGTTATTCAGTCAGTTCACAATGAGCACAGCCTGCTCTCTCATACAACTCCCAAGTATTTTTACAGGTTTCGCAGTGGACATTTCCCAGGAGACAGTGGAAGGAATGGACTGTGCAATGCTGCTTAATGCTAGCAGAGATGTAGACAGTGTTCTGCTGTGCAGAGACTCAGCTCTGCTTTCACATTCAGAGTGCACAATTAATAATTTCAAAAGTGTAGCCATGTTACTCTGCTGTAGGAAAGTGAACAAGAAATCAAGCATCACAATTTAAGACTAACCGGTTTTATTCCAAAGTAAGCTTTCATGACTCTTACTTCAGTTCTTCAGATGCATATGATTCTCAACCTCTTAGTAAAAAGGTAAAGGTTCCCTTGCTCAAAAGCCAGTCGAGTCCGACTCTAGGGTTGCGGTGCTCATCTCTGTCTCAAAGCCGAAGAGCCAGCGCTGTCCGAAGACGTTTCCGTGGTCATGTGGCCAGCATGACTAAACACCAAGGCGCACGGAATGCTGTTACCTTCCCACCGAAGTGGTACCTATTTATCTACTTGCAATCTCTTGCTTTCGAACTGCTAGGTTGTCAGGAGCTGGAACTAGAGATGGGAGCTCACTCCGTCATGCGGCAACTCAGGTCTCGAACTGCTGAAATACCGAACTTCCACAGCCTGCAGTTCAGTGTCTTAACCACTTGAGCCACCGCAGCTCCAACCTCTTAGTAATAAGTAGTAAAATACAGTGCTAGGGAGGTAAATTATGTTGTCTCATTTTTAAACCAAGACCTGCTACACAGATTGTACCACTATCCTAACTTTCAGTCTTTCTCTGTATTCTCTATATAGTACTAAAATGCTTTTGATTGGGTTGAAATAACCTTTTATTCTTTTGTTACCAATATGAAATTTTTTATCTTTGCCACATACACAGTGACCCCAGTTGTCTACATGTCATGGGCCCACTAAAGATACTGGACCTGATACAACTCCATTGAAATTAATGGGGTGACTTTCTTTTACTGTCTCTGTGATTAATAATATACTTGCAAAATGCAGAAAGCTCTTCCAGGTCATTAGTGTCATGGGGAGAAAGGCTACACAGACTCTCAGTTTTAATTTCTGTTTGATTCCTTAATGTTTGAGAAGCTCAAGTTTTTTCCCTTTTGTAAGGTTTTTAGTACAAAAATTCATGTTCTGCTGGTTTTGTTACTCCAATGTTAGTCAATGTTAGTCCAATGTTAGTTAGCCCAATGTTAGTCAACTGTTTTATGTATTTGTAAGTAAAGGCAAGTCGCAACTGACTTAGGGTGACCCCACCAAGGGGCTTTCAAGTCAAGTGAGAAAGAGAAGAAGAGAAGAGATGGGATTTATACCCCGCCCTTCACTACCCAAAGGAGTCTCAGAGCAGCTTACGATCTCTTTCCCCCCCTCCCCACAACAGACACCCTGTGAGGTAGGTGGGGCTGAGAGAGCTCTCTCAGGAACTGCCCTTGAGAGAACAGCTCTGAAAGAATTTATGACTGAGAGTCTTCCTTGGTGGTCTCCCATCCAAATATCAACCCTGTTGATCTTCTGAGATCTGACTAGATTGGACTATACCATGCTACCTTCTCTCCCATGCCTGTTTTGTATGTGTCATTGTTTCACTCTTATTTTTAGCATTTAATGCTTTTCCAGTTGAATATGAATCCTTTTGGGGGAAATGAAGCATGTCCACAGCTCCATTCTTAGGAGGGGCAGTGTATTACCAGGGGATCATCTCCTAACAATTAACAGCCATTGATTGTCAGAATGATCAGACTCCCCTCGCTATGAACATTTGCCCTGCATACTTAACAAAGCAATCCTATGCAAAGTTTGCCAGTCTAAATCCCTTGAAATCAATGTGCATAGACTGCAGTGACTCTGCTTTGGACTGCACTGTAGATCTGTAAAGGGTCATTAGTGTATGGGTATAGGCTAAATTTTCAGGGGCCTAAAGGTTCAGGGGGTCAGGTTGTAAACTTATTGCTATGACATGGTCTATGTATGTTAGCAAATAGAAAATGTTCAGTCTTAATTCATGTATAGGATTTGTCTATGTGCGACTCTATGTGTGCATGCTGTGTTACCACTTTGTACCAGGCCCAAAGAAATGGCGCTTGAGTTCTGTTTTGCGGGGCTCCAACGCTGAGGCAGAAACTTATACATGTTTATGATATTCTATTTATCTGTCTGTCCGTCTCTTCATTACAGACCCAAATAGAGTACCTTAACTATGAAGATCTTAGTAAAATATTTATATTTTGACATTTAAAAAAACCATCCTTGTTGCATGATTGATAGAAGGAGATGGTTGGCTAAATGCTGACATCTTTTGCCCTAGTAATCTGAAGTCAATTATTTTCTTGGATAGTTTAAAGACAAACTACTCTGAGTTTATATTTCTGAATCATTCTGGTATGCCATACGTTGCTGAGATATCATCTTTCATTCATGCAGGAACTGCTCCAAGCAGTGAATATTCTCATTGAAGAAGGTTCCGTTTGAACTGAGAATGAGCAACTGATCTAAAAATGAAATGGTGTCCTTAAAGTTTTAAACGTCATGCCGTGTTACCCCAATGGTGAATTGTCTTATGTAACAAAGTATGGTGAGGCATCAAAGTGTAATATTTCCTGCTTGAATCAAGATCTTAGCAAAAGTTTACTTTCTGGTAATTATATCCCATTGCTGAACAGGCAAATCAAATGCAGCAGCAGTGGTTGTTGCTTCAAAGCGGAGTGTTCCATCACAGGGGAATAGTGTGTATCGAGTTGAAACAGTGTGAGAATGAATATCTTTGAAATCTAAAATCAAAATAAGATTCAAAGAGTTTAAAAATAATCTTTAAGAGTGTCACATAAGAACATGAAGAATGTTTGCTGGATCAGACCGAAGGTCCATCTAGACCAGCATTCTGTTTTCCACAGTGGTTGACCAGATACGTCACGAAAGCTTACAAGCAAGGAACAGATGCTGAAGACACTCCCTGTTGTTGCCTGTCCCACAACTGGTATTCAGAGGTAGACTGCCTCTGAACATGGAGGTTCCACTTTGCCATCATGGCTAACAGCAGTTAATGGATCCATCCTCCACCGATTTACCTAATCCTTTTTTAAATAGCCATTTATGCTAGTGTTCAATTTTGTGGCAGTGAATTGTGAAATGAGAATTCTGGAGTCAAACTCTGGATGTTAATGACAGCATGGAGGCTTTGCTGCCCAAAGCTTATCATAGATATTTCTATCTTGTGAAAGTTTGATGTACTGAAAGTTTAATTCTATATTCCAGATCAATGTCAGTATTACATTAATTAAAAATAACAAAAACACTTACTTTGCCTGTCTTAAAGGTGTCAAATTGCAACATATGGCTTTAACTTCATTTCCTCTTCTGGGAGACATTGCTACCCTTTTGGTCAGACAAATCTGAAACCATCTGTTTATCTGATGTCTAAATAAAATTAGAATGTGTCCTTTTTATTATTCATCATCAAACTGAGTCAACTTCTAATGATGTTCATAGTTCTACGTG
The DNA here is from genome assembly GCF_001447785.1 of Gekko japonicus. Lineage (NCBI taxonomy): Eukaryota > Metazoa > Chordata > Lepidosauria > Squamata > Gekkonidae > Gekko > Gekko japonicus. The sequence continues at coordinate 1,014,045 of NW_015165837.1, read as the reverse complement.
TGTTCAAATTACATCAGCCTGAACTTTAGTAGTGTTATTCATTTAAAAACATCCTATCTTTCCATTAAAAGCAATGTGCAAGGCTTATCTACTAAAAACAAGTAGAAACACAGTCTAAAACGATATTGATGTGATGCCTGTAGAAAAGCAGCCACACTACAGCAGATACAACTGAAAGCAACCATTGGTTAAACCATTGGTGTGAGCGTAAACAAAGTCACTCTCCTCAGTGGATGAAGACAGTTTAGGACAGCATTGTAAGGCTCACCAGAGGCACTGGAGAATAGAATGATTTTCTTTTCATGCTAACGAGATGTAATGTAACACCAGATGAACATGAGTGGAAAACACATTCCACAGTTGGGGTGCCATAACAAAAAAGGCCCCATCCTTCAATTAGAAAGGGAGAAAAGCAGAAGTTGATTGCAATCTAAATGTATAAAGGGATCTATGGGGGTGTGGCCTTCTGCCACTTCCGGTGATGTCAGGGGGCATGGCATATGCAAATAAGTTATGCTAATGAGTTATGCTAATGAGCTCCGGCAGCTCTTTTTCTACAACAAGACCCCTGAGTATACATATCTGTTGGCTGAGAAATGCAAATCAACACTGGGGGGGGGGGGAATTGTCTGATGACACTCTAAGGTTCCATCCTAAACCAAAAGTCAAAGAGGACATGAAGTCAAATTGTTCCATGCACCCTCATATTTATATACATTGATGGCAGGAACCAAAAAAGGTATCTTACAGTTTGTCTGTCAAAAACAAAGCTCAGACTGCAGTGGCAGTGAAAAAGGCATATTCCATGTTTGGGATAATAAGGAACGAAGAATAACATTATTATTGTAATATCTGTAGAAATCTGCATAATAGCATTTGCTGATACTGTAATGATAGCCATTGGCTTAGATGGCTATGAAAGGGGATTACACAACCATGGAAGACAGGTTAATAAATGCCTTTAAATCTCTGGCATTTACATTCACATTAATGGTATGCAAAATTGGAGAAAGAGGGATTCAAAAACCACTTTGTGACATGGAATGGGGACCTGATGTTCAAAGAAAAAAAGTCACACATTCAACTGGACATGCCCATATCCTTGGGAACGCTGAAAGTAGCTTTTACTTGAACCCTTCAGTTTTTCAACCGCCTCAAATGCTAGAATTAAATCTTTTGTGGTTGGACACTATATCAAAAGCCACACTGTTCCCCCCCACACACACACACTGTGACTGTGCTGTTCTTTGGCCCTGCCAGTGCTTTTTTTTTTTGCCCCCCCCGTAGGGGATTATTTTTTATTTGCATTTTCTAAAAACTACAATGAAATTTGGGAAGGGGTCTACAAACTCTTTCATCTGTTGCTCCATTCTATCCATTTTTTTTAACAGTCTCATTAAGTTGGGTTTGTTGCATATCAAGCTTTTGCTGTATTGCCGTGACCTGTTCCAGCCGAGGGCTCAGAGGGCGCAGCGCTTCCATCAGCACCCTTTGAAAGTCTGCAGTCGTGTCCTGTCTAGCGACAGAACTCGCTGGGCTAGCACTTCCGGCAAGAGGCTTCAGTTTCTTAAACTTCGACTCACATTTCAATGATAGAATCGCTTTTAATCAGTAGATTCCACTAGATCACCAAGCGCTTGTTCCGGTGTGCTGCTCTTTGTCCCATTCAGGAATTCAGCGGGGGGACCTTCGGGACACCAGAATGCCTCAATCCGCTGGCTGCCTGCTGGGGGGAGAGGCGAACTTAATCCCCATGGCTAGGAGCTCATTTACAGAGCTCCTGGGGAGCGCGGATGATCGCGCCCCTTCCCTTCTGAGAGCTCACGGTCCGCGTTCTCGGGAGTTCCTGAGGATCGCAGCTGCCATCAGAACGCCAAAACTGGAAGCCTGGCCCTGCCAGGGCTTATTGATTTGCTCTTCACACACCACAAATCACAGAGTAAATCCTCCAGTCCTTGAAGCCAGATAATCACCCAACCTCAAAGCTTATCTAACATCATCCTACTATTAAGAAGAAGAAGAGAAGAATTATTATTTTGTACTAGCTTACATTTTGAATTATTTTGTACTAGCTTACATTTATTTTGCAATGCATGTTTTTTAATGGTTTACCCGTTGTGCAGTGCCTTCATTAAGAAGAAGAAGAAGTGATTGGATTTATACCCCACCCTTCACTCGGAGTCTCAGAGCAGCTTACAAACTCCTTTCCCTTCTCCTCCCCACAACAGACACCCTGTGAGATAGGTGGGGCTGAGAGAACTCTGAGAGAACTGCTTTTTCAAGGACAGCTGTGACAGAACTATGGCTTGCTCAGGGTCATCCAGCAGCTGCAAGTGGAGGCGTGGGGAATCAAACCCGGTTCTTCCGGATTAGAGTTCATGTACTTATCCACTACACAAACTGGCTCTTAAGTCTATTACATTAGTGATGGTAAGTTCAAAAATACTTATGAGGAATGTAATTTAATGATGGCTTCATTCCTCCTTCTGCTCTTCTTTCCTGCTTTTTTTCTTATGATCCCTTAATGACTTTTCTCTAATTTGCTTCAACTAATGCTTCATTTCTACTTGGCCTTAATTTTCAGTAAGCGGCTTAATTTCCTGTATTTACTTGTAAGCTAATGAAGTAGTATATTTTGCCTTCATGAAACTCACTCAAGCAGTTCAGTGCCACTCCTACCATTATTTCTTCACAAGGAAACCCAGACTCAAGTGAACAAAACCCTCTGCTTTCTCTCCATTATTATATTGGAGTCAGGACAAATTAAATTGTCAGCTACTTACCTTGATTTTTCTGTGCCTTTGGACAAGACTGCCTTTGGTCATTCTTCAGAAGCTCAAGGACAGGAACCCACTGAAAAAGACTGATGGCATCCATAGTCACCTGATAGTCCTAATATACAGCTAGTTCAATATTTATAAAATTGCTCTTTTCTCAGGAATACATCAAAACCAAACTAGAGGTGATAGTGATAGTGTCTGTCCTATTCACAGATAAAGTGTGGGTGGGTGTTAATTTAATTGGAAACAGCAGGTGGGGGAAGGGCCTCTCTCTCCCATGCCTTCCATTCCCTTAAGGTATTTTTCTCTGTCCCTAACTCCAACGTTTGAAGTGAAACATGAAATAAGAAAAGGGCCTAGAGCAGCAGACTATGAAGAGATCATGTTTTACACTAGAAGTGATGCTGTGCATCAGTACAATGCCAGGCAGCCTGTCCCTGGCAACCCTGTACACTACAGTGGCTTTTGTGGGGTGGCTGCTGTTGAACAGTAGCAAGCAGCCAGTCCTGGGTGAGTCACAGAAATTGCATAGTATCAAGTCACCCATGGTTGCTGTTGGGACTGGCCCCAGTGAGTCCTTCCTCAAACACCAGCACAGCCTGGAAAGGGCACAGTCCCATTCTCCTGCCTTTTACTGATGGAAACCAAGGCTTGAAGCCTAGCAATACTGTAGTGGTTGCCCGGCAAGAGCAACAACAGCGGTATGAGCACTGCGCTTGACAGTGGTTACAGCATGTCCTTGAAAACAATTGTAAAATTATACAGGTATTTTGCAATCTAGTTTTACAATCTCAGAAAGAGATATGATTTGCTTTTTCAGAATGATAAAGAGTGCTCAAATTTTTCTTCATTGCTACAAAAGAAAGACAACAAGAAGAAATGAAATCCACTCTATTATAAGAAAGCCTCTAAGCATTTCTTGAGTGCTATGATTACACTGATATCAATAAGAACCACTGCAATAATGGCATCAGTAAAAAGGAAAATAAATTTCTTTTACTCTTACAAAACTGAGAATTTTATTTTTTTGAGAAGTGGTTTTTAGTAAGCCAAGTGATGGCAATTAGCACTTACTTACAGTATATCATGACTGGTCTCTGTACTGTTGGTATCATTTTTGCTAAATGGGGGGCAGGGGGGAGAGAGAGAGAGAGAGAGAGAGTGTGTTCATGAAGCTTTGAACATATGAAGGAAAGAAAGACTACAACTGGTCAATTTAAAGCCAGAGATTCTTTGGAACTACAAGCCACAATGCTTCACAGGGTTATAGTAAAAGCGTGGGTGACATCTTTAAATGGGATAAAGTGTATTCTTTCACCTAGGCTGCATACATACAGTGATCATTTTCTGTGTTCTGTTGGTGAATGCAGAAGCGTGAAAGCCAGTATGGTGTAGTGGTTATAATGTCAGACAAAGATCTGCACAACCCAGTTTGAATCCTTGCACTGTCATGGAAGCCTGCTGGGTAACCTTGGGCCAGCCACACTGAGATGCAGAACAAAGCAACACACAACATACAGCAATCCCTGAATACACAATGCATAGGTATTCATGCTAGAGACACACATAAGCAGCATCACCACTATACAGAAATACAAACATAAGCTCATATCGTTACAACACGTGCGAGATAAACCGGGGGGGGGGAACGAGGCTATTTCCTCTGGAGGAATTTGACCCACAGTTGTGTGATCACAGTGATTTTCTGTTCTGGATGGGGTGTTGCACTCAAACATGAGATATGAGCGGGGGGTGGGTAGGTGGGTGGGAGAGAAAGCCAGCTGTGAGCCTCCTGTCCTCTCCCAAAGACAGGGGCTGAATTCTCCCCCTTTCCCCTATAATCAGAGGGAATGCTGCAGTGAACTTCGGTGCTAAATATGGGAGGAAACAATAAAACATAAACTTAGTAAAAGTTCCTAAAACAGTAAAACACTATCATGGAGGAGAAGATGGGCATGGCAGATTTCTCAATTTAACTTTAAAAAAGACCAGCATCAGTGTTCAGATATCTGGGTGATATGAAGATAGCAGTTGATCTCCAAGGGATTTCATAAAAAGCAAGTAAAAGTCAACCTTAAAATGATTTTAAAAATGACTAGAGTGTGGAATAGTGGGCAGCATTACTTGCCAGTGCTAATAACAACGGCACAGTTCCGCAGAGGCCTATGAGAGTTGTGCAACTAATAACAGTAGCTGATCCATATAGTCCATGTTTCCTCCATACAGCTGACTTGTTGAGGGAAGCGTTTGGCATTCAAGGATAAAAATAGGATAACTGCTTGGTCGTGCTCTTTCTTTTTACGGCAAGAGGGAACAGAAGTTGGTCTCTGAGCTGCAGTGGCCCTGCTTGGAAGGAACTGCAAGATATGTGCAGAGACAGATGGGATCGTTTTATCTAGTTTGTTTTGGAATCAGTCCAGAAGAGGTTGGTTGAAATCAGTGAGGTTACACTAATGTAACAACTGGAAAGGAAGAGAACAAGAAGACCTTGGGATTCAAGATGCAGTGATATTTTGCTCTGGCACTGATGAAAAATTCATAATCCACTCACCAACCAAAGTGGAAAAGTGGGTTAGGTAAGGTCAAGAAACTTCTTGGAGCTAAATCTGAGGAAGTTTCTGAAATCTTTAGTTCTTTCTGTCTTTCTTCCTCCTTTGTTCTCGCTCCCTCCCTCAAAGATATCTCCCCCCTCCATCATTGGATATTGTAGCTTATAGGGACTTAACTTTTCCTCTTCATCAGGACCTAGCCAACTGGTACTGTCTTATGATCTTCCAGATCAAATAGGTATCAGCTGTGATGTGCAGACAACCTTGCTCTAGGGTAAAGGTGATGCCTGAGACACGTTTTATGCTATCCCTTTTACTTCTTGCAGTTCTGCCTTCCAAAGCATTTTTTAAAAAGAAGTTATAAAACTTGGTGCCCTAAGTTACCAATAGCAATTTGTGTGTAGAAGCAATTTTCTGAATACAAACCTGCTGTGGTAGGAGTATAGTTGGTGCTTAGTGAGAAAGTCCATCTCCGCTTTGAGAGACCTGCTTGTACACTTGGCTGACATAGAAATCCTGTGCGTGTATGTTTGTGTGTCTCTTATTCTCAGCACTGCTCCTTGTAGATAGTGGTGGGATGTCCTTCTGATTGGTACCCATTTGCAGTTCACTATTTAATGGCCTATTAAATTGTTAGCCTATAACGTGGAAATCGGTTTTTGTTCATGGGTAAAATCAGCAATTGCCCATTCATGTTTATTCTCTGTTGTGGCTCCCCTGTTGTGGAATGGCCTGCAAAACAGAAATGTTCAGGAAAGCATTTTTTTAATTGGATTTTCTAATTCATTCTGAAGTGCTTAGTACCTACTGAGCATTATAGAAATAATGCATATGAGGATGATGGTGATGATGATAAGCAGTGAGAAGAAGGCTCCAAGGCTCCATGCTCCATGCCATTTCACAGTATCTGGTGTTCTCAATGGTTTGTGTAAGAAATGCCTCGCTGACCCAAACAAGTGCTGTTCCGGGGAAAAAGAGGGAGCAGTTCTCCACGGGTCTACTGAGAAGTAAGTCCCATTTTATTCAATGGAGACTGGAAGTGGAAAGTGTTGTCAAGTCACAGCCAACTTCTGATGACCCTGTAGGGTTTTTAAGGCAAGAGATGAACAGAAGTGGTTTGCCATTGTCTGTAGAGGCAAAGCAACCCTGGAATTCCTTGGTGGTCTCCCATACAAGTACTAACCAGGTCCAACCCTGCTTAGCCTCCTAGATCTGACAAGATTGGACTAGTTTGGGCCATCCAGGTCAGGGATTACTTTCAGGAAATTGTTCTTAGGATTACATCCCGAGTATACAGATGGGAAGTTTGTTTCTGTACTGCTTGGCTATGAAAAGTGATAAGCTTCTGCATCCCAGGACCATCCACTCTTTTTTAAAAAAAATTATTGAAGCTTTAAAAAATACATAAAATTGGAATAAAACATTTAATCAGATAAGGAGAAGGCAGAAGAGATTGGCATAGACCATCTAGGACCATCCATTCTTTGAGAATTTCAGTGCAGTAGCATATAAAGAACCTTCTCCCATGCTTGGTCCATGGTATCATGGTCTTACCAGTCTTGTAGCCTATTTTCCCTCTCTGCTTCATACATTCTCATGTAACACATTCTGCATTGAAATATGTTGTACAATATTAACCAGCACAATCCTGCTGTTCTGAATTTGGAAGGTCAGTGTAAATAATTCTCTATTTGAAATGTTATGAAGAGTCCATGTTGTAAACATCTGGAATATTCATAAATAGACAGTGCAGAGATAGGAAAGTGAAACTGTCAAAAGCTGGAGAGGGGATTTCAGATGTAGCCAAATATAGGTGCCTCCAGCAGTCCCTTTCATTTGTATTGCTAAGATATACTAAGCAAGCAACTGAGCCAGCTGCATCCTTTCTGCACCTAAAAACAAGCTTTGGATGACCCCAAAACTGAATTATTCATGAGGGCTTTTCTGCACAAACGATAGGGTTGCACTGTACAAACTGGGTCACAACTACTTGGATAAATGGTTAGGGACTGTGGTCTATATTACTGTGCACAACTTGCTGTAAGTAAAAAAGGTAAAGGTTCCCTTGCTCGAAAGCCACTGTAAGTAGGAACTTACTAATGTATCATTTAATGTACCATGTTACAACTTAAGCTTTGATTCAGTTCTTCTTTAGATTTCTGGTTGCTTCCAGGTTTCCACAAGCCTAATCCTATTGCATTGTTTATTGCGTCTTCCATACTATTGATTGTATTGACTCACTCTGTGTAACCCGCTTTGAGTCCCAGTGAGAAAGGTGGGCTATAAATGGCATAAATAAACAAATAGATTCACAGCAGCAGGATGCATATGGACTGGTATCATAAGGTAACTGACAAGGTACTTCATGGTGAAAAAGATTTGTTGTATCCATCCATACTTTGTGGCATTGATATGATTTAAGAGATAATAACCCTCTTCAGTTGTTATGAAAACCAGAAGAGTATACTATGAATGATTCTTCCAATATATGCGTTCATCCTTTTGTGTACTAGGACAATGCAGGCACAAACAGATAGAAACATATACCTGGGTTTCAGACTGCATGTACCGAAGGTGGAAAATATGTGTGTTGCTCTGTTCACACAAAGTAGTGAATATGCATATCGAGAGGATCTCACATAGTGTGCTGTCACATGACACAGGGTAGGAACATCAAAACTGTAATGACTGAAAGAGGAAGCATAGACTTTGTTATTTTAGTAAGCGAAGCAGAAGTGCCATTCATAACTGAGTACAGAAATAAAAATATTGCTTGGAATGGTATGTGCTCTTTATCTTGTATAATTGTATCTGAAGGTCAAATCAAGCTTTCTCAATGCTGTTAGTTCACATTTTCCACCCAGCTTGAGTTATGAAATTTTGGAAGCTGAGAACAATTGTCTTGCCCAGAGTATCTAATGTGTACACAAAAATAAGAAGGAAGCTTTCAAAAGCACTCAGCTCCTGTTGTCTCTGCTAGGGCTAGATTTTCAGAGCACGTTGATGGTGAGTAAATAGGAGCAGATTCGTTTCAAAAATTACACCATGCGATGATTCCCTCTCGCTCAAAACTGGACACCATACTCACACAGAGAGGAAACAGAATAGCTGATTTGCTGGTTATTTTAGTCAGGGAGGATAGCTTTCTGCTCAAATGCAAGATTCTGTTTCCAAGAGAAAAAGTACTACATTTCCCCATTTACTATTTAATCCTAGCCAAGCTTGTGTTATGGGGAAGTGTTCGGGGGGGGGGGGGGAGGGCTCACAGTAATTCCATTAAAAGCTTCCCAAGATGAAAATACTTGATGCCTTGTACATTCCTTGTGTGTTTGAACCAGCAAGAAGACATGAAAGGGCAAAGGAGATTAGCTACAGATTCACTTCTTAATGACTGCATTTTATTTAATAATTTATATAATAATTTACGCTTCCATTTTTAATCCAGAGAAACATTGCTCCTTAATGGCATCACTGTATACTAGTCTGTGTGATTAAACTGAGTGGAGCTGATCAGAGTCCTATTTAACGATCGTCTCTGCCATCAGCCATTATGCAGAGGGATCCAAAGCCTGATCGGAGCGGTTTCAAACAGGGTTCATAATAAATGACTCTACAGGGGAGGTTTCACAATAGTGAATTACATTTAACGGGGAAGAGACTGTCCAAATACATTATGTGCACAGGCACCATTTATAGGGCATTAAGGCTAAGCAAAGAAATGAAAAGATCGAATGATACCAAACTAAAAATTTCATTAAATAAAAAACACTGCTTCTAGACCACTCAATTGTGCTAATTTCCACTTAGGGATTGTTCCTGCATTTCAAACGCCTTAAAAAGGCCGCAAAGCAGCTGCAGCCCACGTGTATGCTTTAACGAAACCCATCTTTGCAACTGGAGTAGATGCAATTGCAGCTCTTGTAACTGTTGGGCTTGGCAAATGTTCTAACTGCAGGTTTCTTTCCAGGTGTGCAGCACCCTTTCTGGAACATTTACATTAACTTTTTATCCCACTCTTCCTCCAAGGACCTCAGGATAGCATTCAGAGTTCCTACCATTTTATTGTCATAACAGACTCATGATCACCTAATGTCACATTGGGGATGTAGAACCCAGGTTGACCCAGTAAGCACTGATCTACACTGACTCTCAATGGCCAAGTGTGCAGGGGGCTCCTCTGGAGCAAGACTTATCTCTGTTTTCCAATCCTGCATGTTTATCTCAACATGGGTTTTCTAGTATTTGGTCCTATTATGGCATACTTCATACTATTCTGACTGCTTGAGTATATTATCATGACCAACAATAAAAACGGTCCTTGTTGTTCAGCATATCTCAATCTCATGCTGTCTTCCATCAGGCAAGGTGGGATAGAAATCGAAATAAATAAATAAATACATAAATTAATCAGAACCAACCCCCAGCATTTGTGTGTGCAGCACCTCCTGTATACTGGATGCCAAACCTAAGCCTGCAATTCCTTTAAGAACAGAAGTGAAAGGTGCTAGAAAGTATCTTTCTTATGCTTTGCTCCACTACAGTGAATGTGGACTAGTCTGGAAAGTGGGTCTCATTCACATGGACATGTGTAACTGCACATGGTAACACTGACTGCAAATGGTAACACTTGGAAGAACAATCATTTAAGGAATTCATGCTGACTGCAGAATTTAACTGGGTAGTCCAGGAGGATATGTGGAGGTGCACTATCTGCAGCTCTGATGCACACTGCTATAGCTCTGATTTGTGCAGTCACTTTTCTCCCACTAACAATCAGTGCCAGTGTAAGCATTCCTGACAAGGTAGTTCCATTGATCCATTCCATGTTGAACAAGTTGTGTGGATGATACCCATTTGTCCAAAACATATTCATACATATGCAGCCACAGAATCTATTCCAATAGTCACGGTGTGCCTGCAAACTGTTTTAATGAAATTTGACTGATGGTGCTAGGCTGTGGCAGCAACTTGGATAATTCTTTAGAAGACTGATATTATCTGCAGCTGTAATTACAGTGGACCATGCTGTCTTGTTGAGGCATTTGGAGGCAGAAGTAGGTATCAAGGGATGTGTGTTGAACTGGTTGTGATCCAGCCCCAAAGGGTTACTGATGGAGACCAATTATGATCAGTATGGGCTCTATCCTCTGGAGTTCTCCAGGGTACAGTTGTATTCCCCATGCTTTTCAATCTCTATGTCCTTTAGGACTAATTCTTCATAGTCTGGGTGTTGCTGACGTTAATACCTTGATGATACCAAGTTCTATATCTCCTTATTTTATTTATCTATTTATTTCATTAGATTTCTATCCCACCCTCCCTGCGAACAGCCTCAGGGCGGCTTACATTTAACGACACTATGTGCCGAGATACATTAAACATATAAAACCAGATAAAAACAAGATAAAACAATCATATTATTAGAATTAAAGTGCTTATAGAATTGATCTTCCAATCGCGTTAAAGATGGCATCCAGTAGATGGACACAAGTCCCAATTCAGCCGTATCTGCCTCGTACGTTACTGCGGTTCGGTCTCCATATAGGGCCAACCAACTACCCCAGTGTTACTAACAATAATAGTTGGTGGTAGTGGTGGGCAGCTCCTAATTGAAAGCCTGGCGGAAGAGCTCCGTTGCTTTCTGTTTGCTATAGTTAAATGACTGAGAGAGAACAAATTGAAACTAAATCCTGGAAAGACAGAGTTAATGCTGGTTGGTAAGGTAGACATTGTGTGATGGACACCGTGCTCCCCACTTTCAATGGGGTTCAGCTGATCCTTGCTGACTCAGATAAGAGCCTAAGGGTTATACTGGATCCAATATTCTTGCTGGAGAAGCAAGTTAATGTAATGTCATAAAACGATTTCTTCCAACACAGTCTAGCTTGAAAGCTGCCCCCCTACCTTGACATGGTTGATCTGGCAACCTGGATCCATGCCATGGTAACAATGAGACTACTGTAACACACTCTACACAGGTGTCCCCTTGAAGTCAATTAGGAGACTCCAGTTGGTGCAGAATGCCACAGCTCAGTTATTATCAGAAGCTAAACAGAGCATGCATATTCCTCCCTATCTGCAGTCATTCCATTGGCTGCTCATCAGTTACCGGACTCAGTTCAAAGTATTGACTATCACATACAAAGCTGTTCATCGCTTTGGTCCCTTGTATCTGCAGGATTACCTCTCCCTGTGTGCTCCACCATGACAGCTTAGCTCACCTGAGCAGGGTGTTCTGCAAGTGCCACCCTTCAAATGGACAAAATCAACAACTGCCCCCCCCCACATTCTCTGTTGTGGCCCCCCACCTTATGGAATGGGCTGCCTGATGAGGTTAGGAAGGCACTCACTGTCCGGGCTTTCTGCAAACTGTGCAAAACTGAATTATTCAGGAAGGCTTTTTTACACAGGTTGCACTGTAAGGAAACAATTCAGAAAGATTCTTTGGAAAAGGGAAAGGGACTGTGGACTATGCTACTGTACTTAGAACGTACTGTCTGTTGCTGTAAGTATGACCCTACTATGTAATCGCTGCATTGTTTAACACGTTGTGTTAATACTTATGTTTTGTTTCAGCTCTGTTTCAGATTTCTGTTTTTCAGACTTCCGCAAGCCAAATCCTATTCCACTGTTGATTGGATGCCCCATCCAGTTGATTTACTGTGTCTGATCCATGATGAGTCTCAGTGAGAAACATTGACTATAAATGTAAATAATAAGTAGATCATTTCAGTCCTGTGCAGAGTTACTCCAGACATTGATTGCAAGGGGCTCAGATTGGAGTAACTGTGTGCAAAGAACTGTACTGGCAATGCCTCTCAGATGTTTAAAAAAGCAAGACACATTGATAATATATGGTCAGAATAGACCATTGACATTTGCAACAAAAGATGATCTACTTTTAATACCCCCAAATTCTACGGTTGTTGAATAGCTGTTTCAGGCATACACTGGTGCTACAGATTTCACACCGGCTTTTAAAAAAATATAAGCAGGACAGACTGAAGATATAGGCAGGACAGACGGCACTGCATGCTCTGTAAACATGCAGCAACAGGCAGCTGAATAGCGGCTAGGTTGTATGGTTCATCCCCCCCCCGAAAGGGGTTAGCTCCTCACCTGGCTCCCAGTTACCTCATGTCTTGCTGTATCTTCATTGACTGTCCACCACATAGCAATTCATATTATCCTTTCCTCCAGCCTGGCTTGGGGACTGTGAATTCAATACAAAAATGTCTACAGTCCAGCTTCCTCTCCAGTATCTGTAATAATACTAGATATTGGGTTGGATCCAGTCAGCCTTTTCACTCACTCTCAACTCCACTCCTTATACAGCCCATGTCCAACATGGCTTTTTTCCATACAGGTTCCCAACATAGTTTTTTGGTCATCAAAGCGGACCCCATCTTCCCTTTTTCACCAGTGGAAGAACTGGTTGGAACCCAATATCCAATATATAGAAGGTGTGAAGTATATAAAAAGAATTAATCTAATTCATGTTGCAGAACACTGTGCGCAAATTATTAAACTGCTTCGGCTGGTGGACTGATTCAACTTACTACCTTATTATTTGCTGACAGAACTCTGGGGGCTCTTGTGTTACTCACCGCAACAAGCAGAGAGTATTAAAGAATCCCTAAGGCAGAGGACAGCGATGCAGAGCAATCTGGCAGAGGAACTGTATAATGTAAAAAAAAAAATGCCATCAGGCAGCAAGTTCTCTTCTTGTAATTCACACGTGTTGCAGTGGAATTGATTTTCTTGCTCTTATGGCTGGCTTTGTTCTGCCATGGGGGGAGTATCAACTTGCCAAGACACCCCCCAAATAAGGACACGAGACAACAGCATGGGTTTAACTCAGGGCTATTTTTGGGCAGGAACGCACAGGAACGGAGTTCCGGCTGGCTCCCAAGTTGGCCACGCCCAGCAGGAACTCATTAGCATAATAGGCCACACCCAACAGCAGAAACTCATTCGGATTGGCTACAATTAGGGGTGTGTGGCCTAACATGCAAAAAGCCCTGGGTTTTGACAACAAACAAGGTAAAGAGAATAAGAAGCAAAAGGTGGGTGTGGCTGGGTGACCACACTTCTGGTAACATGGGGTGTGGCCTAATATGCAAATGAGCTATGCTGTCAGGGGTGTGGCCTAATATGCTAATGAGTTCCTGCTGGGCTTTTTCTACAAAAAAAGCCCTAGTTTAACTATTTGATTTAAATGGCTGGTCTATGTAATCATTTATTAAAATATGTGTTTTAAGGGCAGTTTGCACTAGGTAGCCTGTCAGTGGCTGCCTTTCTTGGGCAGATCCACCCTAGCTCCAGACTTGGCCATCTGATTCCATTGGCCTCACCTGCACACGCAATGCGCCAAGAGGAGCCAACCCTCCCCCCCTCCCCTGATGCACCCTAAGACCTCTACCAGGTTTTGAAAGATGCTGCTCAGCACCAAGGGTGCTCTACCCCAATCCACCTAGCTGTAAGGTATGTGATGGGTTTCACAAAACCTGACCCTTCATCATGGCCAGTGCCTCAGGGTGCTTGCCAATTATCCCTGCCTATTGTGAGCAACCTGCCCTATTCCAACCTGCCCGGTTGGAACACTGAATAGACTGTAGTGCCAAGGGAAATAGCAGAGCTCCTCAGCTTGTTATAATGCCTGAGTGATGGAGTGCCGCTGGGAACAGAGGAGAAGTGCCTGTGCATGTCCTGCTCTCGTTTCCTCAGCTCTTTCCCAGCTTTACCATATGACTGTGGCCTGATGAAGGGTCGAAACAGAGATTTACCTGGGACATCAGTTGCCGTGGTTAATGCTATGTGGTTTAGCTTCATATGTTTAAACTCAACTTGTACTTCATCTTTAAAGAAGAGTTAAGAAGAGTTTTTTGTAATTTCAGACAGAATTTTGTGTATATTCCTTCACTACAGTGCTTTTCAGATTGACTATACTACGCGCACTGAATAGCCATTTTTTGTTATACAAGCTCCATGTAATGGCTGGAGATTTTTTAGAGACGCCAATGTTGGATCAGGCCAAAGGCCCATCCTCTCTCTCCTGCTCTTGCTCAGAGCTCAGCTGGTCAGTACGCTGATCCCCAGGCAACAGAGATCAGTCCACCCGGAGAAGGTGGAATCTATGGTATTATGCCCCAAAGAAGTCCCTCTCCTCCCCAACCCATGCCCTCCTCAGCCCCCCCCCCCAATCTCCAAGTATCTCCCAAGCCAGAACCGGGAACCCTAGGCTGACATGACAGAATGGGCTTCTTCGCCACTTCAGAATGCAGCAGGGAGGTCATGGAGGATCACATTTTGGGATGCTCCCATCTATCAGCAGTCCCCGCAATAGAAAACTAGCACAGCAAGCACGAGAGGAGGAAGAATCTTCCATCCTGCTGCCTTGGTCTTCAGTTTGCAGGGACGTTTTTATGCAGCAGAACATCCCAAGGAGCTGGCTTCCGCCTGCAGTCTGAAGTGGTGCAGTCTAACTTGGGGCTCTGCCACTGCATTCCTACCTCACTCTCCTGCATCTATGAACTAAGCCCCCACCCCCATATGTGTGTGTGTGAGAGAGAGAGAGAGAGAGGGAGGGAGGGAGGGAGATTATGCATGTTTTGAGAGAATAAAGAATAGGGGGAGCTAGGGATGGAAGGCAAAAGGAGGAAATCTGTTTCTTTTTGCCTTTCTTTTCTTTTTAGTTTTCCCAAGAACACCCCCACAGCTTTCTTTTCTAATTTTTTTAAATGGCTGTTTTAATGAAGATTCTGTCTGTTCCCTCTGGAAGCTGCTCTGCCAGCTAATCTCTTGCTTGTTCTTTCTTGCTACAGTCTTTTGTCAACAGTATATTTTCCTTATTGACCTTTCAGTTCATTACATATAGGGACTCTCACACCAAAATGGACAGCAGTATCCCCTGAGAAAATTACATGTTATCATGTGGGGAAATGCCTCTATTTTCTGTAAGTAATCCCACATAATTAGGCAGTTCCAGATGAGGCTTTCCGAGTGGTAAACTTTAGCATTTTGTTACAACGGAAAACACGCCACATTTTGTGACAAATTGAATGCCCACTGGGACAAATAAAGTAGAACAAAATTACACCATTTACAGTCTTACACCCATGCTTTAGCACTCATTTAAATGCTATGACAGGAACTGGTTTCCTATTGGAAAACATCCAGAAGGCTCAGTAATTGCAAATCATGCAGATAATCCATTCTTTCCTTTACTAATTTTGTGACTTAGTGCAGTGAATGAGGCCTTGGTGGATGTCCACATAGTAAAGTGCTGTTTTTATTTCATGAACCTCCTATCAATAGATCAGTATACTATGAGGTCAAATACCATAATCCTTTTCAGATAACCCAACCATGTACAAACTATGCTCGAGGAGGGGGAAGAGCTCCAGATCACAGTAGCAAGCTCCTCACAACTTATGTGCATTCATGAGAACATTCACTATATCTTGTGGGTGTAAAAATATAAGCATCAACTGGGAATTCTTATTTTTTGATGGATAAAACCAAAAGGCACATGATCAGCCATCCTCTGGGTTCTCTTAGCTATGAGTGAGCAGGACCACTTGACAGCAGTTGTTTAAATGCCTACAAGATCCCCATACTGTTCCTTCATGATCTCCAATATTGATGGCATCAAAGTCAAAATGAGTAAGCTGCCTCCAGAAAACTTGCTGTGAAATGTATTGGTCAAGACCACCAGTTTAGTCTCAGCAACATACCAAGGCTGAAAGCCATGCAGACTAAAAAGTTGGTAGTATCCAGATACATCTAGATCTTAATAAATCCAGGCTCGTTTTTGAAACAAGATGGTAGCTGGCTAGTAAGTGTGCATCCTAGCTTGGCTTTGAGGCTGAGTTTAAAGACAAAAAAAAATTAAAGACAACACTAGGCATGTGTGACAGTGGCCAGAACCCCTTTATCCAAGAAAGGATGGAGCCTGCGCTCAGTAAAAGCATCTTCAGGCACAGTTGCTGCTTGGGCATTTGGGAGCAGGTTGGATTCAATAGCTATGAACATGATTCTTAACTGTGTGAGTGCAAATCTATACAAAAATGAAATGTGTGGAGTTATGGTATATGGAGTTTTATGGTCATATCTGTATGATTTTAAGTGCAATTTTGCAAACTAGTTCTTGAGCCATAATGGTAGGATATAAATAAAATATAGAAATAAATATAAATAAATCCCGCATCCTTGTCTCCAGGGAGACAAGTAAACCCCCAGCCAGCAAATCACTCAGCTTCTCCTATTTATGTATTCATTTATTTAGGATATTTCTATGCCACCTCTTTAGAGTCTGGCTCAGGGTGGCTTACGATTAAAAGAACAAAACAATGTAAGAAAACCAACACCCATTTAAAAAGTAACAGTATTAAAAAACCCAGTTGCCTTTCAACAGCCATTATGAGCATGTCCCTACTTTGACCTCCACCCACACTGGAATGTAACACAAATTGAAAAACAGATGAAAACAGAACAAGTCTGGAACTCCGAAACTGACTCTGTCCTTTAAGTAGCAGACTACAAGTCTGCAAAACCACTGGTGAACCCACCTCAGCAGGGAGAAGACTACAAATGCTTACAGTAAAAGAAACTCCAGATTTACCTTGGTCATTCACCACCCCAAACAGTTTTTTGGAAGACTCTTTGTAGACATAACGGGAGCAGAAGAGAAGAACTGAATGATCACTGCATGATTGTGGCTTGACATTGTGGCAACAGGGGTGTGTGTACGTTATTTGAAAATCACCGATTTTCCACCCATCTCTTTGAAGTCCCAACTAGAAATATGGCAGCAAGGAAGGATAGCAACAGATCTTCATTAGGCTGTCTGGTAAAAGACTAGACCTTGTTGCCCTATTCTGCAGTGCCCAGAGATGGAAACAGGTAGTCTGCCAGTAGACCACCACATGGGCCACTGCTGATTGTGGGTTTATGGTGCAGCAATGGCTATGGCAAAACAGTTGGAAATACAAGCCCCCAATATTGTTGATAGGGATGTGGAATGGTATGATATAGCCTGATCTCATTGGATCAGGAGGACAAGGAAAACTCTACAGAGAAAGGCAGTGGCAAACAACCTCTGCTTCTTACCTGGCTTTGAAAGCATCTTACTGGGTTTGGTTGTGACTTAACAGTACATACATACATAATGTTGTTGATCCCATCAGAAATTAAATCTACCTGCCATATTCAGGAGAACAATACAAGGTACATTATGTGCATGAGCACTTTTTTGAGATTGTGCCAGGGTCCCATGATCTGTTCTCCTGGGAAAAATGGCTGCTTTGGACGGTTGACTCTATGTCATTGTACCCCCCTGGGGTCCCTCTCCTCCCTAAACCCCAGTCTCTCCTAAATCGCCAAGAATTTCCCAACCTGCAGATTGGGTCAACCCTAGTTTGTGGATTGTGGTGGCAAGTATAAAGGAAAAATAAGGGAATTCTTCAGTGCCTTTTCAGGGGGAAATGGCTTGTACTAGAATAGTTTTAACAGATGAAGGAATACAATCCCAATGGAAGAAATACAATGATTATCTACCTTGGTAACTCAAGTCACACAGAACTCATAAATCTGTCATCTGGCCAATTTACTGCAATGCTGTTGTGATTAACAGCATCATAGGAAATGGCAAACACAATAGAACAGAATGCAGTTAATGAAAAAAATTAATTTGCTGTGCACATTGCTGGCGTACTCAAAATGTATCAAAATAGTGTTCTTTGTAAGAGAATAAGTTACACCAATAGAGACATGGGTAATTCAAAAGCCAAATCTGGAAACCAGCTGACCTCTAGAAACCTTGAGTGTTGGAGCCTTTGAGACTCCTTCAAGGATTTTGTGATTTTTCAGATATTTAATTATATTGAGATTTCATTCTTCTTGAGCTCAGGACAGCATATGATTATCCTCTCCATTTTATCCTCACAGCAAACCTGTGCAGTAGATTGGGCTGAGAGACAGTGACTGGCCCAATATCAACTAGTGAGCTTCATGGCTATGCAGGGATAAATCTAGAGGGGTTCATTCCTTACACACACCTTGTTTGTAAAAAACCCCACCCATTCATCTGAGGATCTCAAGAAAGGCTAAAACAAGCAAATGCCCATTTGTTACGCCTCCCTATGCCCACATGTGTCCCAATTCCTTATAAAATGGGGGATGCCCCCCTACCTGTTAACTATTTGAGGGGCAGGATTTCCTTGATGAGGGCTGCAATCTCTAATAATCCCATCTCAATTGAATGTGTATATGTGCAGGACAAGGGGAGCTCTATCTGAATGTTGAAATCAATGAAAAATGAGTACTAAACCAATGGAAGATGGAAACAGATGGAAAATGAATACTAAATCAATCAATGAGAAGAGCTTTAATATCAATATTAAAGAAAACAATTCAAGACAAAGGATTTACTCTGTCTGTAAAGAATTTTCTGCACATTCTACTGGTTTGTTTGTGTGGTCTTTTCCATTTGCCAGCTCTCTCAATAAAAATACAGGTTACAAGCACTCTATGTATAGATGTTGCAGCTCACTGCATTGATCCAAAGGAAAATCCAAAATGAAATTCAAGTAATCCTTAAAACCTAACAAAAGAACACAAAACTGCATATAAGCTTTTGAGTTCTCCAGAACTCTTCATCATGTTAGTTGTTTAAGAGCCTAATGAAAAGTTCTGGAGAACTCAAAGTTTGCATACTGTTTTGTGTCATATTAGTTGGTCTTAATGAGGTGATTCTTCTACCCATCTCATAAATAATAGAAGTATTTGGGGTTGTTGTTGTTGTTCAGTTGCACATTCGAGTCCGACTCTTTGCGACCCCATGGACCAGATCACACCAGGCCTTCCTGTCTTCCGTCGTTCTCTGAAGATGGCTCAATTTAATGTTCGTTGCATCTATGACACTGTCTAACCATCTCATCCTTTGCCATCCCCTGCTTCTTTGACCTTCAATCTTTTCTAGCACTTGGGGGACACCTATTTAAAGAGGGCTTACAAGATTTTCAGTAGATCTGCAAGAAACTGCAAATGTTGTTTAACCAGAGACTATGATGGGACAGAAGAAATATGAATGCAAGTAATAAGAAATGTCAAGGCATTGTTTTCAAACCTTTTAAAACAATTTCCTCATTTTTTTTAAAAAAAATATTTTAATATAAAAACTGTGATACAAAATGGCAACTCTGTTCACAGTTATACAATGGATAATATCATAAAAAGTCTGTAAAAACAATTTCCTCATATTTAGATATGTGGTCGCTGATTGCAGATGAAACCCACAAATGCACAAAGGTTCTTTCTGTAGTCATTACATGTTATAGGACTGAGCATTGCAGTTGTTCAGATAAAGCTCAATTAGACAGTATGAAAATGGGCAGTCTGATTAAACATAGATGGTTGGGGAAGCAGAGAAACACCTCCAATACACGGGGTACCTACAATACATGTAGCCTACAAGAATGGAATGAGTATTGCCCTAGACCGGGGGGGTGGCCAAACTGTGGCCTGGGAGCCACATGCGGCTCTTTCGCTCATATTATGTGGCTCTCGGCAGGGCGGCTGGGGAAGCAAAGGGGAGGCATGCCTCCCTGATCGGTCTTCCCTTCCCCAGCCAGTGTTCCCCTTCCTGGGTAGGCTTGAGGAAGGCGGGAGCAGAGAAAGAAAGCAACTTTAGCTTTAAATGCATTAAATTAAACCCCCAGCCTACAGATATCATTGGGCAAATAAATATCATTATCAATATCTATTTTTATCCCTTTTGTATCTATTTTTGGCACTTTCATTTAATGTTCATAAAAGGTAAATTTGCATATTATTCAATAAAAACATGTCTGTAATATTTGTTCACGTCATGTGGCTCTCAAACATCTGACGTTTATGCTATGTGGCTCTTACGTTAAGCATGTTTGGCCACCCCTGCCCTAGACATTTACACCACTGAAGCGGCTGGCCATGGAAATGTGGCCTCCTAGACAGGTGTCCCTATGATTAGGTTGTCCCAACTGTATCTTACAACTTCATCACCGCATCAGTGTTGAAACGGAATACTCATGACTCTAGGATTGGGGCCAGATGACCTCTTCATGGAGTTTACAAAATCATTTTGAGAATTTGCTAGGAGGGGAAATCTCAAAAAAATTCTTGTCAAACAGAGAGGGTGTGCATGCCCGTCTAGATCACGGCCTAACTGTGTGGTTTATGGGAAGCTGATGAAGAAATCTCAGCCAAGTTGTCATCTGATTTATAATACAGGCAGACTACAATGAGCAGTTCAAGGATAATGAACTGGATGTCCTGCCAACAAAACTTCCAGGCTGCCTGCATCTGGGAAATTATTGCACACAACTGCTGGTGCATGCAGCTGAGGGACAAGTCAAGAGAGTGGTTAGAGGTGACAGAGAGGAATAGTGGTAGGGTAGTAGGCAGCCATATGTAGGTCTTCTGCAGGTTGGCTAGATACAAAAGACGAAAGTGTTGTCCCATTAATAGTTATGCAGAAGAGAGTATTTCACCATGTATACCTCTTTCTTTTTTTCCTGACCTGGATGGACCAGACTAGCTTGACCTGAACAGATCTCAGCTACTAAGCAGGATTGGACCTGGTTACTACTTGGATAGGAGACCACCAAGGAGATCAAGAGTTACTATGCAAAGGCAGGCAATGGCAAACCACCTCTGGTTTGTCTCTTGCCTGAACCTGTCAAAATTCTACAAATGTACCAAAGATAAAGGAGTCCTGTCTTCCTTTTCCTCTGGTTTCTCTAGCTCTACAGCCTGAGATAGAGTCATGAACTTTCCCCTACCTGAGTCGGGGAGGGGGAATCCCTGCCATTATTCCCTTAAGGGGTTTTCCTGGTACAGGTGGTGATCCTAAGTACATTTTACTGGGAGTAAGTCTTGTTGTATAAAATGAGACTTACTTCTGAGTAGACCTGCTTAGGTGCCCAGAAAGTGTTCTCAGGATGGCACTGATAATAATCTCACGTGGGCCATAGGTTCAATGTAAAGTGTCACCTTGCATCTTCTGCATGGAGGAGGCTTCTCTTGTGCAACAGCAGCACCTTGGAGGACACTGCGGCTAATGAGTAACCAGCTTATCTACCATACAAAATATCAAAGCTTAGGCAGTAAAAATTACAAAGTGAAATGTAATTGTCAG
>NW_015165837.1:976970-992498 GCF_001447785.1 Gekko japonicus | reverse complement strand
TGACAGTTGGAAACTGAAGAAAGATAAAGACTCTGGTTAATCTATTTAACAGGAAAGTGCTGAAAAGCACTCTTCATACAGCACCATGCATGTATTATCAATTTATATGGCATATATGACGTGCTATTTTTGCTTTCCCTGTTTGTACAGAGAAAACAACTAGCTGAAGGCAAATGCAAAAGAAGTCTGTTTGCATGCTAAGAATAAGTAATTGCTTCCGATGTATTTACTTTCCTAATTGATTTCATTCATTTTGTCAGTATTCTTCTCACAGGTATACAATTTGGAACGCAAATATTTGTCAGAGGCCCTGCTGTTCTTGCAAAGCTTTTCAAGAGCTTTGTGATGACTTTATCAATGCTGATGATTGTTATTGTGGAAACAGTAAATTATGATCTGGAGCATAATTATTTCTTGGTTTTGTTAAACTTGAGAACATATCTGGAGTAATAGTATTGGGGATATATTATAGAAGGAAAATAGGAGATTTTCCAAGGAGTTTGGAGACTAAAACTGAACAAAAAACAGAGGACTATTCTATACTACAATTGGAGAATCCCTTTTTGGCATCCAGTGAAAGCAGAACTGAGGCTGGGCTTCCACACACCACTTAATATCATCCATTAAGAAATCTTTCTCCATGAGCAAGATGAGATTATATGGCTACTCAGAAGTCAGTCTTTTCCAGAAAAGATACCAGTCATCTCTGTACTTATTCACTAATTCTTAATAAATTATCTTAATTAAACTTAATCCTGTTCTCTTCAGGTTGCCTGGGCATTCATTAATCTATGGAAGGCTTAACTACTGATTTTTGCTTTGCATCTAGCCAAAGTTACTGCTCATAATTTAAAAATAGTGTTTCTGAAATAACTATCATACTTAAAAAAAAAGAACAATGGCTTTGGCTTTTGAAAATAAGAAGCAATTGTCAAGGCACTCCAAAACAAAGTTAATACTTCCCAGTCCATTGAAGTCAACGGCTAGATTAGAAGGAAGTAATTCTGTTTAGGACTGCACTGTAAGTGTCCTGCTATCCAGCCCCTGCTGGGAATAAGAGCTGGTAATCGTGAGTGCCAATGGAACAAGTGCCTTATGCAGTTGTAGCTCCGGAACTGTTGATGCAATACAGTGCACAAGCAGTTCCTGAGAGCTAAAGTGCCATTGTGAATCAAAAGAGATGTCAGCTGTTTGCTGGCTAGTGGAATGTATTCCAGAGTATGAAATATTAAGTATATGTTTTGAAGCACTGTAATCTTGTGTGTATCTTCTTTCACTAGCCTTTTCCCTTTCCTAAGGTCTACAAGGTGCCCAATTTAGAGATCTTTATTCCCCATCTCTGTCATTTCTCAAATCCTTGCCAGTAAAGCATATGCTGCAAAATGCAAACAAGAAACAAAACGAAGGCAATTATTCTAGATGTCCTGCAACGTTTTACAGCTTGTATGATGTGCCGATGCCCAGGTTTTATTTTAAATTCTACCCCGAGGAACAGATGCAGCCGTTTGGTTGAATCAATGTGTGGTACATTAACACGAGATGGCAAACTGTGCTCCTGCTTTGGCTAAAGAGCCAAAGTGGGCAAAACAATCCACTGATGGCAGAGAGATCATGTAGAATCTTCAATTTTCTCCTGCATCTTGGAAAGTAGATAAAGCTTGCTCCAAAGCTTGGCTGACTTGCCAGCACCAGAAACATAAAAAGTAAACTCAAGAGCATGTTCAAAATGCACTCCAGAATCCAGGGAGCATTCAGGCACATTGAGTGCTGAACCAGATAAGATAAAAGGAGACCTGTGACTGGATCTCCTCATGGTGGTCTATGGCATGGGAGGGTGCAGCTAATCGTTCCTCTGTTCCAGCATTTTCATGCCAATTTGCCCGCATGGAGAGGGTATTTGCTCCATGGGGAAAAGTGTACAGAGCCTCATGTGGAGTTAACCCCCATCACCTGGCACCAGAGCTCCATGCCTATTCAGGCCCCCATCACCACTTTTCACTAAAGGGTCAAGTACACCTTACCTTTCTTCACATGTCTACATTCATATACAAAAAAGGGGGAGTCCAAATGGGCTCAGAATGGTGCTGCAGGGGAAGGAAGGGCTCCTGCCTCTCCCCAGTCAGTTTTTTCATGGGAAAACCATGTGGGGGGGGGGGAGTTATGCTGGTGATTTTGATGCTCCACATGGAAGAAAGGTAATGTGTAGTTGACCCCTCACCCTCTAAAAAACCCATGGTTGCTTGCAACTGAAAAAAAAGGGAACCCAGTCATGGATCTCCCTGCATCTCATCCAGTTTGTCTCTTGGTTTGCTCAGAGAAAATGAACTGCCGACAGCTGATGGCTTTCCTCCAATGGCACCTCCTGTTTCAGGTTGAACTGTGCATAGTCCAGGCTAAAATTTCATTTTGTTCATTAAAAAAAACACTAATCTCTTCATTTCCCCTTAATTGCAATTCTGATGTGACTGTTTGCTACAACAGAAACGGTGTTCATCATCCTAAAATATTGAACAAATGAACCGACTGTTTGTCGAGGGCGGGCGGGGGGGGGGAGCTGAAGTGCATTATTTCCCTATTTGATTTGAAAAAAAACTGCTGGCTGTAAAGTGGACCTGTCGTGTGCCTTATTTTACCAATTCAGATAGTTGTGATGTGCTGTGTTCACAAAGATGCTGTTTCTTCCAGCTGCCAAGTCCTTGATCAATGTTACCATTTCTGCACCTTTCGGGAAGGGTAAAATGGATGAAAAATGCTGTAATTCAAGACATGCAACTTAGGGGGCTGACGTCTTTTGTTGCGATTTGGCAGTTGAGCCAGAAGTCTGTGGGCATCATTTATGGATTAGAATGCCTTTCTTCAGTTTACCTTAGAGACAAAACTGAATAATATGTTGTACGCCACCATTCTCCATTACAAAAGCACACTGCTTTCTCCCTGAAGCATTGGGGTTCCATTAGGGAGAGCAGCTGCAGAGAAGGACTGCCCCCCCCCCCGTGCTTTAAATCACTTGAGGTCTTTTTCTGTCTGTTTTTTGGTGTGTGTGTTTCTTTCTGAGTTATCCTGGCACATCTTTAAAGTTATGCAGATTTGAACCTTGGTTTTTCCCAAAAAGGAACATTTTAATGGGAATTGGTGCACCCCTGAACGAAAGATTGTACTCGTATGTGAGTTTGGGTTATATGCTTCCACTTTGCAATTCTCCTTTCCTGTTGAGATACTGCCAAGAAGTAATTGTCCTGAGATAAAGATCAGACAGAGGAATTAGATGCAATGAATGATTAAATGTGTGTTAGAACACAATAGAAACGATCCCAGAAGCAAAGTAATAGAAGGGCTGCCTTCATTAGATCTACCAAGTGCAGTAATATAGAGAATATTAAGGAGTTTATTACAAGATTGCTACCTTTGGACATGCCCTTGCCTCAGAATCACATCTAGCATTTTGTTTGGCTTATTCTAGCTTTACTTTATCTAAACCACATGCCCTCAGCAGCTATTGTCAATTTAGACTAGTCTAGTAATTCATCAATACCTGATTGAGTCTTAAAACGCATTAGTTATATGTAAAAAACCCTGCAATAATTTCCGCCGGGGATAAAGAGGGTATTGGAGGAAGACAATTCTCTGGTGCTGCTCCCTTTGTGGAATTTATTTGCTGTGGAGATGTGCGATTTGTGTCTCATTCCTTTTATGTACTGAAGAAACCCACACAGCGTATTAACCACTAATTGTATTGTTATGAGTTTGCTGTCTGATTGCTATGAATGGTCCAGGCCTCTGATGAGAGTCTGGGATTTGACACAAGAATATTAATGCTCTCTTAATGGCTCTGGATGGTCTCTGAATTGACAGTTTGCCTGGAGGGGTGGAGATGCTCCCTCTAAGCTGTGGACTCTTGTGAGCAAAAATTCTGCTTTGTGAGCTACTGGCATTAAAGTTGTGAGTGAGCGATTTGGCTGCTGCATAAATTAGTTTGCTCTAGAGCCATCCTTCCTGAGCTAAGACAAAAATGTGTGAGCTGGAGGCTAAAAAACTGTGAGCTAGCTCACACTAACTCAACTTAGAGGGAACACTGACTGCGCTTGGCAACAGAGGTGTGAGAAACAGGAGTTTGACCGTTTTGAATATGGAGAACAGAGGTGCTGTCAGTATACCCAGAGGTGGGGCAGCTGCCAGGGCCCAGGGATTTTAGTAGGGCTCATGGCCACAGACTGCCCCAGGCACATTGCTCCCATCAGCCACCCATGTGCTCTGCCAATGCCACCTGTGGCTTGCAGGTGGTGCACAGTGGCAAGGTTTCTGGCCTTCACAGAAGTGGCTCTTCCAGTTGCCCCACTGCAATGTGCTGTTAGGGAATGGGCTGCTGGCTGAACAGGTGGCTGTGAGTACAGGTGGCGAGAGAGCTTGCAAGAAAGTGGGGGGCACAGCCTGGGGGGCATGAGGTTGGTTGGCAAGAAAGGAAGCACAAACAGAGAACTATGGCTTGCCCAAGGTCATCCAGCAGCTGCAAGTGGAGGAGTGGGGAATCAAACCTGGTTCTCCCAGATTAGAGTCCGTGCACTTAACCACTACACTAAACTGGCTAGAGCAGGGGATGGGGCCTCTGGGCACTCTCTGTCTAGGGACTCCAAAATTCTGGAACTGGCCCTGATGGAGAGAGCAAGAAAGGGACAGGCAGAGCTGTGAGTTGGTTGAAGGGACATCACCTGGGGGTGCAGCAGTTGGCTCCAGGGAACTGATACAGAACAGCAGATAAGCTACCTTGTTGAACTGTCCCTCTGCCACCATATGTTCTGCTTGTATATTTGTTAATATAGCAAATATTACACAGACACCGTAAGTATCCCGTGCTGTCTCATCCAAAGAAGATCAGCCATAAAATTCTACCTTGATGACTTCTTTGGTGCTGTGGTAAAGCACCTGCTTTGTATGTAGAACGTCCCTGGTTTAATCCCTAACATCTCAGATATCAGATGTTAGAAAACTCCTTTCTGTGCATTAGACCCTGGACAGCTCCTGATAGTCAGAGAAAACAATACTAAACAGACTAATGGCCTGACCTGGTTTAAGGCTGCTTCATATCAGATGTTAGAAAACTCCTTTCTGTGTATTAGACCCTGGACAGCTCCTGTTAGTCAGAGAAAACAATACTAGACAGACTAATGGCCTGATCTGGTTTAAGGCTGCTTTGTATGTTTTAATGGCTTTGGAGTTTCCTCAGTCTCTGTGGTCATTACCATAGAGACTGGGGAAACTTCTAGAGCAGCACTGAGGCTGTGATATCCTTGCTGGATGGAAGGTTGATGGAGCCTTAACACTGATCCCCTTTTTTCTGCTGTTCCTCAAATTACGAAAGTGTAGTGGACTGACAGTGGGGGCAAGATATTGCCCACTGCCATTGGGTAAATGGTAAGCCTATGATCAGAACCCCAGAATTTTTGAACAGTCAGTACTGTCTACATGTCCAGGGTCAGACGTTTTGCCCCTGCACTTACCTCCAAGGAGACAGAGGCCTTCAGACTGTGCCAAGGAAACCATCCAGGGAGGGCTGCAGAAGCCCAATGTGATGCCAAGGGAGCAGTTTCTCAGTTTGCCACAATGCCTAGAAACACCAGGTAGGCCAGGGCTGGCCAGCAGCCAACCCCCAAGGGCCATCAGCAGAGGCACCAGGCAGCAAGGGTGGCAGAAGAGCAGCAGAGCCCACCACAAGCAATGGCCCTTTCTTGATCTGTTGTGGGAGCCAGGAAGGCTTCTTTGGGAGGGCAGAGCAGGAAAAAGGCTACAGTGACTTTCCTTAGGCCAGCAGGGGCCGGAGGAAAAGCCTTATAAGGCTTCCCATGGGGGAGGAACAGGAGAAATGGGATCCCAGGCAGGCAGCTACCCATTGGGCCTAGAACCGGCCGTTCCCATAGACTCATCCCTTAGGATAGAGGGAACGGGTGAGGCCATAGCTGTCCCACCCCCAGGCAGTCTTTTAAAGGAGGAAGAGCTAGACCTCACCTAAGGCAACCCCCCCTTCTCTGAAGTTCTTCCCCCAGGGCAAGCTTTACTAAAGGAACTCTGGGAAACGAGACAGCCCCAGACTCCAACCTGATGCTGGAGTCTGACACTACACTGACTGGCGGTGGCTGTCCAGGATATCAGGTTTTTGACATCAATGACTACCTGATTCTTTTAGCTGGAGATGTTGGGGATTGAACATGGGACCTTCTGAATGTAGAGTAGATAAGTGCTCCCCCCATTAGGCCTAAACTGTGTACATGTTGGGTTAAATTTGATATTGAGGGTAATTAATAAAACATCAGAATACTGTTTTCAACTGCTGTCTCTCCTGGACCACCACAGCCTCAATACTTTTGGAAAGAAACACATAGGAAGTACCAGATTTAACATCACAACAGTCCTGTACTATGGAGACCCAGACGTTAAGGTTAAAACCTACAGCATGATCTTAATCTGGGTGATGTTGGGTCAAGTGTTTCAGATAGGGTCTCTTTTTGCACATTACCATGCAACTGCAGGGAGACACCATAGTAATAAGGAACATCCTTATTAACAACAGGTCAAGGCAAACTGGGTGATATTCTCTGGCACCTGTAAAGGATTCTGACCAAGGCTTTCTTCCTTATTTCTTTTTTTTTGGGGGGGAACCTAGTTTTTCCTTGCTGCTCCTTGTGCTAGCTACTAACTGTCCCCACACTGCCTCCAAGTCCCAGCTTGGTAAGAACTGGTTGTAATTATCAACTGTAAAAAGAGGTCAAACTAGCTTGCAGATGTACCTCAAACCAAGCAAAATCATGGCTCTCAACTCAAAGCAGTTCAATGCACTTAATCATTGTTGATTAGGTTCAACACATCATCAATGACTTACAGGCTCTACTGAATAATGACATTTATCTCCCCCTCCCAGAGATCAGTCAACTGCAACCTTCAAGTGGTGAATAATTTGTTCTGAATGTTCTCCCACCTTGTCAGGTCTAGTGATTTCCAGATCCTGGAGATCCAGTGAAAACCAAGTCTCCACAATTTGTGGTAAATCATGTCAGATTTCATCAGGTGCTGAGATTTGCAAGATTTTAACCAAACTATCTGATGGAACAGCTATGGTGAAAAGTGGAAGAAATGATATTCCAGATCAGAAGTTATCCATATAGTCTATGAAGTTCTTGCCTTCTTATAGTTTAAAGGGCCTGGATCTAAACAAGTTTGAAATTTTGCAGTTCCATAAACCCAAGGGGATTATAAACTTTCATCTCCTGAAGAGTGTTCTCCCATGCCACTACTTTTGAAACTGAGGGAAATTTCAAAAACAGTATGTGATATGATAATAGGGATCTGCTGTTCAAAGGAAGACAGTAAAAGCAGGAAAAATCCCACTGGGCTAGCACAAGCTCTTTGTGTGAACTTTTAGATCTAGTGAAAGCAAGCCAAGTAAAAAGCAAACTGAACTTACATCACATGGGTGACATCTATAGGGTACTTCTTCAGCCCATTCCACCTCTAAAGAGCTCAGGGCAGCACATGAGGATCTTCTTCCTTCCCCTTTTTATCCTCCAAACAACCTTGGGAAATAGGCTAGCCTGAGAGAAAGGGACTGGCCCGAGGTCACACTGTGAGCTTCATTGCGCAGGGAAGATTTGAACACAGGGCTCTCCACAGGGCCAGATTAAGGCCAACTGATGTCTTAAGTACAGCTTAACAATGGTGCCCCTCAGCGCTCAAATTTACCTCATTTATGGGGGGGGGGAAATCAGTAAAATAAATAATACAATAAAGAGTTTAAGGGTCCTACATAAATTAGCAGATGAGTTAAATGCTAGCCAGGCCCAGCCAGCTGTGTTTACACTTGATGGCAGCGAAACTCTCATGCCATGAGATGGAAACAAATGTGATATCTGACGATACCAAACTTTTAAACTTTAGTCACTCAATATGCCAAAGAAAACTTTTTTTTAACAATGCAGATTAAAGTTGAACACAGCAGATAAGGACAATTACAAAAAAATCCACTAAAGTAGAGTATGGCAGTGAAAGAGTTAAGGGCATGATAGTTGGAGGGGAACTCTGCAGTGTGTCTCTTCCCTTGATACCCTAAGCACATGGTTATTTTGCTTAATGGTTAATCCACGGCTGGCTCCCCAGTGCTGGTTGGATGTGTTAACCGTTACACCCTCATAGCGGCTTTCAAAGTAGAGGGTTGCTAGCTAGGAAGGGCCAGGTGAATGGTCCTTTCCTTTTATAGGTGGTCCATTGTATGGAAGGTAACTGTTCCAACTTGTGGACCCACCTTCCTGTTAGTCCGTCCCAAAACTAATCCTATTGGTTACCTATAGGAGTGGGAGGTTGCCTATAAGGAGTGGTCAATATTGAAATCTAAAACCTTACTCAAGATCTGGGCCCTGCGGGACCTTATGCAGTTCCGCAGGGCCTGTAAGATGGAGCTCTTCCACCAGGCCTTTGAGTAGGAGCCGCCGCCCCTCTATTCCACCACCGTCATGGTTCCTTATAGGATTTATGGACGAGGCCCTAAGGAAGAACCTGGTCAATGTAAAGAAGATCTAACACGCCGTCTCCATTGGGTATAAATATCATGGGAGTATCACCTGGAACTGTGCAGACTCCACCCTGGACATATGAGATCAGTAATTGAGCACCATTGTTTTAGTGTCGATGTTTTTACTATGTTTTATATGTTTTAACTATGGCACGGTTAATTACCCTGCCTCTGTTAGCCGCCCTGAGCCCATCGGGGAGGGCGGGATACAAATGTGAAAAATAAATAAATAAAAATAAATAAGGAAGACATCTGGGCAGGTGTGAAACCTTGGCGTCAGGATGCTTCATTGAAGCGTTGCTCACGCCGGCCATCCTATTGTAAACCAAATGTCCATTTGGCAGGAAATACCAATGCAGGAACAAAGCATGGATGTGTCGTAGGTGATCACAACTAGATCTGCTATGGGGGCTGTCTCTTCTCAAAGCTGTTGTTTCTTACTACTCACAATAATGGAGGTGTGTGCTTCTTTACCAGGCTGGTAACTGTGTAGCTGAAACCTCATTCACATGTAAGGCTTCTGAAGGCACCTTCTATGTGTTGCATCACAACAGGTGACTTGACATGTACAGTTCTCTGAGCCTATGTGTGTGTGTGCACAGTCCATTGTGTGTAGCAATAAATATAAGTCCATAAAGCAAATATCAAGTTCATTCTCTAACATAAGCACATAGTGATATAGATTCTTCTAACTCCTGGATAATACCTGTATTTTCTCCTTATTCTCATTCCTGTCTCCTGCCTGTGTTGTGAAATATTAGAAACCAAACTGAAATGAAATTGAACTAACTTTTTATTATTGTAAATCTGAACTGTCATAAGTGTGTTACAGTGCAGTCCTAAGCAGAGTTACACCACATTCAACAAATTCACTAAGCTTAGAAGGGTGTTAACTCTGCTTAGGATTTCATTCAGTATGTAGTTGTCAGTATGTAGACAAAGGAAAGAGCAGAATATGAATCAACAAAACTCTTTTAGAATATTAATGATACTCTTTTCCTAGTGAAGATCATTCACTTGTGCAATCAATACCTGGGTTTTGAAAATTACAGTTCAGTGGAGAGAAAACATAAAAGAAGGTTCCAATACCTGCAGAAAGGTCTTGGTGTTCCCCAGTAATTAATCTTTTCACCACTGCATGGGGATTCATCTAAGTGGTTGCAAATGTATGCCATTTTAATTAATGTCCTTAAAAGATTGCAAGGAAATGCTCAAGGTTAGCTCCCATAAAGCAAGCAAATTGCTGGATTTTCAGTCTACATGATCAGATGAATGTCTGTGGAGGTCAGGACAATACTGAATCCTTGATTTTAATAACACATTTTTCTTTACTGACTTTAACCATATTTATAAAATTAAACACAAAACGTTTTTTTTGTCAGAGTGGCTAACAAGCTGTACCCTTGTTATGCATTACATAGAATGTAAATTAATTTAATGTGCAAATAAATAGTGTTGCTAGAGGAAAGGAGGAATCTTTGGGGACAGCCTGTGAAAGTATGCATCTAATATTGCATCTATGGTATCTCAAGCATTTCACTGTAATACACTGCAGCAACAGCTTGCATGGCAATTTGCTACTGGAGTACTTGTTTGTACCACTGACTGGCACTGAATGGGAAAGGAGGATCCAATGGATTGTAGATTGACTAAATTTTCCAGTGGCAGAATGGAAGTCTACTGCCTCTCCCCACTGTCTACAACCCACCAGTCTCCATGAAATGCTACTCCTGGTAAACAGAGGACACTGAGGAATGTCAATAGGGGGCTGCAGCAGGAATGGAGAAACACCAAAAATTGCTGGTTTAGTCTGCCAGAGAGGAGGAGGAGGAGGAGGAGGAGGAGGAAAAGAAGATTGGATTTATACCCCACCCTTCACTGAGAGTCTCAGAGCCGCTTACAATCGCCTTTCCTTCCCCTCCCTACAACAGACATCCTGGAGGTAGGTGGGGCTGAGAGAACTGCTCTTGAGAGAACTGCTCTTGAGAGAACTGCTCTTGAGAGAACTGCTCTTGAGAGAACTGCTCTTGAGAGAACTGCTCTTGAGAGAACTGCTCTTGAGAGAACTGCTCTGAAAGAACTTTGACTGACCCAGGGTCACCTAGCAGCTGCACATGGAAGAGTGGGGAATCAAACCCAGTTCTCCAGATTAGAGTCCGCCACTTTTAACCACTACACCAAACAGAAGTCCAGTGACACCTGAAAGACTAACAACATATATTCCAGTTTGAGCTTTTGTGAGTCAGAGCTCACTTCCTCTAATACAATGGAAAGGAAGAAATTTCCTTCATTTTTACACAGAAAATTACAGAAGGGAAAGGTGTAAAGAGAGGAGTTGAGCAAAGAAGGGCCTAGTATCATGAATCAGGTGTGATCCTCCATGCCAGGGATTTGACCTGCTTGGGTAGTTATCAGATGATGAGAGAGGTCAGGGGGTTCTAGCCTCTTTTGCAGAGGTAAACTAAAGTGCAATCAAGTAGAGTAAATACACAAATGAAGGAAAAGGCAGTTTGAAGCATGAGAGAACAGACTGACCTGGAAGGTGTCATGATGTGGCAGCATCTCTGTTCTGATTCAGCCACATCCCCAGCTGCCTACTTAGATTTCAAAATGCAGGAGATCCATTTTGTTTGTCAAGTTTGAGCCCCAGACATTCACATCATTTTAAACAAAACTCTAGCCCTTTAGACTATTTCAAAACAGATTAAAAACCCAGAGATTTTGATCCCTTCACTATCAGCCTGCTTAGCAAACATTAATATATTTATTGGTACCAAGTGTGGGACCACCATCTTTTTGCACTGGTTTTCTAGTGAAACAGACTCATGTAAAGAAGTTACCAGGAAATGAGAGCAAATGGACATTTCAAGGACCAATTCGTGTCAGGATGAGCTCCCTAGTCCAAGCTTTGGACAAGGCAACAATCTGCAATAGCTCACTCACCCGGCCACGGCAGCATAACCTGGTTGTCTGGTATACAATTACCTTGCTATATTAGTTTGTTCCTTGTTCTTTCTTTTCTAAGAAGGAGGGGAACTCTCCTCGGCTGCCTGGTCATGAAATAGCAGGCAGTCACCAAAAAAGAACTGGCACAGGAAGCCTCTGCTAAGTTTTTGGGAGTTTTAAGTTTTTGGGAGTGACTATTGAGCAAAACGTGACCTGGAGCGCTAACCCCATGGCTCTGGTGAAGAAGGCCCAGCAGAGGCTCTTTTTTCTCAGACTTTTAAAGAAAAATAATTTGAGTGAGAAAACATTGATGTCCTTCTATCACTGCTCAATAGAGAGCAGTTTAACATACTGTGTCTGTGCCTGGTTCGCCAGTTGTATGGCTGTGGATAGGAAAGCACTCCAGAGAGTTATCATCACAGCCCAGAAGATCATTGGCTGCCCCCTCCCATTCCTGGAGGAATTGTATAGTTCTCAATGTTTGAAAAAAGCAAAGAACATTCTGCAGGATTTGTCACACCCTGGACATTCCCTGTTTGAACTGCTGCCTTCAGGCAGAAGATATAAGACAATTAAAACAAGGACAAACAGATTAAAAATAGTTTTTATTCGAGAGCTATTACTGCCTTAAATGCTGTATGAAATTGGAATTCGGGTGACATTAGTGGTTTTAAGTTGCTATGTGAACCTTAAGGGAGTTATGAGATAGTTGTGAATGGTTGTGTGAGTGTATATGAATATTGTTGTAGATCACCGAAATGATTGCATCTTAATTTCGTTGTACTATGTACAATGACAATAAAGTATATTACTATATTACTACTATTACTATTACTAAGTTGTGCAGCTAGGTGCTCCTGCTAGCAAAACTGGGTGATTAGCAGTGACTTCTCACTGTTGCCAGCATAGAACAAGGTAATGGATAGCAAGTGCTGTGAGACAGATCTATACAGACAGGTCTAGTTGTCAGAAAAGAGATTCTTTCCTCATCAGGAATTGGAAACATGGAACTATTTGGCTATTAACTGTAATTAATTTATTTCAGCTAAGAGCTATGATGAGTCAGGTACCTTGGCCAAGCTTTGAAATGCAACTGGTCTATGTCCTTGAAAATCTAGAAATCAAATGGTAAGACATTCTGTGTCTTATTATTAGATCCCATTAGATCCATTCCTCCGCTACTAAATGTTTTACAAGATTTTGGACGTCTGGCTGGTTTTAAAATCAATTCTACAAAGATGAAACTCCTAACTAAAAACTGTTCTCAAGGTTTGATTCAAGATCTCCAAAAAATTACTGGATTTGAAGTCTGTAAGAAAATAAAATATCTAGGTATACATATATCAAACAGACTGAGTACATTGATACAAGATAATTATGATCAACTCTTAATTACTATTAAGAAAGATTTACAAAAATAGGAGAATCTACAACTCTCTTTAATGGGAAGGGCTGCAACCGTCAAGATGAATTTGCTCCCTAACGTTTTATTTCTTTTTCAAAATATACCAATACTCCAAAATCTTACTTTTATTAAGAAGTTAGAAAAGTTGGTTCATGATTTCATTTGGCAAAAGAAAAAACCCAGAATACAACTCAAACTTTAACAAGAAAAAACTCAAAAGGGTGGTCTAGCATTACCAGACTGGCAGCTTTATTTCCAGGCAGCCTCGCTTACTTGGGTGAGAGATTGGATACTTTTAAATAATCCCAGAATTTTGAGTATTGAAGGCCGCAATCTAATGATAGGTTGGCATGCGTTTTTATGGCATACAAAACAGGATACTCATTCGTACTTCAAACAACACTTATTAAGAACGGCACTATTAAAAGTATGGAATGAGATAAAAACTCTCTATCATGGTAAAACCCGAAGATGGCTAGCCCCTCTGGAAGCTATATCCCTACCCAATCTTATGGCTGAAACTTGTTCTTCAAGTAACGAAGTTTTTCTTCACAAAAATTATGAATTAAAATCACAGGAAACTCTACAATCTCAAGGTATTCATCTGTCTTCGTGGGAAAGGAACCAACTGGTGTCCAGATATAGGAAGGATAAAAAAATAGGGTTTTATATTGGTTTTTCCGAACTTGATAAAATACTTTTAGGTTCTGATTATAAGCTCATCCGTAAATTGTACTCACTCTTATTAGAATACAAGATGCAAGATGAGACTGTAAAGGTTCCAATGATTGCGTGGGCAAGAAATTTAGAGCATGTTATTGAACTAAATAAATGGGATAAGATGTGGCAAAGTGTAAAATTCTTGAAGGCGATACCTTTGAAGGAAAATGTGTTTAAGATGTTTCAGCACTGGTATTTAACACCTGATAGACTGGCCAGCTTTTATTCTAGTTCAAGTGATAAATGTTGGAAATGTAAATTTCAGATGGGACAACAGCTTTTTATCATGTCTGGTGGTCGTGTAATGTATTCAAAAGGTACTGGAAGGAGTTTCATATGATATTAACACAAATAACAAAAAATCAGATTCCTTTAGACCCTGAAATATTTTTATTAAATATATTACCGGATAATATACACAAATGTGATAAGTATCTGATTGTTCATCTGTTAACTGCAGCAAGGATGGTATTGGCAAAGTTCTGGAAGAGGGAAGAACTACCTCGAAAACAAGATTTTACTAATAAAATTACAGAAGTGGCTGAAATGGGCAATTTAACCCAAAAACTTCACGGGAAAGATGACGATGTTTTTCAAAAAACTTGGTTAAAATTGCATAATTAGTTAGATATGAATGGATAAGAGGAACAGGCGAACATAATTAACCTGAAAGATGTGGTACTAAATTTATGCTACAAGGGTTAGGATCCAATATACGTTTTCTGTTTTTGTTGTGTTTGTCAGATGTTGTTTATTCAAATAATAAAAAATAATTAATATATATATATAATCACCAGCTGACTGACTGGTTAGCTCTCCATTTATTTAAACAATTGGCTTTTGAGTGGTGCATATTAATGACAGGTCTCTGTGTGTGTGTTGGAAGGGGAACGGGATTCCCATCTGGCTGTGTCAGATGGTTGCTGATCACACTGTACTGTACCTCTTGAACATGATTGGGTTTGAGATACTCACCAAAAAACTGAACTGCCTAAAAAAAGAAAAGTCTCCTTGTTTGTAACGGGTGTGAGCTGACCTGGTGGGTGCTGATCTCATGGGAGTTCTTCAAACTAATATTTTAGCACTGAATTATTATTTATTTATAAAATGTTGGAATCCCCTTTCCATTTGTCTTCTACTATTAGTAAGGGCCATGGAGAGGCACACAGAACTCTTTTCTCCCCGTATCTCTGCTATCATTGGTGGTGGGAACTACTGTGAACTGACATAGAGCAATACTGACTAATACAAACTTTCACATCTGCAGCCCAAACTTTGAGCCAGTCAAGGTATGGGCTTCACACGACAAACTGCTCAGACTGAAGGGCCCTCTGGAGACAACAGCTTTATACCTTAGGCTAGTTCTTATTGGACCATTCAGTCAGCTGCTCCTAAGCAACTTTTATAGGCTATTTCCAGGTAAACTGTACTTCTTCTGTTGGCCATCCTCAGGAGGGCACTGTGGTGCAGTGGAGCTTGGCCCTACTGTTCTTTCCTGAAGGGAGGTTACCCAGATGGTTTGTAGAGCAAGACTCTGGAGCTGCTAGCTGCAGGTTAGAGGTTCAGGTCTCTACAGGACCTGAGGTTTTCATATGTTGAAACATATTTTAATTGTCAAGATATTAGCTTAAAACCCTTTTGTGTGCTTTTTAGTTCTCCTGCTCCTCAAGGTGATATGCTGTTGTTTGTGATTTTGTTCTTTGCAGAATATTATATTGTGGTTAATATTATACTCTGGTCAGGGGTCATTTCGTAGAAAAAGAGCTAGGGGAACTCATTAGCATAACTCATTAGCATATGCCACGCCCCCTGACATCACCGGAAGTGTGTCATAAGGCCACACACCCCGCCCCCAACGGTCCCAGCCGCCGCCGGCGGCCCTCGCCTCCACACCTCCAACCCC
>NW_015165837.1:960487-976780 GCF_001447785.1 Gekko japonicus | reverse complement strand
TGTGCCCCGCCCCCCGTACCTCACCCGGGGGAACTGTGTTCCCCCGCGTTCCCCCCCCGAAATGACCTCTGACTCTGGTTAACATTTCTGGCCCTGTATGCTAAAAGACAGGATAGAAGTTGTTTTAATAATAAATAAGTTGTTATGGGCTTGATTGACTGGGTCATTATATACCCACTTCAAGCCAAATTTATTCTGTAAGAAGTTCTAGTTGACAGTGTAGAGTGAGGTCATGGCTCAGGGGTAGAGCCCTGACCTGGATAGCAAAGCTAGCCTTTTCTCAACAGATCTCAAAAGTTAAGCATGGTCGGCCGTGGCTAGGAATTGGAAGGGCGACCTCCAAGGAATACCAGGGTTGTGACACAGAGGCAGGCAATGGCAAACCACCTCTGAATTGTCTCTTGCCTAAAGTCTAGCTAGCCACCTAGTGGTGCATAACATTAAAGATCTAGAAGCTTCAGATGCCAGACAAACTTAGGATCTCCTGGCTATACTAAACACAATGCCATATGATAATTAATTTCAGGTAGAGCATCTGCTTTGTGTACAGAAGGCCAGAGGTTCAGCCCCTGACATCTCCAGTTTAAAAAGGTTCAGGTTGTAAGTGATGAGGGAGACCTCTATCTGAGACCTTGGAGACGTGGTGCCAGTCAGTGGTCTAACTCAGTAGAAGACAGCTTCATATGTCCATGTGGTTGTGGAAAACCAGATTCAAATCCCTACTTAGCCATGAAGTTCACTGGGTGACTTCAGGCAGTCACCCTCCCTCAGCTTAACCAACTTAAAAGGGTTTGTTGTGAGGCTAAAATGGCAAAGGGGGAAAATCATATAAGTTGTCCCAAGCTCCTTGGAGGAAAGGCAAGATATAAGATGTGAATACAAACACAGCTGGGCTTTGCCTCTGAAAGGTGCTTGGATAAGTACACCAGACTCCAGGGGTTGAGTCCAGACTATATCTTCCACTAACAGAAGGTGGGGTAATTGCCACCCGTTCCCTGCTACAGGTATCTAGTTTGCCTCTCTGTCTCTCCCTGAAGATACACAGAACCCCCCCCCTTCCTTGATATTGCAATGGATTTGTCCTCCAATAGATATTTCAGCACACGTTCCTCAGAGTGGGTTGCTAGTTGTCCTTGGACCCTAAATGACCTTAATATAGGTGTAATTAAGAGGGCTCTTTCTTCTGCATAATAAGAGCAATGAAGTAAAATATGGGGGAGGGTCTCTATTGACTCAGAGGAGCATGAACAAAGTCTCAAATGCCTTGGGATACATTGAAATCTTCCAGAAAGAACTGCCGATGGAAAAGCATCAAATCTGGCTCTGGAGAAAGCCCATCTATGATTTGGGTTGGAGATATTAGCTAAATATAGAGGAGTGGCCATATAAATTTCGGGTTTCAGAGATTTATAGAGCGGTGAGGTTGCGGCGTAAGTCGTTTGCAGCTCAATATCTCTGAGACGTTGAAAGACAATAGATTTTGCCCTGACATAGCCACTTTCCAAAAGTTGGTACGGGTCTAAATCAGAGAACTGTAGTGGAAGAGAGGCAGGGATATTCTGTTCTACAGAGAAATGTACCTTGCATGAGTGGAATCCAGAATGGAAGGAAAAAAATGGTTTATTGTACTTTCATTTTGAGAGCTGATAAGAAAAAGCTTATTTGAAATTTATTACTACATCAAGAACATCCTGGGAATAGCTGCGACTACAGAACCGCTGGAGTTGTCTTCCTTGCTGGGGACTTTATTTGCTTGCCTTGATTGTTTTTAATCTTCTGTTATATTATTCTACCACCTCATCTTTATTATGGTTTTTCAATATCTTTTGAATGACACAGAGAATTGAAGATGTCATATCTACACTGTTGTAGATATGTTGTAAATAAACATACAGGTTTCCTGACATACAAGTAAGAGAAGGCATCTGTCAATGTTTCTGCACTGACTGGTTTTCTGTCTTCACCACCTAAACTGCTGGTCATGGAAGAGAACTGCAGACTAGCATACCGCCACCACAGAGTGCATGCAGGGTCCTACAAGACTCGGGGGGAGGAGGCTGCATCATTTTCTCTCCCCTTTCCAGCCCCCCACTGCCTTCTCTCATTTCTTGTCTCCCATCAGCCCTTTCTTTCCCCTTTTCACTTCCCCATTGCTTTCTCTCGTTTCTCCTGTCCCCCTCTCTCTTCTGCAACTTTTGCCCTTCACTGCCTTCTTCTGCTTCTGTTCCCCAGTCAGCCCTTTCTCTTCCTTTTTTTAAACCCCACACTATTTTCTCTTGCTCCCACCCCAGGGTCCTTTCCTTCCCCTTTTCATCCTGTCTTGTCTCAGTTCTTCTGCCCCCTGACAATCCTTTGCCTCCCCTTTTTACACTTCACAATTTTCTCTTATTTTATCTCTTTTCTGTGGGCACCTCCATCAGTGCTTTCCTTCCCTGCCAGGGGTACTAAGCACACGCACGCACGCATACACACAGAGGAACCACTGGGCTGCCTCTCTTTGGTGTCAGACTATCCCACTTGCCTCCTGCCAGTTATTCTTTTCAGGACTTTCCTTTGATGTGCCTCTTGTAGATGTAAGAGGACCCCTGGAGGATTGTCTCCTGAAAAGTACTCAGAAACGTGGAGTGATTTCAGCAAGAGTACTTTATTTAATCAGGAACAAGACAAAGTAAACCGGCTCGCAGGCCGGTTTATATGCACTGGCAAACCCACCACCAAAACACGCCCCCTACTTCCTACTGGCTATTTACAGTAGCCGAGAGTCCCATAGGCTCTCGGCAGCGGACCTGGCCCTCTGATTGGTGCGGGCTAGGATCCGCTTGGCTATTGTTCTCATGGAGTGAAGCTTCAGGCTTTTGCATGACCGCATGGCCCAACGGTCGCGCACGTGGTCATGGCGAGTACATTACACTCCCTTTGGAAAGTTTAGGGTGGTTTTTTTTAAATGCATCTGTAGCTCCTATAATTATGGAATTATAAGGGAAAACATATATACAGGAGTCTGTTGCTCTTTGAGAGTTCCCAAGTCAGCTAACCTCTTTCTGACTGTTGTTTTCCTTGTGCATATGTGTGTGTGAGTGCGTGCTGTACAGCACTTCAGAATGTCTACCCTTCCTTTCCTACTATCTTATTTGCTTCTCCATAATGCTAACAGGAGCCCTGAACTGGATAGCCCAGGCTAGCCTGATCTCATCAGATCTCAGAAGCTAAGCAGTCAGGTTGGCCTTGGTTAGTAAGAACATAAGAACAGCCCTGCTGGATCAGACCAGTGGTCCATCTAGTCCAGCATCCTGTCTCACACAGCAGCCAACCAGTTCCTCTGGACAGCCAACAACATAGAGACGAGGCCTTTCTCTGATGTTGCCTCCTGGCTCCGGGATTCAAAGGATTAGTGCCTCTGAATGTGGAGGTTTCCCTCAGTCACCAAGGCTGGTAGCCATTTCATAGATTTATCCTCCTTGACTCTATCTAATCCCCTTTAAAGTTGTTTATTCCTGTGGCCATCACTACAGCCCCTGGCAGTGAATTCCACATTTTAATCACTTTCTGTGTAAAGGATTATTTCATTTTCTCTGTCCTGAACCTACTGCTCATCAGTTTCATTGGATGCCCTTGAGTTCTAGTATTTTGGGAGAGGGGGAAAGTGTCTCCCCTACTTAGTTGTCTCTTTTCTAAATGGAAAAGTCCCAGACTCCTCAGCGTTTCCTCAGAGGGAAGGTGCTCCAACCCCCTAATCACCTTGGTTCCCCTCCTCTGCAGTTTTTCCAGCTCTGCAGTGTCCTTTTTGAGATACAGTGACCAGATGTGTACACAGTATCCCAAACGAGGCTATATGGGACATTACAATGTTGGCTGTTTTATTCTCAATCTCTTTCCTAATAATCCCTAACATAGAGTTTGCCTTTTTTGCCACTGCAGCACACTGGGTCGACACTTTCGCTCAGCTATCCACTATGATCCCAAGATCTTTCCCTCTCTTTTTCCTTAGCATTTGGGTGGGAGACCGCCAAGGGAGTCCACGGTTGCGACACAGAGGCAAACCACCTCTGAATGCCTCTTGCCTTGAAGCCCTACAGGGTCCCCATGAGTCGGCTGCGACTTGAAAGCACTTTGCACTCCCACAAAGCCAGCAGCTTTATGTGATAACAGAAGGTGAACTGATCCATGAGAATAGGATAACTGATGTTTCTGGTAACAAGCTTTGAGTGACAGCCCCAAAGCTGGTGTATGTGTGTGTGTGTGTGTTTTAACTTTTGCATTGTTCCTTTCTGAACTTTCCTCATTTTTTCTCTTCTGGTAAACACCAGGTTCACCCAATAAACACACTTGTGTAATATCAAGAAGTTAATATTTGCATAGAGCCACAATGAATTTTAGAAAAGATGGTTAGCTCATTTTTTTTCACTCTTCAAAGGTGCTATGTTTCTTGAATTCTACAGAGGTGCTCAAATGTATAAATCATTCAGCAAAGTGTACCTACATGCTTAAGTATGTTGCCAAAATGAAGTGCGACTGCAAATGCTTGGAATGCATCGAGGCAAGGTACAAAGCTAAAATGGTTCTCCCAAAAGAGAGGTTGTTTGGATTCCAATTTTAGCACTTTCAATACAAAACCGTTGGCAGTGGCAGAGAAAGGGAAATCATTAGCACAATGTTTGCTACCAGCAGGAGAGATGGAAAGTCACGCCAAAGTTTTTCCCTCTGTGGGAACTGTCACAGTCATACACAAATGCCATGGAAAAGTCTGCATCACAGCCATGTGAAGTGTCAACTCACCAGCATGACCCCAGGGATTCAGGAAACACCTGCTTCCAGGGCATGAAGTATTTAATTATCTGTCCTGAGCAATGCCAAAGGACTAATCAATTATGGCATGTGCGAGCATTCACATATGCACTTCCATGGAGGTCTAAATAGCACTTGGAAGTTCCCTTCTTTGAGCATGATGGAGTTGCACAACTTCTAAGCACTTTGCTTTTCTAGCAAGAGGGAGAGGATGTGCTCATGCTTTCTCAGACATTCTCAGATGCTTTCATCTGAAATTCAGAGCCACTGGTGGTGGGGAGGGGAGAACATGCCAGAGTGGTTTTTGGGCAGGGCCTCAAGCTCAAAGGTGGCCTCAAATTTAGGCATTTTTTTTGGTGGCATTTGATACGTTTCACAACTTGTTTTTTTGCACAATATGGGTCATATATCTATTTTTATCATGGCTAGGGGCCTCAAAGGCTGGAAGCTGCCTTTCTGGAGGGCCTTTGCGGAAACCAAGCCCTTTCAAATACTCTGAAAGTCCAAGAGGATGGATGTTCATTTGAAGCTCACCCTTCTTACTGAACCCTGTGTTGATGTCATTTTTTCTCTCTGTTGAATTTTAAAAATTCCTATAATTCCTGAAGGGGGGGAGGGGAGATTGGGAAGGGCATTTCTGTCACTATGCGGCTAGCAACCCGCAGGAGACCTGCCGTTGGTGTGTGTGTGTGAGGGCTAGCTGGTGACA
This sequence comes from Gekko japonicus, assembly GCF_001447785.1. Taxonomy (NCBI): domain Eukaryota; kingdom Metazoa; phylum Chordata; class Lepidosauria; order Squamata; family Gekkonidae; genus Gekko; species Gekko japonicus. The sequence continues at coordinate 971,286 of NW_015165837.1, read as the reverse complement.
TAATGATATTGCTGGCGATCCTTTAGCATTTGGTCAAAAGTTTTGACTGTATGCTAGAGCATTGCTGCCAATGCAATGACATCACTTCCAATCACCCCAAAAGTGATGCCAGGACACTGCTGATCACTTTGCCCATTTCTGTCCCTCCGCCCAGTTGAACAGTGGTGGGAAGGGCCTACTGGGGCACTTGGCAATCCTACTAACATATGAGTTGAGCTTTCATTTTCCCACTGCATATAAAGCTCAGGTGTCACCATTCCCATAGTGTATAAAGCCTGAGTATGGCCAGAGGCTACAAACCAGCATCTTGGCATTAAAATATTTTCCTTCTTTTCAGAAATCGATAATCCCTTCCACTAATGTGAATACAATTTAAACACATTTTTTAATAAAATTAAAATTACTAAATTGCCTTTTTTGGGGGTAATGTTATACACCTTTTAAACTTGACATACTTTAGGGCTTCAGCATGTCTTAATCTGGCCCTGAGAGTAATTGAATCAGACCCAATAATCTGGTCCCTAAATTTAGTTCACTTGCTGAGTTGTGGCTTTTAGGAATAGATCCAGATGGTCATCCGTGTTATTCTGAAGCAGTAGAACAAATTTAGAGTCCAGTGGCACCTTTAAGACCAACAAAGCTTTGTTCAAGGTATGAGGCCTTGCAGATGAAAGCTCACACCTTGAATAAACCTTTGTTGGTCTTAAAGGTGCCACTGGACTCTAAATTGGCTCTTAGGAATGTAACAGTGTCATGCAACAGCAAAATTTGGAGTCACATCTGTTTTTCCCCCCATGGCTCTACTGTTACTATTGTGTTGGAATGATATGCAGAAATCGTCCATTCTCCTTCTGGCAGGGGACATCTTTGCTCTTGTAAATAAGTACGTAGGCAAAGCACATTTGGTATGGATATATAAACAGACTTACCCTCACATTCATTTTGGCCTATTTCTATGCTGCTTTCCCACCCAAATAAGGTCTGCAAGGTGGCACACATCAAACATTAAAATGTTACAACCTAAAAAACAATATAATAATTCCGTAAACCAATACTTCAATAAAAACAATTCAGTAAAAACATATAAAACATCATGGATATGCCAAACAGAACAAAAAAGTCTTCACACACTGGAAGAAGACAACAAGAGAGGGAAAGGTGAATCTCCCTGGCGAGAGAGTTTCAAAGTTTTGGTGCCATGACCGAGAAGGCCCTTCTGTGGTTGCCACCTGTCCAGCCTGAGGTGGGGCAAGGGGCATCTGAAGCAGGGCCTCCAAAGATGACCAGAGGGGATGGGTAGGTTCAGGTGGCAGAAGGCAGTCCTTCAGGTATGCTGACCCCAAGCTACATAGAGCTTTAAATGTCAATATCAGGATCTTGAATTGAACCCCAAGCAAACTGGGAGGTGGTGTAGATGGAACAAGAGTGGAGTCACATAGTCCCGATGACCCACTCCAGTCAACATTCTTGCTGCAACATTCTGTATCAAATGTACATTCCAGACAGTCTTCAAAGGCAGCCTTCAAAGAGGGCATTGCAGTAATCTATATATTACTAGGGTGTGTTCTCATGTGGCAAGATCTTGCCCCACCAGTCAAAGCTGGGGAAAGACACCCCTGGTTACCGTTGCCACCTGCTTATCCTAAAGAAGGCCGAGATCCAGGAGCACCCCCAAGCTATGAACCTGTTCTTTTAGGGGGAGTGCAACCCCATCCAGAACAGCAGATAATTCACTTCCTGGGACAGGCCTTCCCTCCACCAGTAGCTCCTGCTTTTTGTTGGGATTAAGTCTCACAGTTTGTTAGCCCTCATCTGTTCCAAAACTACATTCTGGCATCTGTTCATGATTCCCACAGCCTCCCTAGATCTATTGGGAGCACAGGGTAGAGCTGATTGTAGGGTTGACAGCTCTGGGTTGGAAAATACCTGGAGATTTGGGGGGTGGGGTGGAGCCTGGAGAGGGAGGGCTTTGGGGAGGGGAGGGATCGCAGCACGGTATGATGTCGTAGAGTCCAACCTCCAAAGCAGCCATTTTCTCAAGGGGATAGGATCTTGCTTGTCTGGAGAGCAATTGTAATAGCAGGAGATCTCCATGTGCTGCCTGGAGGTTGGCAACCTGCCTACTGGTGACAACGCACCCCAAATTAGGGTTGCCAACTCTGGGTTGGGGAATCCCTGGAGATTTGGGGGAGGAGTCTGAAAAGGGACTTGGAGTCCACCCTGTGAAGCTACCATTTGCTCCAGGGGAACTGATCTCTGCAATCTGGGGATAAATTGCAATCCTGGGAGATGGCCAGGCCCCACCTGGAGGCTGGCAGCTCTAGCCCAAATCTCAGGGGAATGAGAAGGCCAGTCTTCAATGGCTCTCAGTATTCTGTATCTCCTAGATGACCGTGAGAATGCTCAGGCCTCATTATTCTGTTTCGGCAGGGTTGCCAACTCTAGCTTGGGAAGGTCCTGGAGATTTGGGATGTGTGGCTGGGGACAGTGGAGTCTGGGGATGGAGCTCAGCAAGAATGTGATGCTGTGCAGTCCACCCTCCAATGCTGCCATTGCCTCCAGGGGAACTGATCTTTGCAGTCTGGAGATCAGTTGCAATTCTGAGAGAAGTCCACTCCAGGCCCCACATGGAGGCTGGTGGTGACTCTGTATTTTGGGGAGTGATATTGTGATGTTGTTCTGCATACAGAGTTGCCAACTTCCTGGTGGAACCTAGAGATCTCCTGGCATTACAACTGATCTGCAGACTACAGAGATCGGGCCCCTCTTCAAACCCTGCCCTCTCCAAATCTCCAGAAATTTCCCAACCTGGAGTTGGAAAATCTATACCACGGGAGTCCCCTGAAAATGCAGAAATCCCTATATCAGGGACCTCGAACAGGTAGCTGATTGGCTGCTGCAGAGTACTTCATGCAGCCCCTAGAAGATCAAGGGATCTGAGTCCTGTGTAGCTGATGGTGCTTCTCCTAGTCCATGTTCTGTTACTCGGACAGAGCAACCCCTGGTAATCAATGTTCCCTCTAAGCTGTGAAGTCCTGTGAGCAAAAATTCTACTTTGTGAGCTACTGGCAATACAGTTGTGAGCGTGTAGCTGATGGTGCTTCTCCTAGTCCATATTCTGTTACTCGAACAGAGCAACCCTTTGGTAATATGCCTGGGGTGGTGTGGGGGAGAGCCATCTCTCCTGAGCTAAGATAAAAATGTGTGAGCCGGAGGATAAAAAACAGTGAGCTAGCTCACACTAACTCAGCTTAGAGGGAACAGTGCTGGTAATATGCTTGGGGTGGTGTGGGGGATTAGCTCAGGTTATTTTTTTATTATTCCAAAGTAGTTCTCATTAAAATAAAGGTTGGAAACCTCTGCCCTAAATGTCCTGTTTTTCTATCATACTAAAAGTGCACTCGCCTGTAAAGTTTGCTATTAGGAGTGATATACATTCAGTGCAGTAATGCATGGAGCTTTTCCTCTTTATATATTGAATACCTCTTAGATTGTTTGATTACTTTACTTTTAATGTCTTTTTGTTTAAACATCAGTTAAGCTTCTACAGGAGAGTCAGCCATGTGGCTTGCTATACATGCACTCCACATTTCAAATGGACTTAAGTTTCAATCAAATTGTTATTTGATTAAAACTGTACGCTGTGCATGGTACCTATCCATTTGAATTTGGTTAGCTGCTTTTATATAGTTGAACAAATAAAATGGAATGCATTTAAACGAAGACTATTACTTCCATTATTGATAATTGTATCAATCTAAGTGCTGTAATTTATCTGAGCAGACTTTTTAATGATTCAGGTATAACAAATAGACTCTTTGTACAATACTAGTTGAGAGAGCCTTGATGTTTATGAGAGGGCTTCAAATGTGTCTTATCTCTCTTATATATAACTAGGAAGAAGGCTTGTTGTGGCAGCACAGACAACGGGTGCTAGGCAGGCCGCGGCTCTCCTTGGGCCTTTTTACTGCGTGAGACACCAGGGGGCCAGGCCATCTGTCCTCGGCCCCTCTGCGAACCCCACCATCCGTGGCCAGCGGGCGAGCGGGAAGAGGCAAAGAGGGGGCCTCTGGAGGTGATCACCCGGCCGCCCGGTGTTGTGAGGACGGCGGCGGCAGGCTTGGGTGGAGCCCCCGCACTGGAACAGCTGTCCCCGGCGGCACGGCTGCGGCCTCTCTCAGCTTGGCGGGCGAGCAGGGAGAGGTGATGCGGGGGCCTCCGAAGGCATCCCCACATCTGTTTGCTTGGGCGAGGATGGCGGTGGCAGGATGGGGCGGAGACCCCCCCCACTGAAGCGCCAGACAGCAGTCCATCCGTGCTCAGCCGGCATGGTGAGGAGGGCGGCAGTAGCAGGCGCAGGTGGAGTGGCCCGCAGATGAGGGCCTGCCCGAGGCCAGCTGGCTGCGGCTCCCCTCAGGCCTCCGGGCCCCGTTGGAAACCCCAGGGTGTCAGGGCGGCTCGGCTGCCCCCCGCAAACTGCACCATTGATGGAGGTGCTGGTGGATCAGGGCGAGTGGAGAGAGTTGGCCCGGTGGCCTCCAGAGGCCCTTCCCTGGCCGGGCGCCTCGGCAAGGATGGCGGTGGCAGGCTCAGGCGGAGGCCTCCCCTTGTCATGCCTGCCCCTGCTGATGTCATGCCTGCCCTTGCTGATGCCCCTGAGGAGGCACCTGCCAGCCAGGAGCCTGTGGACTTACAGGCTCCTGAGGACAATACTGCAGCAGAGAGGCATCCTGTAGCTGAAAGCTATCTAAGTGGTGAGGAGGATAGAGCCTCCCAGGGAACACCTGCAAGGGATCAGTCTCTGCTGCATCCCAGTAATTCGTCATCAGACTCACCACCACCTGTAACCAGGCTCCGGAATGTACGGAGACAGCAGCTGAGAGAGCGAAGACAGAACGCACGCATGCATGCTAGAAGATCTCTTAGCCCTGAATATTGACAGGATCTTGACCTCACTCCCTGCTAGCTAATGAGCTAATTAGCTAGCACTGTATATCTCCAAGTCTGTTGCCGGCAGTCATTTGTGCTGGCAAACGTCGTTTGTCAGGACCTGAATCCTTGTATCTCTGCTCCAGACCTTGTGGAATTCTTATCGGCTTGATCCTCGGCTTTTGACCCTCGGCTTCGTTGACCCTGCGTTCATCTCTGACTCCTCTGGTATCGTTGTGATTTATGGACTTGAAACTCTGGTATGTCTGACCCTGCTTTTGGACTGAGATTTAAACCTGTTTGAACCTTGCTGCCTGATTTGCTCGGCTTGACCTCGGACTGCTCCTGGATTTTTGCTTGCTTGTGTCATGCCCCCTGGTCCTGCCATGACACCCCTCCCCCCAGCAAAGCACCTGTCCCGCCCATCATGTGACCGCACACCACCCAGGTGGCGACCCACGGTGGGATGAGGATGGCTGTGGCTCCATTGGGCCAATGGAGTGTTTGTCCCGTCGAGGCACTGCAAGGAGAGTGAGGCTTCGTCCCTCCCCCGCCAGCCCCCCAGCCAATGGCACGCCAGCAGCCTTGAGCGGCAGCTGGCGGACCAATGGCTGAGGGAGCGCATTTAATCGCGCCACCCCATATGCCAGGGGCCACCCCAAAACATCTTTATAACACAGAGAGATTGCTGAATGATGGTGGCTTCTGGCCTATGGGGTGGCGAGATTGCATGTGCTTCTAGGGTTGCCAAATGTTTTTTGGCCGGGAGCGGGGGGCTCCTGGCCGGCGTCTTAGGCGTGCGCGTCACCCGGAAGTGATGTCGCACGCTGGAGGCGGGGCCATGGCCCCAGCGTGCAACGTCATTTCCGGGTGACACACACGCGGGGGTGGGGTTTCCCCTGGGCCCTGATTCCACAGGAGCGGAAATCGGGGCTCGAAAGCGGGGGGAATTCCGCCCCCCGGGGGCATTTGGCAGCCCTATGCGCTCCCCCAGCCATTGGCCCATCGGCTGCCGCTCAAGGCTGCTGGCGTGCCATTGGCCGGGTGTGCTGCTCTTCCCCTTCCACTCTGCCCTGCCAGAATTCCTGGCAAATGGCTTTGTCTCTTTGACGAAGATGCTTCTCCTGCTTGCCTCCTGTGTGGGACTTAACTTTTCCCTAAGTGGCTGTTTGTAGGTGTAAGGAAATGGCAGTTACCTGTGTTTGTAAGATGGCTGCTGGGCTGCTGTCTGTGGTTGTTTGTTTAAAATGTTCCGCCATAAGGTTTAATTGAGCTGTAGTTCCAGAGAGGGGCCTGTCACTCACTGGGTTGAACGGGGCTTCCTCATCTGCTGGACTACAGTTCCCAGCTACCCCAAGGCAGAAAAGGGCGGGAAAACCGGGACTGTCCCAACGCACGGGGTGGCATCAATAGAGACTGCAGCCCATCCAGGGAGGAGTTCCTTTAGAGAAAATGGTGGACTCTATGTCATTATACCCTGCTGAGGTTGCCACGCACATTGACGCTGAGTGCTCAAGGCCTAAAGGAGAGCAAGTTCTCTCCAAGAGCCTCTTTCTAGAGCTCATTGTATTTATTTCCACAACGGGCCTTATTTCTAGTGTAGGTATACTGCCAATGGTTCCATGCAATGCTTTTCATGGTTGCTTACTATGCTTCATAATCAACCACATTCAGTATGAATTCACTCCTGTTGCTTGCTCTTGAACCATGATCAAAAGACCACACTACAAAGGTTTACATGGTTTCTAGATATTTTCAGAACTTTAATTTTGTACAAAAACTGTGAGAAGTACAAAGAAAAAGATAAATACTGTGTATTAAGATATCCATTAATTCAGTGTTTCTTAGCTTGATGCCTGTGGAACCCTGGGGGGTCTCTGAAGATATTCCAGGGGCTCTGTAAATTGAGTCCCGCCTTCTTACTGGAAGAGGTGTGTGTGTGGGGGGGAGAGAACTTGCTCTCCTTTAGGGCAGCATTCACTGAGGCAGACTTTGGTAACAGACAACTAAAAATGCCTGGGACAGCGGTCAAGGGGGCCTTTGTAGACTGAAATCTCTAAAGAGAGCCTTGGATCTTGCAAGAGGATGGAAGCATCCATGGGACTTGCATAATTTGCACTGCACACTTTGAAAATAGCTGGAGGATCACCAAGGAGGACAAGCACAATGCTGAGAGGCAGAAGGGATGGTTGGGAAGTTTACCTTCTTCATCTCCACTTTGGTGTACAGCCAGTTTGATGTAGTGGATAAATGCACGGACTCTAATCTGGGAGAACCAGTTTCAATTCCCCACTCCTCCACTTGCAGCCACTGGATGACCTTGGGCAAGCCATAGTTCTGTCAAAGCTGTCCTTGAAAGACCAGGTCTCGAAAGAGCTCTCTCAGCCCTACCTACCTCACAGGGCGTCTTTTGTGGAGAGGGGAATGGAAAGGAGTTTGTAAGCTATGCTGAGACGCCGAGTAAAGGACGGGATATAAATCCAAACTGCCCCCCCCCTTCTTGTGCAAAGGAGATGTTGGGCACGTGGTGGGAACTAGTCAGGGAGAAGGAGGGAGAGCTGCAAAAAAATTTGAGGACCTCAGCCATAATGCTTGGCCACATAAGTACTCAACATAGCATCATATTTCAGAACATTCAGTTGGCAGAGACCAGGGATTACCAGCACAGCAGCACTCACTGTGAGACAGGGGAATTGCATTATTGCAGCATGTCTATTTACCCTTGTTTCTTTAACACCAAGGGGGACAAATACAGGGTTTGGAGGGGTTGTCTAAGAAGGCCCTTTAAAAAGGCTTGTAAAAACTGAGCTGTTAGATCAAAGCAGGACTCTATGAAACTTTAGGCACTTTACAAATTAATGAAGACCCAGAAAAATGCAATTAGAGCCATACAGCAGTGGAAAAGATAAAACAGAAGAAGAGTTGGTTTTTATCAGAGTTGTGAACGAACTGCAATTTTGTGGTTTGGTTCATGGTTGAACCATGAACCTATATGCTGGTTTGTGAAGGGACCCAGTTTGTATCAGTTGGCGAGCCATTTATACCCCTGCTTTCTGCTCCTCACAAAAGTGGCAGGGAGCAGAAAGCAGGGGGTTAAACTGCCCCAGCCATTTAAACCCCTGCTTTCTGCTCCCCACCTCTTTTCACAGGGAGCAGAAAGCAGTGGTTTAAATGGTTATGAGCCATTTAAACCAAACAGCTGAGCAGTGGGGAGCGGAAAGCAGGGGTTTAAATGGCCCAGAGCCATTTAGACTCCTGCTTTCTGCTCTTCACAAACCGCCATGAGCTGCATCAAAATTCATGGAAGTTTGTGATGACTCTTCAGTTTGTGAACATTGCTTCTCGAACCACAAACTGACCAAAATTTGTGACGAGATTTCGTTCATGAGCCAGTTTTGTGACCATCCCTTATTTTTATATCCTGCTTTTCTCTACCCTAAGGAGTCTCAAAGTGGCATACAGTTGCCTTCCTTTCCTCTCCCCACAACAGGCACCTTGTGAGGCAGGTGAGGCTGAGAGAGTTCTGAGAGAACTGTGACTGGCCCAAGATTACCCAGCAGGCTTCATGTGGAGGAGTGGAGAATCAAGCCTTGTTCTCCAGATTAGAGTCCGCTGCTGGCCAAATAGGGACCAAATAGTTGTAAACATTAAGCAAGGAGTAGGAGAGGAAGCACACAGTGCCCAGAGACTATTTATCTGATTCATCTGAATACTCCTTGAATGTAGGAAACCAGCACATGAGAAAGAAGTCTATTTATAACATTTATGTTATACATTTATAGCTGGTCTTTCTTCTATCATAGAATTAAAAATGGCATATGTGGGTTTTTTGGTTAGACTTGCATGTAGCCACAGGCATGCTTCACTTCAGCTTCCCCCCTGCTTTTGTACAGCTGTTCTTCAACTATCCCCCTTGATATGATGGTTTAAATACATGGTTTTTAAAAGATTTTTCCAGGAACAAACATTTACACATTACTCTCCTTGCCAACTACATTATGAAGTGGTACAGTCACAACAGGGCTGCACCACACAATTGTTCTTTGAACACACACTGACTCTAAGCTAGCCCTATTCAGAGATCAAAGTGCTCAGTAGGTAACACAAACTCTCCTGTTTGCATAGAGCAACAATTATGCAAATTATACAGTTAAAGAAAATTGCTTTATAAAGAGATTAAGAGTAATTAGAATGAGTCTCTGGAATATATAACCGGCTTCTTTTGTTTTACAAAGTAAAATGCCATTAAAAGTTTATCGTTCTGAAAGCCACCGTAATGCCTTTTTCCTCAGGACAAAGCAGGAGGTATTCATTGATGGTTTTAGTCATAACTTCTCATTATGAAGTATTTATGCCAATAACCATCACTTAAGTTTCAGAGAAGTTGGACTGAATAATTCAATAATGTATTTTGCTCATTCAAACAGGATGAAGAAAAGTCTGCACATTTTACTTAAACTGTGTAACTGGAAAATAGACAAGAAGAGGACAACCTGTATCTTACCATGGGAAGAGTCACTTAAGTTGGAGGAGGGCTTCTTGTGCTAGAATGACTTCCCAGTGGTTGTTATCTTTTCCTTCAGATACATTTCAAATATCAAAACGCGGCCTTCATCTTTGGAGATTTTTGTTGTCTTTAACAGGGAAACAGCTCGTGCTTGTGATGGGCAGAATCCATTTTCTTTGTTCTCCGTAAACCTCTTCTACAGATTGCTCCTTATGTCTCATTTCTTTATAGAGATAACTAAAGAGATTTTTGGAGATAAGCGGGGATTCCTCTCCTTTATGAGTGGTTGTTTATTTATTTAAATATTTTTATCCCACTTTTCTTACCACTAGGAACTCAAAGGGACTTACAAAGATAAACAAAAATGTAATATAAATATAATTTAGTCAAAAAACAAACAGCAAAAAAAGCTTCAGTGGAACTCCAACACCTAGGCCACTCCTGGATCCACTAGGCTGGTTCAGACAGAGCTGCTGGCTCTGAACCAGGAGCTGAGCCAAGCAAAGCTGCCAACCTCCAGGTGGGGCCTGGAGGTTTCTCAGAATTACAACTGATCTCCAGACTACAGGGATCAGTTCCCCTGGAGAAAATGGTTGCTTTGGAGGGTGGACTGTAAGACATTATACCCCAGTGAGGAACCTTCCCCTCATCAAACTTTGTCTACTCCAGGCTCCACCCCTGAAACCTCCAGAAATTTCCAAATCCAAAATTAGCAAGCCTAGAGCCGAGAAGGGCTGAGATGCCTTTGGGTCAGGTTAAAAGGCTCATGCCTCTGGCGATGCCTGGGCTTAAATACCTGTAACTGGAAGGGCAAGAAAATCTCAGCCCATTAAGTTATCCAGCTGACAGAGATGCTACCAAGATTTCCCTCTCTTGCTAGGTTATCAGGCTAACATACTATTGCAAGAAGTCCATGATGGATGCATCTACATATCTAATAGCAAAGTGGCCCCGTGAGTGCGGATATCTAAATCCGCGCTCCGGGGCCACCTGGGGGGCAGGGAGAGGTTTGTGCACACTTGGGGCGGTCCCCACGTGTGCACAAAAATCCTAAAACTTGGGAGAAAAATCGGGGGGATGTTTAAATCTCCCTGAAATTCACAGAGCATCCCCTGCGCATGCGCAGGGAACGCTCTGCGAGCGCCGCCGCTTGGAAGTTGAGCGGCAAGCGGTGAGCAGGGGGGGCCAGAGCAGCGAGGGGTGAGCGGCTCGCTGCTCGGCCCTCGGCTCGGAGCCGGGGGGGGGGAGAAAAAGCCGCTGCTGCCGCTTGCAAGGGAAGCGGCGAGTACGGAGGAGAAGCCCAGCGGTGGCAGCGGAGGAGACCGCCAGAGCCACAGGTAAGAGGAGCAGGGGGGGGACCGGC
>NW_015165837.1:948013-960099 GCF_001447785.1 Gekko japonicus | reverse complement strand
GTGGGGGGGAGATCGAGCCAGGGGGTGTAGGGGGGGGGGAGGAGACGGGGGAACCGGCGGGATGGGGGGGAACTTACCTCCTCCTGCTGCTTCCTCCTCTTCCTCACAGGTGTGGAACTCCCCCTCTCCCGCGAGTATCGCGGGTCCACCCCTTGTTGTACATAATTGCTTGCCAGATTAGGGCAACACTGAAAAGTAACACCACCACCCACAGAAGACCTCCTTCCCCAAAGTGGCAAAAAAAGTGTCAGGTAATCTTTTGGGAGAGTGGTTTTCTAAAAGTGAAGAAATATTATAAGAAATTCCTTGACCCTGAAGAAAATCCTGTTGGGTTTTTGTTTAATTAGTTTAAGCAGAGCAACACTGCCACATAAATTGCTAAGCAAAATCATCATTATGACAGCGGAATAAACTTCATTCTTGCATCTTGTACATGTAATACAAATCCATACATCAAAAACATGATTAACCACACTCTTCAGTAAGTACCTCTTTCTCAATAGGCAGTCAGTGGGATGTATTAGGTCTACTGAGTCTTTACTGAGTCTCCATCACCCCCTGCATCTATTAATAATGGTGGGCTACTGGCATTGCATTCCAAATATTCTGGATAGCATTTCAATAGTCAAAGTTTTCCTCTGACAGAGGAAGACTTCCTCCATTCATCTTTCACTGTCAGAGGAAGTTTTTTCTGGATATGACACTATTGGAATCCATTGGAGCCAACCTGGTGGAAAGGAGTCATTTGGATCCATCTTGGCAGAAGGGCATCAGTGGACCGATGGCAATTGGGATTCTAACCCCTGGTTTGTTCCTATACCTGGCTTTAACTGTGGTTTGTTGTTATCTACATGCAGAAGTCCCGGTTTTTCCAGCGACATGCTTCTTCTTTGAACATCCATAATCATGGGGGTAGAGCCTACATGTTTACAATCTGTTGGCATGCAGACAACATGCTTATGTTCTGCAGGTGGTAGGATCAACATGCATGTTCCCATTGTCTTCTCTATGGCTGCAGTCACACACACTAAATAATCCACTTTCAATCCACTTCCAATGCACTTTCCAAAAGTATTTTATCTTTTCACACAGTAAAATCGAGTTGGAAAGTGCACTGAAAGTGGATTGAAAGTGGATTATTTAGTGTGTGTGACCACAGCCTACGGTTATAATCACACACGCTAAATAATCCACTTTCAATGCAATTTCCAATTGTGTGAACTGTTGGAAAGTACATTGAAAGTGGATTGAAAGTGGATTATTTAGCGTGTGTGATCACAGCCATTGTGTGTTATTTCCTCACCAGGTATCTCGGGTGTCTGGAAAAGGCTGGGGATAATGCCAAATTGCATCAAATAGGATGCTTCCAGACTGACTTACCTTTGTGGTCATCTTTTTCATGGCTATCAGCACACAAAGTCCTTGGATTTCAATGGACTGAGAAAGGTGGAATTCTGTGTAGGACTGCACTGTCAGTGAACTATATTTAGAGACTTTTCTTACAGAGAAAGCAGGATATAAATAATTGAAAGGATAAGGCAGAAGAAGGAACAGACAGCAGCCTCGTTTGTCTAAATGAACCAGTGTGGTGCAGCTGTTAGAATGTCAGATTAGGATCTGGGAGACCAAGGTTCAAATCCCCACTGTGCCAGGGAAGCTTGCTGGGTGATCTTGGACCAGTCACACAACACTCAGCCTAACCTACCTTACATTGTTGTTGTGAGCATAAAGCAGAGGAGACTGAAACAATGTTGTAAGCCACTTTGAGGGGGAAAGGGGGGGGTATAGGTAGTCCAGGCTAGCCTGATCTCATCAGATCTCGGAAGCTAAGTAGAGTCAGCCCCAGAGGTCATTTCGGGGGGGAACGTGGGTGAGGTACAGGGGTGGGGCACATGACGAAGCCCCGCCCCCTGCTTCCGGCTGCCCCGCTTCCGGCCCTCATTCAGCCAGGAGGAGGCAGTAGAAGAGGGAGGGTAAGTTGCTTCCTCCCTGCCTCTCACCACCCCTGCCTGCCTGGGGCCAGGGAGGGCCTTCGCGGGGCTTCCTTGCACTCCCGCCGGCCTTGCAGGTCCACCGCCGGGCCCCTCATGGGGCTCGGCAGTGGAGCTGCAAGGCCGGCACCGGCGGCTGGGACCATTGGGGGTGGGGTGTGTGGCCTTATGACACATTTCCGGTGATGTCAGGAGGTGTGGCCTTATGATGCACTTCCGGTGATGTCAGGGGGTGTGGCATATGCTAATAAGTTATGCTAATGAGTTCCCCTAGCTCTTTTTCTACGAAATGACCCCTGGTCAGCCCTGATTACTATTTGGATGGGATTCCACCAAGGAATTCCAGGGCTGCTATGCAGGTAATGGCAGACTACTTTGGTGAGTCTCTTGCCTTGAAAACCCTGTAAGGTCGCCATAAATCAGCTTTGACTTGACACTTTACACTCAAACACACATAAATGAAGTAAATATTTGGTTGCCAAATGTGAGCATAAGCGGGAGAGTTATGTACAAAAAGGATTATGAGGATTAAATGTGACTCTTTGATGCCTTACGGCCCTCGTGGTCAGTTTTACTCTAGATGTTGAGTAATGTGGATGGGGAAAAAAACCATAATGAGGAAATAAGCCACTAAGGGTGTCATGCTTTTCCTTACTGTCATGGGGGGATTGTCCATGGCACACAAAGCCATTCATCATTGGAATACACATCTCCCTGCACTGGAACTGCAGAGTTCACTTGATTGGGCCTTTGGATGGCCTTTGGATGGAGGACAACAAAGCCAGATGCTCCCTTCCATAACTGAAAGGCAAGCTGATCTGCTGCTTCCAGTAATGATAGTAATGTCGGCATTCGTGCCATAATGTTCAGTTTCCTAGTGTTAATACAGAAACAAAGCTCTTTATCATATGAGAATGCGCTGACATGATGACCCGCAGCACTTAGTTAATGAGAACATCCTTCTAGTGATCAATTTGCACACTGGGTAGAATAATGGAATCAATTTGATGCCTTACACATAGAAGGGGAGCAGCTCGCTTTCATATAAATGACCAGATCAGAGAATTCTTCATCACTTTGAAACCCAAAGCCTGCAGCCAAGGATTTTGGCTGGTTAGTTGAAAAGGAATTTGACCCTGCTCTTTCCTTGCCCCTGCTTTCCCCCTGCAAAAATGGAATTTGACCCTGCTCTTTCCTTGCCCCTAATTGCCTCTATTAAGCTCAATAGGCCACAATATCATTGCAGCAAACAGCAGAGTTTACAACTGGCAAAACTGCCCTCAGCCACAAGCATTCTATTCCTTAGGCTTGCCAAGTCCACCCGGGGGGTGGGGAAACCCCCGCCCCAGAGGCCCGTTCCCCGCCGCCGGCGGATTGGGCCCCAGGGGGAGCCCCACCCCCAAAGTATGTGACGTGCACGTCACCTGGAAGTGACGCGACCACGCCGGGCACGCTGGGCGTGGGGCCACAGTCATCCGAGGGAAAACTCTATGGTTTCCCCTCAAATAGTCGTGGCCCCGCCCCCAGCATGCCCGGTGTGGTTGCATCACTTCCAGGTGATGTGGTTGTGGCGTGCACGCGCGAAGCATGCACACATGCACTCCAGGAGCAAGCCAGGAGTCCCCCGCTGCAGCAACAGGTAGGACTTGGCAACCCTACTATTCCTGCCCCAGGCCTAGCAGCCCTTCAAACCTGCCTTTTTGAAAAGTACTGAGATGTACTAGTGATTTCAGCTCTCATACTTTATTATAGGAAAGAACAAGACAACTATCTCGGCTGGCAGGCCGGCTTATATGTGCAATAATCCCCACACCCAAACACACACACCCCACACCATTGATAGGCTATTTACAGTGGCCAAGAGTTCCATGGGCTCTCGGCTGGAGCCTAGCCCTCTGATTGGCATGGGCTAGAATCCGCTTGGGCCATTGTCCCTGGGAGCGAAGCTCAGAAGTTTCACATGACCGCGTGGAGACTAGCCTCGCACGTGGTTGGAGATGAATACATTACACTTTTCCATCTCCTTTTTCTAGGGATGTTGTCAAATCTTGTGAGCACAATGTTTTGGTTCAACCCCCCCACCGAGTTTCTGGCATGAGTTCTCCCTGACTGTGACGAAACTGTAGTCATGCTTTCCCCATCTGTGCTAACAAACTTCGATAGGAATATTAGAGTTAAAACTGATGTCTGTTTTGTACTTTCAGAGGTGAAAAATGGCATAGAACTTCTGAAAAAGAAAGAAGTAAATCAAGAATGCCAACAAGAAAATGGACAGGCCAAAAGGCTCATAGTGACACCAATGCTTCCTCTAAGCGGTGGAGTCTGGTGAGCAAAAAGTCTACTTTGTGAGCTACTAGCAGGTTGGAGATGAATACATTACACTTTTCCATCTCCTTTTTCTAGGGATGTTGTCAAATCTTGTGAGCACAATGTTTTGGTTCAACCCCCCCACCGAGTTTCTGGCATGAGTTCTCCCTGACTGTGACGAAACTGTAGTCATGCTTTCCCCATCTGTGCTAACAAACTTCGATAGGAATATTAGAGTTAAAACTGATGTCTGTTTTGTACTTTCAGAGGTGAAAAATGGCATAGAACTTCTGAAAAAGAAAGAAGTAAATCAAGAATGCCAACAAGAAAATGGACAGGCCAAAAGGCTCATAGTGACACCAATGCTTCCTCTAAGCGGTGGAGTCTGGTGAGCAAAAAGTCTACTTTGTGAGCTACTAGCATTAAAGTTGTGAGCGAGCGATTTGGCTACTGCAGTTTGTTCTTGAGCCATCCTTCCTGAGCTAAGACAAAAATGTGTGAGCCAGAGGCTAAAAAACTGTGAGCTAACTCACACTAACTCAGCTTAGAGGGAACACTGGTGGCAACATAGAACAACAAAATGAAAAAGTGCATATTTGTACATTCCTATTTCCTTCCTGCAAATAATCCCTTCTGTTCCAGTCCTACTCAAGTCCTCCATTCCCCATCTCTAGAGCTGCTTCCCCAAGGGGAAAAGTTTGCCCCTCCCATTGCAGCAGGCTGCACAGGAACCAACAGAAATAGCATCCCCACATCCTTGATCCTGTTGGGCTGCTCCTTTAAACCCCATATCCCTTTTTTCCTTTTCATGCCTATGCAAATGCACAGGCAGAATAGTGATTGTATATGGAATTTCTGGTGGTCCCGACATCCCCTCCCCCTCACTTTCCCTTTTTTCCAGCCAAGCTGTAAGGCTGCACAGCATGGCTCAAGAGGGAAAGGGAACAAGCCATTTAGAAGGCTACGTGGTGAGGGAATGGCTTATGGCAATAAGATGCTTCATGGAAAATAAATCTATCAATGGCTACTAGCCTTGGTGACTGAGGGGAACCTCCACATTGAAAGGAGCTAAGCCTCTGAGTCCCCAAGCCAGGAAGCAACATCAGGGGAAGGCCTTGGTCTCTATGCCCTGTTGTTGGCTGTCCAGACAACGAATTGCTTGGCCACTGTGTGAGACAGGATGCTGGACTAGATGGGGCATTGGTCTGATCCAACAGGGCTTTTCTTATGTTCTTATGTTCACACCGTTTTGAAAACACAGCTTAGTTCTGCTCCTCTCCCTCTATGGGCAACAGAGGAAGTTATCCGCATGGACATTCCCTGGCAGCCATGCTGAAGAGAACGTTTTTGGGGTTTTTTTTGCCAGAGCAAAGGAGAAAGCACCAGTAATACCATGAGTCATGCTCAGAATAAGCACGACATCATGTGGATGGTCCCTATCCATCTGGGGGCTTCCTGCTTTCCACACAGACAAAGGTCCCCGTGTACAAACAACTCAGGCCTGTACTATCCATTGTTTGATCATGTTTCTGCTCTTCAGCCCCATGTTTGTTTTGTTCCTTGTTCTCTCCTTCTCTGGGGGGAAAAACCTGTTTCTTTCATCTTTGTGGTTGTAACAGAACAGACGTAATCATTCAAATGAAGTGAGGCTTCCTCGTATAACACATTTGAGTACAAACAAGTTCTGTGAATACTCCAGACTACTGAATCAAATTCAGACAATTTCAGTGTGTTATCAGTTATTCAAAACTGGTTTATTATTTAACTCTGAGAGATCTTTAATAGGCTGTCAGCTGAACAAGATACATCATCTCCCATACTTTCTGTAGTTGTTCTGATTTTGATGAAACTGTTTGGGCTTTCCATTTTCCGCCAAAGATTAGACTCACTGCTGTTAATACATTCCAAATTAATTCTTCTGATGTGTCGGATACTGAATGCTTTATGGAATTTAAGCAACAAAGACCCTTTTCAAACTGCCTTTGTATTCCATTTTAGTAACTGGTTGCTAATGGATTTTTCCCTGTCATTTCAGACAGAACCGTTTTAGTAACTGGCAGCTACTGCAATTTATTTACCTGTTCATACAAACCTACTTGTGTCGGGTTAGCAAAGCACGGTTGAGCCACTTTTGAGGGAAACTGCTTTTTCCTGTTTTCAAGCCCTTTGTTATGCTTCTGAATCACTGTGGTGTGCTGTTTAAAATGCTTTCCCCCACCCTTTTTCACTGTGCGATCTTCTTCAGACTTCTTTTTTTAAAACGTTCTAAGGTGAGAGCTCTAGTGCCCAACTGCTATTGCACTTCAGTGCTGTAGCGGCACCACTGAGTTATTTATTCTAACAGTGATATGGTGGCTAACAGTCATAATGAAGTAAAGATATATGGTGATCAGAGTTAACTACTGATTTTTATGTTCCTATTTTTCCTAACAGCATAACTAGTCCCTTTGGCCAGGTTGCATGCATGGTTATAAAATATTATCATGAGCCACTGTCAAAGATTTTTGCTAGTCTGGGCAAAAGTTTTTAAATCCTCTATACTGATAGAGCCTCAATCTCTTTCAAAGCCTTAATAATGGCCGTAACTTTCCCTTGTGTGATTTTTAAAAAGTTTACATAGGCCCCATAAGCCGCGCTTTTAGAGGGGAAAAGCCTCTAAAAGCACGGCTTTTAAAAGCCGCGCCAAAGTTGAGACGCCGCGGCGGGATCCCACGGATCCCCTGGCCGCGGTGCCTTTTCTCCCCGGCATGATCAGACGCCGGGGAGAAAACACGGCCCTGACGGGGAGCCTGCCGAACTGTGCATGTCGGAGCATGTGCAGTTCGGCTAGGAGCCGGGGATGCGCCGGCGCAAAGACGCGCCGGCGATTCAACGGCCCGGCTTGCGGCGCGTCGTCCAGATGTACCACCTCGGGTAGGTGGTTCACTTTTGACACGCCTCATTGGGGGAAGGGCCAGATCGGAGATGGGAGCGCAACGCCAGCCAGATGTTGGCGTGGGATCGCTCCGTTTGCTCCGTCTCCAATCCGGACCACTCCCGGCCCAAAACGCCTCGTATGAACGGGGCCATAGTTTTTTGTTAATAGATCAAGTTTGGTAGCCGTGTTAGTCTGTCTGTAGCAGTAGAAGAGAGTAAGAATCCAGTAGCACCTTAAAGACTAACAAAATTTGTGGCAGGGTATGAGCTTTTGTGAGTCACTGCTCACTTCTTCAGATAGGTTTTTGTGTCCTACTTCTTTATGCCATTGAAATAGTTCATTGGCTTACCTGGCACCATGTCACTGCCCTTTATAGATAGTATTTATTCCTTCATCCATTTTTTGTTATCTTATTATCTTAGAGTCCTTCTGGTTTACCCAGCTGCAAATGAACTTGCTTTGTGTACATTGAAAATTTCCCCCCATAAACCGTTGTAACACTGCAGGGGACAGATCAATCTAATTTAATGTCTCTAGTTTATAGGGTTGCTATCTCTGGGGTGGGAAATTCCTGGATATTTGGAGGTCAGCTTCTGTGGGGTATAATGCCATAAAGATCATCTTCTAAAGCCACAGTTTTCTCCAGGAGAACAGTAGTCTGTTGTAATTTCAGGAGATCTCTTGGCCCTATCTGGAGGTTGGCAACCCTATTAGGTGTCTTATTTTCTTGAAATACTGATTACCCTCCACTGCTTCTGTACATTCAAAACCACAATTGTACATATGAAATGTTAATTTGTATATGCTTAGTCCCATTTATTTAGTTATGTTAGGGTTAGGGTTATGGTTATGGTGAGGCTTAGGGGTAAAGTTAGGGTTAGGGTTAGGATTAGGGTTAGGATTAGGGTTAGAGTTAGTTTAGGGTCTGCATTCAGGTTTGGGTGAGGGTTGGGTTAGCATTAGGGTTAGGGTTGGGTTTGAGATCGGGTTAGTCTTAGTCTTAGGTTAGGTTTAGGGTAAGGTTTAGTGGTAGGGTTAGGGTTATGGTTAGTTTTGTTTTAGGGTTAGGTTAGGGTTTGGGTTAGGGTTTAGATGAGGGCTGCAGCAGCTCAGAGGTTAAGATGCTGAGTTGCAGACTGGAAGGTCAGTAGCTTGGCAGTTTGAGACCCGAGTGCCGTGTGACAGAGTGATCTCCCATCTCTGGCCCCAGCTCCTAATGTTAGAAAGCAAGAAAGCCAGGGGAGAACATTTGACCTGTTGGTAACATAACTATCATTAATATAAAGTTGTGAGGGAGGAGGGCTGTGAGAGCCATGCATCAGCCCTGTGCCACCACCAGCCCAGCTGAGTTTTAAAATGATCAGGGCAGGGCAGAGCATCTGGAACCTGATAAAGAGGTGGGCCTGGCTGGAAGAGGGGAATAAGGATGGCAAGGAAAAGAGGCTGCTGAGGGAGGGCCAGGGGAAGACTGCAGGTGGCTTGCTGGAAGGAGGCATGGAGATAGCTCCGAATGAAGGAAGAAGCTCTGGGACTGGAGGCTAAGAAGACCAAGATCTCTCATTCCCAGAGGGCACATATTGGGTTGCAGGCCCCCAGTTCCCAATGGGATTCCCCCTCTTTTGGGGGCTCTGATCCACCACTGGCCAGCTGACTGGTGGGGAAAGCCACACCCCCAAACAGGAACATCACCTGGTGATGTCCCCGATGCAATGATGTCGCCTGAAAGTGATGTCATTGTATCAGGGATGTTGGCGGGTGATGCTCTAGTTTTGGGGCAAACTCTATGGTTTTGAAGGCAAAAACCCATAGAGTTTTGCCAAAAAACTAGAGTGTCACCCCCGACAGAGCCTGCATCCTCCCGTTGGCAGCCAGGTAGGACCTGACAACCCTAGGAACATATCAACCCTAGTGAAGTGGGGCCAGTAGACAGACTCCAAACCTAGAGAAGAGACAGAGGACTCAGATTAAAAGGGCGGTTCTCCATAGTTGTGTGCAAAAAGAAGGTAAATAAAGGGCTCAAAGCAGCTGATGGTGAGGGTGGGCAAAAAGGGCAACAAGGTGTGATGGGCACCACTGCCCCGAGGTGCTGTTAAGCACAAGTATGACAAAAATATAAAAAGTAGCTGCAACATTCTGCTTTCTTTCAGTGTAACCTTCAGTATGTTGGAGAAAGCAGAGAGAATCCTGCCTTAATACAGAGAGATCCAAGTATTATTATTTTTTTGTTATTTCCCACACTTTTCAACTTTTAAAATATCGTTTCGTGATTCAGCTGCAGAAGAGGCACTGCAACACTCCTGACTTCGATACCATACACAGTCAGCCTTAATGAGCATGACTCACCCTGAAAACGAACACTTTCCCATCTTTCAGACTGTCAGCATGTCATGTTTAATAGGCAATGTTGGAGAGCATGTCGTTTTTGGTGAGATTTTGCAACCATAAAATGTTGTTTCTCAAGCATCTGCAATGTAAGACATACCATACAAACAGTGCCATGAAATGTATTATAGTGTATGAAGGTTAATAGGAGGACATATATACCTGGATTCTTGACATCTCTCTTACATGGCTAAAACTGCATTTCCTAGTGGATTAGGATAAAGAGGGATCACAGATTCAGTAAAATTGGTAACAGAAAAAAAATCTTTTTAAAAGTCCCAAGGAGCTGATGTTTAGTTTGCAAACAACTTATTCCAAGTTAGTCCTGCAGGTAGGGGGTGCTGACTCTGGTTTGGGAATAGGGATGCCAACCTTCAGGTGACACCTGGAGATCTCCCACTATTACATCGATCTCCAGACAGCCAAGATCAGTTTCCCCTGATCCCCAGGCTCCACCCGTAGAATCTCCATGTGTTTCTCAACCCAGAGCTGGCAACCTTACTTGGGAATATCCTAGGAATTTGAGGGCTGTTCATTGGTGTGGTAGCATATGGGGAGGGGAGGAGCTGAGTGGGGATGTCATACCATAGAGTCCACACCCTCCAAAGCTGGAATTGTTCCAGGGGTTCCCTGTAATCTGGAGATCAGATGTATTTCCAGGATTATTCCAAGCCCCACCCTGAGGTTGGTAGCCCTCTCTGCAGGCCACTAGAACTCTCCCAGAATACGTTTAAAGCCCTCTTGAAGAATCTCCCCAGGCTGGGGAATGCTGCACCCCCCACCCATTGCTTTGAAGTTTAGTAAACATTTTGACTGAGCGGAGAAAATCTGTCTGGAAATGTATCCATTCATGAACCACTGGATGAATCATGCTGGATGACCTGCCACGAACTTCACGAACCATGAACCACTCAAATTTCACCACAAACTTTAGTTCGCAAGCTGGGATGTGCCCATCCCTATCCCCTACAGAATTTAAAAATATGCAGCTGGGCCACAGTTAGGATTGAAGTGTAACTGGAGTTGCCAGGTCAATGTGCAATGCCACTTCCAGCATGGAACCAGAAGCAACATCTCTGTATTGGGACAACGAGTTTGGGTGAATCCTAGAGTGCCATGAGTAACTTGGTTTCTTTTCTTGTTGTGGACTGCGTAAAGAGAGAGTTTTCGAAGTATCTTTCCTTCCACAAAACATGGATAGTATGTTCAGATTGGCTTGGAGGCCTGCCTTCGAGCTAAGCACAATATTCAGAATCTTGTGTCTCTAGTGATCAGATAGCACTAGCAACACCTATGCCTGAGAATGTTGTACAATCACTTATTACTGCTGCTGCAAATGGTTGCTGGGCTTATCCTGCAAACAAGTTTGGTTTAATGTTTGGAGTGTCAGACTAGGATTTGAGACACTCAGGTGTGAATCCCCACTTTGCCATGGAAGAATGATCTTGGTTGACTTTGGGCCAGTAATTCTCTTTTCATCTAGCTTCTTGGGGGTTATTGTGAAGGTACAGTGGAGTAGGGGAAAACAAGTTACCCAGGGTCACCCTGACAATCTGCTTTTTCCACTGCTGCCTCTTTAGGAGCCAGGAGAAGATACACACACACACAAGCATATATATATATATATATATATATATATACACACACATACATACACACATTTACAGCATCATGCACAATGTAGTGTCACTTTTGTTTCCCCCCCAGAAGTGATGTCACATCATATGACATTGGCACTCCTCATGCCTCTGTCCCCCATCTGTCGCTGAGTGCCAACCAGTGGCTGGCAGGCTTCAATTTATCTCTTGTATTTTATTTTTGACACCATTGTTAACAATATTTTGTTTACCTATGACAATGTGCATGTGTACATCTATCTTTCTGTTTGTGCTTGCCAACTGAGGATACACTTCAGGCATATAATGAATTAGGTTCTAGTTGATGGAAGGTTATGTCCAGGGGTCATTTAGTAGAAAAAGAGGTGCAGGAGCTCATTAGCATAACTCATTAGCATAACTTATTTGCATATACCACGCCCCCTGACATCAACAGAAGTGTGTCAGAAGGCAACACCCACCGCTGAGGCTCCACTGGATTGTTTTGGATTGCTAGCTATGGGGGGGGGACGTGCAGATCTGCCCTCACAGAGGAGGGAGAGCTTGTACCTGAAGGCGAGAGGGGGGGAGCTCTGCAACTTACCTGGCTGCTTCTTGCTCCTTGTGGCCTTACTGAGGGCTGCTGGGAGCAGGGGACGGGGCTTGTTGCATGTGCTGGCCCCCTGGGCTCCTTACTGCCGGAGCTCTGCTTCTGTGCGCTCCCACAGGAAATGACCCCTGGTATGCCACAATAAATCCGTTAGCCTCTAAGTTGCCAAAAAACTCTATAAGGGCATTTTTACACAGGATACTGCACGTGGTGTTCTGACATATATATCACAGTCCACTTAGATGAACTTTCTGCTTTTGGGTTGCTCACCCATTGCAGAGTTT
>NW_015165837.1:919978-947975 GCF_001447785.1 Gekko japonicus | reverse complement strand
TGTGAGTTTTCAAAGCTTTTATTTCCTTTGCCATTTTGACAGTATCTAAGACAGCTGAAAGACTTGTAGATATTTCTGATTAACCCTGGAATGTGATTTTAATTGGATGTTGGCATGTATGCCTAGTCCTTGAATTTAAATAGGTTGATATATATTCTATTTCTCTCTCCACTTGTCAAACTCTGTTAACTTCTGCACTTTCTTTCAGTGATCATCTTACCCAATAAGAGGACAAGAAGGAAACTTCTTGCTTCTACAAGCTGCTTGCTCAGATGCTTGTGCAGTATCCTTTTCCAAATGTCATAAGTATTTATATGTACCACTTGGATATAACCTACAGGTCAAAACTTTTTCTCATCCACTGCACCCCACGAGGTAAAAGCATTTTAAGTTTCTCTTTATGTTGCTGTAAATGGACTATGATTGTCCCATTTGTGTATGGTCATGGTCACTTAGGTCCTTGTAGATACAGCAAGAGAGAAAGCAGTTATCTCCATTTACAACTCCAGCATAAGGTACTCCATGCCAGCCCTGCTTACATATGAGTTCCAATGGAAAACAGACAATTCTACCAGATTTAAACTGCTGGGGATCTGATATGTAACGCCACAACTCAGATCACAAACAAAGCTTCATCGGTAACTCTTCGGACTGAAGAGGGTCATTTCTATAACCTCCTCCTGTAGAACATATAAGGATCTGCTTCATGAGAACAGGTTGTCATAAGATTAAAGGTGGCATATTGCAGCCATTGCCAAATCTGTAAAAGGATGTCAGAAGACAAGAAACAACTATTCACTATCAATTGAAAATATGATGAAAAATAGGCCGAAAGTACAAGTAGCTAGAAACATGAAAAGTTTGTTCACAACCATTGCCAAGGCAGATTGTGTAATTTCCCCCCTGTTTGCAGTGGCTGGCTTCCCCATGGCCAGTACAAGTCAGCACAATGGTGAGAATGAAAGGGCCACTTTGTAAACTTCTGGCCTAATTAATTTCACTCCTGCAGCATCTCTGTGTTGAGAGTAGGGTTGCCATGTGCCCGCTGGGGGTGTGAAATCTCCTGCTCCTATTGGGCCTTAACTGCTGTCACTCCAGTGGGCGGCAAGTAGAAGAAAAACCTCACTTCTGGGAAAACCGAGAAGTGATATCATGACTCTCTAGGAATCATCCCAGAAGTGATGCCAATCCTCTCTAGGAATCACTGGAAAATCTATTGTTTTACCATGATTTTGACCACCCCCAGTCCCTTGACATCAGAGGAGGTATAATTATAATCATGTGAGCTGATTTCTCACTATTATTACATGGTACCGTATCAGTGCTCACCCATCCCCACACTGTTAGTAAGCAGCAGATTTGCAAATGCTGCATCCTATTCTTGGGGACCAATTTATGCAGACCCCACCCAGGTTTCATCCCAGTGTGAATTAACTCTAGCTAGAAGCTCAAGTTCAGATTTTTCTCAAGGAAACCACACATTGTGGAGTGGCACAAATATTTAATGGCCTGACAGGGCCAATAAATATGTTTTTAAAAACTGTGATAGTGACAGCTGTCACTGCACTGCCTGGAGGTTGCAGGGAAGGTGAGAAATTGTACAAATTACAAAATAATAGCACAAAGACTATCCATGTGTCATAGAGATCGTACTCCTATTCTGCACAAAGAAGCCCATCGAATCAGCTCCTGGAAAAACTGGGGGGTGTAATGGGGAATAAACAGGAGAACTGCTGATTGTTACAGGAGGGCAGGCGTGTTGGTCTGAAGCAGTAAAACAAAGTCAGAGTCCAGTGGGGCACCTTGAAGACAAAACAAAAGTTTATTCAAGGTATGAGCTTTCGTGTGCACACACACTTCCTCAGATAACTTTAGGTTCAATGTGCTGGAATTTGTTGGTCTTAAAGGTGCCACTGGACTCAACATTTATTCAGCCAATTGTTACCAATGTCATCTGGAACCACAGTTCCAACGGTATGTATGCAACTGCACCACAATGGATTAATGTGGAACAAATCTAAGTTCTGTCCAACAACAGTTCCACTGCTTCCATCAATTTTCCATTTCTTCCTTTGTTTTCAGCCTAAATAACAACTTTATGCTCTCTCTCACCTTGCTAATTCTCGTGTGACATTTGTTTATTACCATAAACATGCAATTATGAAATAACAAGAGGGGACCCACAACAAAATGTTGCGTAATGGGTTGTGGTTTGTTTTATCTCTCCCTTATATATAAAGCCATAGTGGGCTCCAACATTCCAAAATGCACACCTTTAGTGTTTGGCCGCAAGAACTGTCAGTCAGAAAACGCTGGCTGGGTGGCTTCCGGTCGTGCCAAGATGGCGAATTAAAGCACTCCCGCGAATCTGCGGGGTGGTCGACGGCTTCTTCTGACAGTTTGGGCAGTTTCCAGCCCAACGCAACGCCTCCCAGAGAGGGGGGGGTGACAAGCAGGCAGCAGTACCCAAGCGGGAGTTGAGATTGGCTTGATTAAGCTTCAGAAGAAGCTTATATCAGGCTTTGATCTCCTCCCCCGAAGAGGGTGAATGCCAAGCAACACTCCAGGAGCCGATCAAGCTGGAATACCAGCTTAAATCCGTCGTCAGCCGATCTCTTGATGAAGGGGGAAAGTGAGTGATTGAAAAGAAGCAATGCACAACCCAAGATAAGCAAACTAGATAACAAAATCGTTCCGCTTACCGAGATTGTTCTGTAACTTAATTTTGACCAAGCAGATGAGCGGATAGCAAGCCAATTATCCCAGCGATTAATTCCGGAAAAAATCTGAGTTGTTTTAAGACTTTTAAAGTGCAAAAAACAAGATTGTTGAGCATTCCTGTGGCTAGTTCGAGATAAGCGCATAGCTGAAAACGAAACTGACGGGAGGTATCGCGGGAAGAAAAGGGTCGGTGCGAAGGAGAAAATCCTCCGAAGGAAACAAACAAGAGAGGGTGAAGCCTAGACGAGACTCTGCAAACCGGAAGAAGATCGGAGACATTACGGTGAGGAACCGGATGTGCGCGGATGCTTATGAACGACAAGCTTATGAACAAGTAATACTAGCCGGAGATTTTAACGGCACAATTGATATTTTGGACAGACAAACACAAAAGGGCAACGAAAATAGCGGTAAATTGCCAAAGAACTTTTTTGATCTAGTAAAACAAGAAAAATTGGAAGATGTGTGGAGAAGGTGGAATCCAACAAAAAAGGATTTCACCTTCTACTCTAACAGACATAGTTCTTTTTCCAGGATAGATATGATTTGGATGTCTGAGGAGCTATCAATGAAAACACACAAAATTGAGATTTTGCCCAAAAGTATTTCAGACCATAACCCAGTGTTGTGGAGTTTAAAGGAAAAGAACAAGCAATTTCTATGGAGAATAAACGAAGATCTGTTGGATAAAAAATTCATTGTTGATTTATTGAAGGAAGAAATGAAACAATTTTTTCAACAAAATTTAAATCAGGAAACTCCTATACAAGTGGTGTGGGACGCTTACAAGGCGGTAATGAGAGGAATTCTCATTTCACAAAATGCGAGGCAAAAGAAAGAAAATTTTAAAAAGCAAAAAGAAGTGTTGGAAAAAATAACACAAAAAGAGGCAGAACTTAAGAAAAGACCTGGGAAAAAAACAATTATCAGAGAATTACAGTTACTGAGAGAACAACTGAATGTGAATTTGAACCAAGAAATGTATTGGAATTTGAAAAAACTCCAACAGAAATCTTTTGAAGGGGCGAATAAACTGGGGAAGTATTTGGCTTGGCAACTGAAAAACAGAAAAGAAAGAAGATTAATTTCCAAGATTGTGGAACAAGGAAAAGAATTTGTTGACCCTAATAGAATAAAAAGAAGTTTCTTCAAATACTATGCAAAACTCTTCCAAAGGACAAAAATTGACACGGAAAAAATCAAGAGGTATTTGGACAATATATCACTGTCAAAGATACAAAGCGAAGTCAAGGATGTATTGAATGGTCGGATTCAAAAAGAAGAACTGATTAAAGCAATAGAAGAAACAAAGCTGGGTAAAGCGCCAGGTCTGGACGGATTTACTGCAAAGTTTTACAAATCATTAAAAGAAGAATTAGTTCCGGCCCTGGAAACTCTATCCAATGAGATTCGAGATACTAAGAGAGTGCCGGAGACATGGAAGGAAGCAATTATATCATTGATTCCGAAAGAAGGACAAGACCTAACCAATGTTAAAGATTACAGACCAATTTCGCTTTTGAACAATGACTATAAATTTTTTGCCAAAGTTATAGCAGAAAGAGTAAAAAAACATTTAAAAGTGGCTATATCGGATGATCAAGCTGGTTTCTTACCCAAAAGACAAATAAGAGACAACTTAAGAATGGTAATGGATGCAATAGAATATTATGAAAAACATCCGGAGAAAGAAGTGGCCTTTTTGTTTGTGGATGCAGAAAAAGCATTTGACAATTTAAACTGGGACTTTATGTTTCAAATGTTTGACAAAATTGATGTGGGACAACATTTCAACAACATTATTGAGGCGATCTATTCAGAGCAAAAAGCGAAACTGAATGTAAACAAAGACTTAACAGATCACTTCCAAGTACAAAAAGGGACCAGACAAGGTTGTCCTCTCTCACCGTTGCTGTTCATCTGGGTTTTGGAAGTATTGTTGCAAAAAATTCAGGAAGATTGAGAAATTAAAGGTTTGAATCATAAAGGTTATAAATACAAATATAGAGCATTCGCAGATGACGTGATGTTTATAGTGGAAAACCCAACCGAAGAATTACTGTTGTTATTTCAAAAAATAAATGACTTTGGCGAAAAGGCAGGATTCTATGTGAATAAAAATAAAACCAAATTGTTATGCAAGAACATGACCAAAAAGAGACAATCTGCTTTGCAAGAACTGGTACAATGCGAGGTTGTAAAAAAGACAAAATACTTAGGAATTGAGTTAACTGTGAAAAATGTTGATCTTTATAAGAATAATTATGAGAAATTGTGGAACAAGTTAACTCAAGACTTCAAGAAATAGGATAAACTGAATTTATCCCTGATGGGTAGAATTTCTGTAGTGAAAATGAATGTTTTACCACGACTGATGTTCTTATTTCAAACTATTCCAGTATTGAACAAGACAGACCTGCTGATTAAATGGCAGCAAGAACTCTCAAAATTTGTTTGGGCAGGCAGAAAACCTAGGATCAAAATGAAAATTTTATGTGATGCCAAAGAAAGAGGAGGTTTGCAGCTACCAAACCTAAGATTATATTATGAAGCAGTTTGTTTAACATGGTTGGAACAATGGGTGAATTTGGAGAATAAAAAACTGCTGGTTTTAGAGGGTCACGACTGTAGGTTTGGTTGGCATGCTTATTTATGGTATGGAAAATCAAAGATGGATGCCACTGTTCTCTGAAATTTGTGTTTAAGTCAGTCAGCGATTCTCACTGTATATAGTCTGATTTGATGGTTTGTTAACACAATTGATGATGATGATTGACCCCTCTCAATGTTAAGAAAAGCCATTTTTATATGGTTAAGCTAATACTTTTATAAGCAGTATATGACCTCCAACGCTTGGGGATTTAGTGGGTTTTCTTTCCTTTCTCCTATAGTTTGTAGATCTCTTCCCTAGTTTCGTTGTAGTTTTTAGAAAATGCAAATTAAAAAATCCCCTACGGAGGGCCATAAAAAAAGAAAAAAGAAAATCTCATATGTGATATCAGCCCTCTCTAGGAATCTCTGAAAATACTATGATTATACCACAGAGTTTGGGGAAATTCTTAAAGAGGCATGATGTCATTTCCAGGTATCCCCAGAAGTGATGTCTTGCCATAGGTCTGATGGCTGCCCCCTCTTGTCCCTGCCTCCCTGGGTCTCCTACTGGTTGCTTGGGTCTCTACTCCGACAACCCTGCCTACATAACATCAAAGTCTATAATCTAAATGTAGCTCTGCATTCACTGTTGATTCACCTTATCATAGGGGGAGGGTTGTATGCACAGGGAGGATATCAGCAATATGGGGAAAATATTTTTAAAATACAGACTTATACTTACTGGATGTTCATATAGAAAATGACAAAGGGTAGCTCTAGAAATCACCATAAACTCTATGGTAAACCCATAGAGGTTCCAGCAATTTCTAGAGCTACCCTGGAAGTTAGCTGTAAGAATCCTAGAGCTACCCTTTGTCATTTCCTGTATAAACTTTTAGTAAAAATACAATGGTTCTCTCCCCCCCCCCCCCCCCCTGGAAGCTTGCTTGATGATCTTGGCTCAGTCACTCTCTTCCTGTCTAACTAACCTAACAAGGGTGTTATGAGGATAAAATAGATCAGGGAAGAATGATATTGTAAGCAACTTTGGGTCCCCATTGTGGAGAAAAGTAGGGTATAAATATTTAAAATAAGTACTTCTCCACTTACATGACCTCACTGCATAAGTAGAATCTCATGACCCATGAATGAAAAATGTAAATTTTATTTCTGAAATGACCGGGGCAACCAGGGACATCTAAGCCCTTGTGAAGCCCTAACCATGGATACTGGAGAATCCATGTAAAACCTGTCACTCACAAATGGCTGCTGAAAAGGTAGCTCTTGAAGTCACAACTATCACATAAAGCACAGTAAAGTCTTTGATCAGTTCCCCTAAAGGACTTTGTTAATATACTACTTCCTCCAAAAGACTGGATGCACATTAGAATGACAGAATGTTGTACTCCGCTTCATATCTATGGAAATAGAGAGCAAACTGTTGGATTTTGCTTTCCAGACTTCTGTAACATTTGTAGCTTCTCCGGTGAGGAAAATCCTGAAAGTCTTTTGCTAAACGCTCAACCTGATGTAGCAATAGATTCACAGCTGTTCCCACACACCACACTTCCTGGAAAGACTGTCTGATATATAATATCATTGACAAAATTATCGATGAGCCTATTGCTGTGTGCTAATTTCGTTTCACTACGAAATATAAACTCTCCATCATCTTTCATTGTAATAAATGTTCTGCCTATGAAAGTTATAAATGATTGCCATATTACATTATTCAGCAGCAAACTAATTTGCTGTGTCTCAAAGAAAAGCAATGTTTTTGCAGGTTTTATTCAACTGTGTTTTGTCAGAAATATTTATTTTAAACCCTACAGGATATTTTTGGTCACTGAGGATTACTGATGGGTGAACTCCACTGGGGTTGATGCAGAAGCAACTTGGTATTTATGAGGTTCTTTTAGCAAGCATTCTTTTTTTAAGTCTGTTTTCCAGTTAGGAATGTGCATCTCCATTACTGTACTGTCTCCTTGGAACTGTCTGTAATCCACCCAATAGCACCAGACGTGCAGGAGAGTTATGTCGAAATTCTCCCACCCTATAACTTCCCAAACACGTGCAGAAGAAATAAATGTTTTAGATTTGGATAGCAGAATGGTCACATAAAATGTTTGCAAGAAACAACCAAGAGATGTGACTCTGCTCAGCTAACTTTGGTGCCTTCCTCTGGTGCAACAAGTCATCCTCTGATGCAAAAGCTTCTTCCACAAGTGAAAAAGATGCTTTCATCAGAGGAAGTTTCCTTTCACCACTGCTATTTGCTGAGTTGAGTGGTAGGACCCATGCCACACAAGTGTGGCTGTGTGACCCTGCTAAGACAGCAGTTGTCCCTTTCCAGACTTCTTAAAATAGTGCTTGAGACTCAAAATCTTTCCATTCAATCAATTTTATGCACAGTTTAGATAACTAGCTTCTCTCAAGGTAGTTCTTTCATTGAATAGAATCCAGACTTTGGTCATGGGCATGAGGAGAGGAGGGGTGGGAAGCAGAAGGCGGGACTGTTGTCAGATGACTGAAGCTGAGACTTTTGCCACAACTGAGGTACTGCCAGTTTGGCTGGGATAACAACATCTACGTGGGGTCTGGAGTTCTCCCAGAATTACAACTTTCACTGATCAGTTCCCCTAAAGGACATGGCTCTTCAGAGGATGAGGCTTGATGGCTCAGTGCTCTCAGAGCCATCAAGCCCTCAGAGCTCTCTCCCTTTCCCAAACTCCACCATCCACAAGCAGTGCCCCACATCTCCAGGATTCTT
Source organism: Gekko japonicus (assembly GCF_001447785.1). NCBI lineage: Eukaryota > Metazoa > Chordata > Lepidosauria > Squamata > Gekkonidae > Gekko > Gekko japonicus. The sequence goes on along the minus strand of NW_015165837.1, from coordinate 939,892 downwards.
CCAAACCAGAGATGGCAACCCAACTTTGCTTTAGGTCCTTCTCTCTTACTGATCACCCCTCAAGCCTAAAATTGCTAATACTGGATGCCAGATTGGTTTGTCGTACAATGTCCCTCATCCAGGACTTAATACTGGATGAGGAGTTCAACCTGGTATGCATCACAGTCTTGGGTCAGAGAACAGGGAGGCTGTCTTCAACTTTGCTGCCCTGGTTTCCTGCTACAGCATCATCCTAGGCTTGGTGTGTTGGGAAGAGAGGGTCTCCATGGCACTCTCCAGGTGCTTTGTTACCCAGGGTCCCAGTTCTGAATGTATGCACCTGATGCTGGGATGCATGATAGAACAGGGATTCTGTTGGTGTACTGGCCACCCCACTGTCCAATGGCCTCCCTGCCTGGGCTGACGGGGGTGGTCTCATATTTCATATTGAGGACTCCAAGGTCCTTGGGGACTTCAATATCCACAGTGAGGCTGCCCTGACAGGAGTAGCACAGAACTTCATAACCACTGTGACAATCATGGGGTTGTCCCAGAACATGGTGGTCCCTAGGTATATAGCTGGATGTATATTTGATTTGGCTTTCTCTGAGGACAAAGCACATGGCTTGGTAATGGAGGGATTTTTCACTCTGCCTTTGACATCTATCAATCATTACGGATGCTCAGAACGAGGGATGTTGGTGGTTAGGCTGACCACTGGAGACTGATACGTTTGGATGGTTTCCTGACATCTCTTGGGAATTTCTGGTCAGCAAGGCTTGTGCTCCTGTTACAGCCTTGGATGATCTGTGCAATGCGGAGATGACTCAGGCTTGGGGCATGGTTGCTCCAGAGTGCCCTGTTCCCCCTGTGGAGACCGGAATCCCCCATGGTTTACTGAGGAGTTCCAAGAGACGGAGCATTCAGGCAGACAGTCAGAATGCAAGTGGAGGAAAACTCAATGTGAATGTGACCAAACATAAGAACATAACATAAAAACATAAGAGAAGCCAATGTTGGATCAGGCCAATGGCCCATCCAGGCCAACACTCTGTCACGCAGTGGCCAAAAATACCAGGTGCCATCAGGAGGTCCACCAGTGGGGCCAGGACACTAGGAGTCCTCCCATGGTTGGCCCCCCCCATGAGTGAGAGAACATTATAATGTTTGCTCTGGGACAGTGATGATCATCTGAACCAAATGAGGGTCAAGCTTCTGGTCTATGTGTGGCTTTGTGATTGTGAAAGTGATTAATAATGGGTTTAGCCTTACTCTAGTAATGTAAATAGGATGCTGAATGTTTTTGTTGTGCATTCAGATGCCAGGCTTAATAGAGCTTTTTTTTTTTTTAAAGGTTACATTAGAGCAGAATTTCTGTGAGATCCATCATAGCATTTCATTTATGCTGTATGACTAACACGATCACTGAATTTTGCATCTGCGATGAGCACTGGGGCTTTCAAGTGAAATCAGCCAGAGAATATGTAAATACCTGTCAAAAAGTCCTTAATTACTGCAACCCCCCCCCCAAACAACCTTAATAGAATTCTCCTTATAATTCTTGAAAATACATCCACCTAAAATCCAAGCAATGGAAGAGTAACATATTTCTTCTTGTTTCTTGCACTAGTGTAGCAAGAGGGAGGATTTCATTCGCTACTGAGGGATATTGATACATTCTATTTAACAGAAATTAGAAACTTGTTTGAAAGAAAGGGATAGGATCAGACTGAAAACATTTTTACTTAGTTCTAGGCTGCCATTGGATATGTCTGCGATGCCTGTAAACTGATGCAAAGCATTAACAGCAACTTCAACCTTTATTTTGCCCAGCTGGCCATTCTGCACTCAACCGGTTCCTTTAAAAGATTGCCAGTGCTTGAAAGTATAAAGCAATTTGGTGGTGGTGGTAGGCAGGGCTCTTTTTGTAGAAAAAGCCCAGCAGGAACTCATTAGCATAATAGGCCACACCCAACAGCAGGAACTCGTTAACATATTGGGCCTCACCCCTGACAGCACAGCTCATTAGCATATTAGGCCACACCCAGAAGTGTGGTTATCCAGCCACACCCACCTTTTGCTTGTTATTCTGTTTACCTTGTTTGTTGTCAAAACCCAGGGCCTTTTTTGTAGCAGGAACTCCTTTGCATGTTAGGCCACACACCCATAATGTAGCCAATCCTAGTGAGTTTCTGCTGTTGGGTGTGGCCTATTATGCTAATGGGTTCCTGCTGGGTGTGGCCAACTTGGGAGCCAGCCGGAACTCCGTTCCTGTGCGTTCCTGCCCAAAAATAGCCCTGGTGGTGGGGAACAAAATTCTTTATTTTATTTTATTTTATATTTTTAGTATTGTGTGTGTGCGCTTGGAAGTCATGGTTGACTTCTGGCGACCCCTGGTGGGGCTTGGATATTTCAGAGAGGTGGCTTACTATTGTCTGCCTCTGCGTCCTCCTATCCCTGGTATTCCTTGGGGGTCTCCCTTCCAAGTACTCACCAGGGTCAGCCCTGCTTAGCTTCCAGAATCTGACATGATTGGGGGGAAAACAACATTCTTGACCTGAAACTGTTTTGCAAAATCCCTGTCAAGCATTTTAAGAATATTCAATGGTTGTTTAGATGTGTTCAATGGGATTCTTGCAAAACGTGTGTGTCTAATCCCGTGTCTCCCCACCACTTCCCTCCTTCCAAAACATACCTTTCTGAAGGTGGTAAACAACCTGTGAGAGGACAGCTCTCTCCAACACGGGCCTATCTTTTTTGTAAATTACACTTCCCAATCTTTCCCAGCATGACTTCTTGATGGGAATTGTAGTTTTCAGGGGCTCTAGAACTAAATCAGCAGGCCAAAGACACTACCATCATTCCCATAAACCCCACCAATCCGGTAAATTCTGAACGAATATTAATAATGGCTACCAGCTGCATGCCCATGTGATTCTGAATGCTGTCAACTGCGCAGACAACAGTTCTGAAAGAACTTGTAACTGACCCAAGGTCACACCAGCAGCTGCATGTGAAGGAGTGGGGAATCAAACCCGGTTCTCCCAGATTAGAGTCTGCACTCCTAACCACTACACCCAACTGGCTCTCAGCAGTCAGAATAAACTGTACAATAATTAAACCCTGCTACCTTCCCACCTCTACATTCAGATGAAGACAGAGGCAGAGCACTCAAAATGTTTCTCACTATGCTGAGTCCCATTCTATAGCAGTCTTGGCAGTGTTCTCAGAAGTGCTGGATACCCTTTGTCTCGCCTTAGCTTAACTGGTGACTTGCCTGGGGGGGCTTCAGTCAGTTCCCCTAGACTAGGCTCAGCAGAGCCTCCAGTCTCTTTATATCTATCCTGCTTAGGGCCAAGATAGACATAATGGTAAATATGAATCTGTCACATCATGTATAAATCGTATGATACCACACAAGAGCACACAAGTGGGGTGTTGAATCAACCCTTGTCTGCGTCTTAACTCCCAGAAGTTTGTCCCCTGAAAAGATTTTCTCCCGGATAGGCACACTTCTGGTACTGGAGCTTGTATGACTGGGTAAGCTTCTCAGAGGACAGACTGTAGGTAGGTTGGATAGCTCTTAGAATAGTAAACCTTTTTCTCTAAAAAGTGGCCTCTCCCTCCCCACTGTATACATGTCTGGGCAGTCCTACATTTGAAGAGTTCTAGCTGCCATGATCTCTGTTAATTTGATCCAAACGAAATGTTCTCAGCATTAGCAGCCATGTCTACCAGCATACAGCTTCAGTATTAGATATTTTTATTTATTTATTTATTATTAGATTTATAACCCGACCTCCCCGCAAGCGGGCACTGGGCGGTTCACAGATAGGGCATATATGCCAATGGTTAAAACAATTAAAAACAAGATAAAACAATCAATCAATTACAACAATACAAAGTGCTAAAGATGTTTCAGAAAATACTTCAATAACAAGATGGCTAACTGGGGATAGCAGTCCCAGTTCTGTGGTATCAGATCTACACAGCGCTATAGTTCGTTTAACAAAGGGCCATCTCACCCCCTGCTGTTACCCAACTCAGTTGGAGGTGGTGGTGGAGGTAGTGGTGGGAGTAGTGGTGGCTCCTACTCGAAAGCCTGGCGGAAGAGCTCTGTCTTGCAGGCCCTGCAGAACTGGGCAAGGTCCCGCAGGGTCCAGATCTCCTCTGGGAGCTCATTCCACCAGGTAGGAGCCCCCACCGAAAAAGCCCTGGCCCTGGTAGCAGCATACCTGGCATCTTTGGGGCCTGGAATCACCAGCAGATGTTGCGTTCCCAACCGTAGTGCCCTTGGGGGAACATATGGGGAAAGGTGGACCCTTAGGTATGTCGGACCCTGGTGTCATGCCTGCCCCTGCTGATGTCATGCCTGCCTTTGCTGATGCCCCTGAACAGGCTCCTGAGGACCCTGAACAGGCTCCTGAGGACAGTACTGCAGCAGAAAGGCAAAGACTGGATCCTGTAGCTGAAAGCTATCTAAGTGGTGAGGAGGATAGAGCCTCCCAGGGAACACCTGCAAGGGATCAGTCTCTGCTGCAGCCCAGTAATTCATCATCAGACTCGCCTCCACCTGTAACCAGGCTCAGGAATGTAAGAAGACAACAGCTGAGAGAGCAAAGGCAGAATGCACGCATGCGTGCCAGAAGATCTCTTAGCCCTGATTACTGACAGGATCCTGTCCTCACTCCTGGCTAGCTAATGAGTTGATTAGCTAGCACTGTATATATGCAAGTCTGTTGCCAGCAGTCATTTGTGCTGGCAACGTCGTTTGTTCAGGACCTGAATCCTTGCATCTCTGCTCCAGACCTTGTGGAATTCTTCTCGGCTTGATCCTCGGCTTTTGACCTTTGGCTTTGTTGACCCTGCGTTCATCTCTGACTCCTCTGGTATTGTTGTGATTTATGGACTTGAAACTTTGGTATGTCTGACCCTGCTTTTGGACTGTGATTTAAACCTGCTTGAACCTTGCTACCTGATTTGCCCGGCTTGACCTCGGACTGTTCCTGGACTTTTGCTTGCTTGTGTCACGCCCCCTGGTCCTGCCGTGACAGATTGCCAGCACCCACAACGCTCACACATCCCCACCATGGAAGACGGAGCAACCGGAGGTGTGGACCCCATGGAGGAAGGGACAGCACCGCCCCCTGAGGCATCCCACATTCTAGAGGATGTCTCCGGGACTGCTGTTCCCTTATCGCTACCCTTTGTCCCCAACTTGGGTAAAAGAGGCAAGCCATTGAAGGGCGAGCCCCTGAATCCCCACATTGGTGAGGCAGTGGGTCAGCAACTGGTGGTCGACCGTGTCGAACGTGGCCGACAGATCTAACAGCAATGGTGCCGCCACACCTCCTTGATCCAGATGCCTTCTGAGGTCGTCAGCGAGGGTGACCAGCACTGTCTCCGTCCCATGTCCCGGGTGGAAACTGGACTGGAAAGGATCTAGGACAGAAGCATCGTCCAGAAAGCCCTGTAGCTGTAACACCACCGCCCTCTCGATAGGTTTGCCCAAATAGGGCAAATTGGACACTGGCCGATAGTTGGCCAATTCGGCCGGGTCCAGAGACGTTTTTTTTCAAGAGAGGGTGAACCATCGCTTCCTTGAGTGCCCCCGGGAACCACCCCTCAGAGCGGGACTTGTTGATAATCTCCCTTAGGGCACCTCGAAACCCTCGTGACCCACTTTAATGAGCCAGGAGGGGCACAAATCAAGGCTGCATGTGGTTGGGCATACAGATATAGTCTGTCAACTTCCTCCAGGCTGAGTAGGCTGAAACACTCTAAACCCGGAACTGAGGACGTGCAAGGGCCCTCGAGTTCACTTACTGTTTCAACTGTGGCGGGGAGGTCGCGTTTGAGCACCAAGACTTTATCTGCGAAATAGCTCGCAAATGCCTCACAGCCAATATCCAATTCCCTAACATTTTGCTTGCCCTGTGGCAAAGTTGTTAAAGACCAAATCGTTCTAAACAACTGGGCTGGGCATGAGCTTGCAGATACAAAATTGATACAAATTGAGAGAGTCCCAGTGCCGCCATGGACAACACTTGTTCTGTAGCCCACCTGGAAGCTGCATCATCGACATGGAGGTTGAAATCACGCAAGACTATCAGCCTAGGGTGCTCCAACGCCCAGCCTGATACGGCCTCCAGCAGGGACAGCAGGCTACTGGCTGGTGCGTTAGGTGGTCGGTACACCAGCCAGATTGCCAAACTCTCCTCAGCCTCCGGCATCAGGCTGACACACTCCAAGCCCGCGATCTCCATGGGAGGGAGCGCCCTGAAGGAGTAAGCCTCCCAAATGAACATCGCCACTCCCCCCCGCCCCACAGTCTGTGATTGGTGTAGGACCGAGTACCCAGGTGGGGCAAGTTGGGAGAGAGCTACAGTCTCCCCATCCCACACCCAGGTCTCGGTCACGCACGCCAGGTCTACCTGCTGTTCCGTGATAAAGTCCCAAAGGACTATAGCCTTATTGTTGATAGTCCTGGTGTTGCACAACACCAATGTCAGAGGGGGGTTCCCAATCCTAGCCCCACTGCTGACATCCTTCGGGATGGGTCGTAGGCTGGAAGGGCATCGAGCCATACAAATTCTATTTAGCAAAGCCTAAATCTCTGATTTCTTTCTTCTCTCTGTGATGGACAAAATACACTCAACTCTCCTACCCACCCTGTTGGTCATAGTCCAGTTGGTTGATAGGAGGCCGGTTGGGTTTCCACCTACTGTCTGCTTCTGTGTATTGCAATATTACATCAGCTTCCTCCTTAACCACAGCAGCTCTGTTAATTGTCAGGGCCCAATGGCTAAAGGAGGGGAGATCAGCTTGGCCTTGCCTACCTGCTGGTGGTTTCAAACAGGTGTTCTGGCCTGCTTAGAGTTGCAGTCATCCACCATACACAAGTGGGAAGATGTTAGCGTTCCATGCTCAGGTGAGAAGATTTATGATCGCTGACTTATTTAAGTTTTCATGAACCTCAAATGTAGGTGGAAGAAACTGTAAAAGCTTGATGGATATCTGCTCTCAGTGGAGTGGGTGTAAGGCTGCCACTGGCTCATTTTCTGGTTATGGCGTCAGTCTTCAAAGAAATCGCAGCTGATCTTTGATGTATGAGTATCTCCGTGTTGAAATGCTTTCATGTGTTTTTTCCCCAATCAGGCATCAGTTTGTTAATCCTTAAATCATACATATATTTCTGTGTTGCTTTTTGGATTAGAAATGTATGCTTTGAGACCAATTAAAGTAAATTATGTTCAGTCCTTTCTGCTGCTGATATAGAAATGTGATAGTTAATTTTATAACTTTCTCCCTTCTTTATAGTCAGTGTGATTTGAAGTCTTGTTGACTTATTTCATGCATTATATTTATCAGACCCTTGAGCATGTACAGTGAGGTCTATGGTTTTAAGAATACAAAATAAAAAATATAACTCACACCATGTGGTACTTTATTTCTTGGCTGGGAGTCTAAAAACTCATGATACATTCTTCTGCTAGTTTTATGGTCAGTGTGAAAACCTGTGATAGTCTGAAGAACAAATGTTAAATCCAAAGGATTTGTGTTTTTGTAGCCCAGTGTGGTCTCAGTGAAACCTGTCTTCACCAAGGGGCTCCTTATTCTGTACTGTTGCATGAACACTTATGGAAAACATAGACATTGCATAGGAGACACACGAGTGTCTCAACAGCTTTTTTCTTTTCAACAAAGTCCAAACACAGAGAACTTTTCTTTAGTACCAGTTGTGTAGAATTCAGCTATTCCATCTGCTCCCCGCCTCCTTTTTGTTGTTGAAAATTGGCTGAAAGATAGGTGGTGTGAAAAATCTGGAGGGGACCCTTATGACAGGGAATGGACTGTGTCTTCAACCTGAGTCAAATCGCTATCAAGGGAGCAGTGGACTTGTTTGACTGTGCTTAAAAGAAGAGGAAGGGTTGAGTTCAGTTCAGCATAGGAGCTATGCTAGCTGGGCTGGAAATATCTTGTCACCTTAACTGTGTATCCTAGTTGTAATTGTTCAAGGAAAAACACTTTGGCACATGCTCACAAGCAGTGGATGATGTCAAATTCCCAGTCCCAGGCTATGGTCTGAAGGCACATGATACAGTGACCTTGCTGAACCTAAGCAGGTCTGGATTTATTCTGGAGCTGGTCAGTGCCAGAGTGGGAAACTTCCTGGGAACACCATGTGTATGGCTTTCACATCTGAAAGCAACAGGTGCAAGTTGGGCACCTCTCAGCCTCAGCTCAGAAGGGTATAAGGTCGCCAGGTGGACAATCTGGTATTTTCACTGCTTGTCCAGGGAAAAAATTGGAAGAGAAATCCAGATATGTTTTCCCCAAACAGTCAAAGCACCCTGCTTGAGATTAGAGGAGGTGATGCTGGGTGTTCCTCCCAGTGTAAACAACGTGAGTTGCGCGGTTTGTTCTGGGAGCAGGGGAGGTGTCGCCAAGCCTAAGCACAAAACAGAAGTGCTTCACACTGTTGACTCTGAGGAGGTGATTCAAACTGATGAGCAGCCATTTGCCATCACTACAGACTACTTATATGACCACTGAAGGGTATTGTATTGAAACAGGGCATTTATAACTGATGAGCAGCCATTTGCCATCACTACGGACTACTTATATGACCACTGAAGGGTAGGATTGTATTGAAACAGGGCATTTACTGATGACTGGGGCTGCCAAGTCCTTAATGGGAACAGGGCATCTCCTGCCCGCCGATTCTGTTGCCTGGAAAAATTAAGAAAGAAAAGAAAAACTGCCTCATGTACTTACTGGAAGTTCATATAGGAAGTGACAAAGCGTAGCTCTAGGAATCAGTGGAAATTCTATGTTTCTGTGTGAACTTCCAGTAAGTACACGAGGCTGTGCTTTTTAAAGAATTTTTCTCTCACAATGCTGTGCCCCCCCACAACCCTCCCACTGGTTGCTGGGCAATAGCTGGCAACCCAATTTTTGACTGCTGTATGTGGTTTGTGAGTGATCTACTTGTTTATTTAGACAATTGACTACTAAGCAGAGCGGTTATGCAGCAAGGATGGGGGTGTAGTAGAACTTAATTGGGTTGTGTGAGAATGCATGTGCACAAAAAGCCAGTTGTGCTATTCTGCATAGTTTGTCAGAAATATAGTGAAATGGGCTGGACTTCCCATTTTCCCTTTTAACACCATCTCGTGAAATGCTGCCCTGAGTCAACAACTATCACTTTCAAGCTGATGTTGTCAGCCCTGGAAGTTTGTATTAACTTCCTTAGCCTTCATATAATTACAAGTCTATTGACTGGAACTGAGAGAGAAATAGTAAAAAAAAGAGGGGGGGTATTGTTATGATGTTGAATTGGTGCTCCTTGAAGCTCCCTTCTTTCTTTCTGCTTATAAAAATGGTATTCACCAAATTTTGTCTATTCCTTTACATAAATATCCATAGAGACCTGTAAGGGCACACATGCTAAGAATGCCTTTTAGTTTGAGGTGTACCAATTACTCGTGTTGTTAACAGAGTATTAAAAAACAGGCAGCTCCATTCTTCTGCCCAGCAAGGAAATCCTCCTGCAGAATGGCACTAGAGGTGTCCTCCTGCTGTGCGCAAGACTTCCTGGAACAAGAGGCACCGAAAATAAGCATCTGGCTCTAGGCACTCCAAAGCCCACACAAACCCTTGGAGTACATGAAGCAAGAACGATGATAAGAATGATAATGGGTTTCCGTCTCTTGCATGCAAACAATTTAAGAGAATGTGGTGGTTTTTCTCATGCATATATTTAATTAAGCTTATTAAGAAAAAATGAAGGAAATTAATTATTTTTTTAAAAATGCAACCGTTAATGCAGTGGCGTTCATGCTCTGTGTATTATTATCCATCGTTGTGAGAAAGGGGAGGGATGCGCGCGCGGCCAATGGCTGGTGCTTACAGAGAAGCGATTGGCCTTAGTGATTACTTGATATATACAGTAATAGTCCTGAACATAATCAGGGGGTGATTCAGTGCGATGCTGCTGTGCAATTATGGTACCATTAGGTTCCATTAAACTGGAAACACTGACAATTTAAGAGTCAGGAATTAAAATAGCTAATGAATGTATATCATCTTTATGATTTCCAGTCTTTTGCATTTCAGAATGAAGGAGAGAGCCAGCAACAAGAACTTGCAAAACATAAACAATCCTAAATTTGTTTGCTGAACTTAACTGCTGTTTTGGATTTAGGTTTCTTAAAGTTTGCAAGAAGTCTCGAGGGCTATTTTTAGCAAAAAGTCAAGATTTTTAAAAAGCTCCAAAAATTATGTCAAATTGTAGACAGATATGTCAAATTACAATGTGGTCTTAAGCAGAGATACACTCTTCAAAGTCCATTGAAGTCAATGGGCTTCAAAAGGGGCAACTCTGCTTAGGATTCCACTGTTGTAATGGGAAAATGTGAACAGAAATGTCCAAATACTCCATTTTCCATTTCTCTGAGGAAACAGGAGGCAGAGACACATTCAGCTGGAGTGTTCTTCTCACAATTCCCCTCTCTCTTTTATGGGTTCATTAAATAACTCTACAGACAGGATCAGTGGTATAGATCTTTCTCATTTTATTTTCACTTTGCCTGGCAGGACCATGCCAGTCACAGGTAGGAAAGACTCATGGACGTTGTCTATATGGTTGCTTCATCCACAGACACCCCTCCCAATGTCATGTGACCACACAGTCTTCATACGGCTACAATGTCTTTGAAGCATAAACACATAACAATTATGTAGGGGCAGTGGCTGTTCCTTAATATTCATCACAGCATTACCTGAATGAAAACGCATCCTCCTCACTAATTTCCTGTCAAATTCAGGGCCAAACGATACAGTACTGCATCCTCAGGTAAGCCACAGGGACGTAGCACCGTTTTAGAGTCTTTAAAAATGTTTACAATTACTCTAGGGACCTGATCCTCCCGGTGACCATGGTGCAAAGGGTGATGGGCTCCTCTCTCCCCTCCCTGTTTTTAAGTGCTGAAATGCTGATGTTGTAGCTCCTGAAAACAGCGTGGCGAGGGGAGACAGGAGCCCTTCATCCCCACCACAACATGGTCCCCAGCGAGATCAGGCCCCTATGGGGATTTTAAAAGTAAAGGCTCTAAAATGGTGCTTGGATACAGTATCATCTAGTTTAGCTCTCAGTTCCAAATTCCAAGAGTTAACATGCTAAATGTTTCAGTTTCTGCTAGAAAGCGACAAAACTTTCCTAATGGAATAGAATATTATACAATTAATTCAGCTGGTTAGTCTCATTTTATTATGTTATCTAGGGGCAGGGGGAGATGTGCATACCAAGAAGGTCCCCTAAAATCTCTTCAAGACTGAATTAAAGCAGAGCATAGCCTTCTTCTTCTTTCTGTGCCAGCACTGGATAGAAAAGCTGACAAATTGGGCACTCTGCCCGGCTCCTTTTAGAAGACTAATGAAGATGCTCATCAGACAATATTGTTTTCTTCAGCAAGCAATATCTGTACAACGCTTGTGCTGTTCCAAGATGTCACTTATGCTTATTAACTCACTAAATCTTTTTGTCCAGACAGTTACACTGCTACACATCAGCCAACAGACTTGAAGGGCATCCTCTAAGAAGATGGTCTCATTTGTATGGGAAGCCTGGTGTAGTTTTTTATTGAAGGTAAGTATTTCACAGGGACACATAGAACAAACAGTAAAATGGAAAGAAGATTGTGGTTTTCCTTCTATAAAATAATTCCTTCAGAGCTTCTGTCCTAGAGCAAATGACTCAGCATTAGGTAAGTGCCATTGAGTGCCAAATGAGCCTTTGTTATTCTGATCCAGAGCTTTGAGATTACTCATATTTTCAAGTATAACTCACTTTCCAGTTCTGCCTTAAAGATTCCAGGGGTCTTCAGATAAGGTATCTTTAGTAGTCCCCCTAGAGTCTTGGAAGACATAAGGCTTGCACAATTTAGTTTCAGATGGTAGGCATGTTGGTCTACAGTAGAACAGATGGATTCAAGTCCAGTACCACCTTAGAGACCAACAAGATTTTCAGGGTATGAGCTTTCAAGAATCAAAGCTCCCTTCATCAGATACAAGCAGTAATAGAGATCCCTGAGTCCTTATATCCCCATCAGGAAGTGGGAGGGATGTTACAGAGAAGGAACTCAAGATGCAAAGGTAGAAAACATATTGCAATCAGCTCGATTAGAGTAGCGGGAAAATGCTTGGGTAGATAATTAACATCTATAATGAGACAAGAATCCTCTGTCCCTATTCAGTCCATTGTTCTGAACTTGTGATTGGTCTCAAGTTCAGCAATCTCACACTGTAATCACTCCTTGAAGCTTCTCTGTTTGAGAACTACCATTCTTGGGTTGGCATTGAAATTACCTCGAAGATTAAAATGTTCTACTGGTTTTTGAGTGTTGTGGTTTTTAATGTTGGTTTTATATCCATTTATTCTTTTGTGTAGGGACTGACCTGTTCGTCCAATGTAGAGAGTGGAAAAACATTACTGACATTTGATGGCACATATAATGCTGGAAGAGGAAAAAGTGAATTAACCTGAGATGCTATGGCTGGTGTTATTGGGTCTGGTGACTGTGTTGTCAAAATGAATATGGGAAAAGAACTAGCATCTTGGTCTGGTCCCAGAATCTGTCTATGTTAGGAAGGGCAATGTTGTGGGTGAGAAATTGTTTAACGTTAGGAGGCTTTCTGTGGGCAAGAAAAGGTTTGCCTCTTAATGCCTGTCAGAGAAGAGAAGTCAGAGAAGTCCAGCATAGATTGTAGTTTGTTAATGATTCATTGAACCAGTTTGAGCTGAGAATTCTGTTGTTGTTTTGGCCTAACTTGTAGTAGGTTATCCCTTGGTATCATTCTGTCTTTGTTTATCTGTTTCCTTACTACATCAGGTGAGTATTGTAATTGATGGTTGATGGTCAATGTGTCATCTGTTGGTGGGTAAGAGACATGGCAGCTGTTCAGCAGCAGTCTGTGAATTGGTATGTTGTGAAGAAGATGTTGCCTGTCCATTTTTGTTCTGTTCTGAAGCTTGATAAAACTACTCCTTCAGATGTAGGTGGCAAAAAAGGACTTCAAGTTACCACAGAACTGTATCTTTTCTGTGGATTTAGTGGGGCAGAGGAATGGTCCTCTTGAAATAACCGATTTCTCTGCTAGGCCTTTGTCCTGTACATGGACATTATTTGATAACTTGTAGCTGAATGTACATACTTCATTAAAAAGTGCCGTATGCAAAGTGCAAAGCGATATGAAAGTTCTACAGACTTGTGAACATGTATGGCAACCCCATGCGAGTGCTTTGGAAGATCAGGGAAGGCTCCTGGATTTGCAGATGTGGTGGAATGGCCCCACTGACCATTGGACTCTCCAGTGCATCTGGTCACTCAGTACCTGTCCCAAGTCTCCATCAAGCAATGCACAGTTCTCCTGGGTTGCTGGACTCTCAGAGGGGGTTCTCGCTCTCTTTCTCTTCTCCTTTGGTACACTGCCACCAACTGGTTATTTTGGGAATTTCCGGCCAAGAAGGACAGTACTCCCAGCTTCCCTTCCCACTTTGCTGCTTCTAAGGCTCCTACTAGTGCCTGGGTCTCCCACTACCCTGTGACTGGTTACCATTGGGATTGCTTGTGTGCTTGTGCACTCCTGGGGAAAAGTGGTTTAGCAACCGACTGCCTCCCTTCCCCTGGCAACCGTTTTGAATAGCATGTTTGAATCGTGGAGGCACATGTGCAGAGAACAACTATGAGCATTTAAAATTGTAAAGAATTAATTAGAAGTAAAAAGTCCGTAGACATACTTTCTGCACAGGAACGGACTGAGCAAGGAATACAGAAGAAAGGTGCAAACACACAGTTTCCCTCTCCTTCACGCTACACATGACCTAATTGGTCTTAGAATAAGGCAGGTTCTTTAACTTAGAAGTTACTCTTTCCTAAAGCTTCCCTTGGCCTTGGAGTCTTTTTCACTTTGCCTGCTCCATATGGCAATGGTAGCCATCAAGATGAAGCCCAAATGCGAGAGCTCCTTCCCCAGATGGGATCAGTGGAAATGGACTCCTCTCCTCCATGTCAAGGGATTGTATCTCCTCTGTTTTCCCACCTTCTTGTAGGTCAAAGAATCCTTTCCTGAAGTCTCCAGGAAGGTGCCATCTAGCCTCTTGCACCCCCATGTCCCCGTATCAACTCCTAGGTCTCAGATCCCAGCTAAGGTGTGAGCTGGCCATTTCTGTGTCCTTGACCAGGATGGCCATTAGTTTTCCAAAGCTTTGATGGTTGGTACTGGCACGGCACTTGGGAGCAATTGACTTCCCCCTCCTGTCTGTCTTCTGCTAGGAGAGAGTAAAATGTTTAAAACTAAATGTGTGTGGGTGGGGTGGGGTGTCATGGCCAAACCCTGAAGTAATAAGGTATTTCTGCACAGAAGACAAACCAATTCTTTGTTCTGGGCCTCAGTACACAAGCACTGCAGTTTGCACAGTCTGGCTGGTGAAAAGAAAAGAATCTGACTGCCAAGATCATATGAATCCTAGGAGCCAAATGTGTACCACCCACCCACACATAGAGGTGGCCCTGTGCTTCCAAATAATGCCCCAGCCCAAGTGGGTGCTGGCTTCAAGTCTATTGGGAAAGCAGCATAACAGGGCTTCCTACAGACAAGAGAGATGTCTCTGTCTACTTGAGGGGTCCCTAGATAGGCAGAAAATGGCTTTATAAACTAACCAAAATAAAATATGTTTTAAAAAGCAGTTTAAAGAGAACTGAACAGGGATGGAATTGAACATTGAAAGCAGCTGAGCATCAGTGAAAGGAAATGAAGGGAGAAACGGAGATTAGCCTGCTCAATTCCCTGATAATTTTCAATAGTTTCGAGGGAGGGGAGTTGGGGGGGGGAAGATTTTCAAATTGTCACCCTCCTCTCCATGATCCCTTGTGAGCCTCCTGCATGTGATTCAGATCTACAAATCCTGAAGCCATAATCTAGTATATGGAAGGATGGGGAGGAGATAAGAACACATCAGGGACCTTTTTGCATTAACAGTTAATACATTGCCAAAGAGACAGGTCACAGAGCAACTTTGACAGTAGGAACTAGTGGTGGTGGCTACAAGCATGGACGGCTTCAAAAGGGAATTAGATAAGCATATGGAGCAGAGGTCCATCAGTGGCTATTAGCCACAAGGTATAGATAGGGACTCTGGGGCAAGTGATGCTCTGTCATCTTGGTGCTTGGGGGGGTCAACAGTGGGATGGCTTCTAATGTCCTGGCCCCACTGGTGGACCTCCTGATGGCACTGGTATTTCTGGCCACTGTGTGATACAGAGTGTTGGACTGGATGGGCCTTTGGCCTGATCCAACATTGGCATCTCTTATGTGTCTCCCAGGACAATATTGGGCCAGGAAAATGGTAGTGGCGGGACGTTAAATCTGTTTCTTCACATGTGCTGCAGTCACAATCCAAATTTACAACACTTATGTGGGAACTGAGGAGAACCCAGTTCAGATTTGACTGCTACAAAGGACATGGGGTGGGAACCATGGACCCAGCTCTTGTACCCTTTAATGGTTCTCAACAATTAAAAAATACATTGGAGCTGTGGCAAAAATCCCCCAACTCTCCCAGCAAAATAAAACGTTAGAAGAAATTACAGATACATGCAGTGTAGTTTTCATGTCTTCCAAGTGCAATCCTGAACAGAATTATACCCTTTGAAGCATATTGAATTCAATTGACTTAGAAAGGCACAACTGTGTTTATGACTGCGCTGTCCATTCCTTCCATTCTTGGGTTTTCATTTCTTGTTCAGTGAAGGTGGAATTCCTAGTGCAGACATAGATCTGCACGTGCTGTTGTTTTGTGTATGAACTTCCATTGATCTTTGTAGAGGCTACAAGTGTTTGGGATATGGAGGATGTGTACTGATGATGGAAGAATTGGACCCATGGGGATGTGTGTGTAGAGTGCCATCAACACAGGGTTTTCAGGGCAAGTGATTCAGGAGAGGTGGTTTGCCATTGCCTTCCTCTGCAAAGTCTGCCTTGGTGGTCTCCCATCCAAGTAGCAACCCTGCCTGGCTTACAAGATTTGATGAGCTCAGACTGTACTGTACCTTTCTATACCCTCTCCCCCATGAGGACAGCAGAGCATTAACAATAGTCTCTTGTCTGGTTCCATCTGTCTTGTTCAATCTGTCTATCTATCATATGTTTATTCTGCCCTGCCTCCAAGGAGCTTATGGTAGCATTCATTTTACCTTCATAGTTACTCTGTGAAGTAGAGAGATGATGGGCCTGCAGTCAGGCAGAGACCTTCATGACCAAGTCAGGATTTGGACTTCGTTTCCCCAAAATCTTAGTCTGACAGGCTTATGCCATAGAATTTGAAGGAAACGTTTCCCCAAACTGTAATCAGTGACCATTTCAAAAAGGCTACCCCAAGGCTTTTATTCGTTAAAAAAGCTGAAATATTGAACTGCTAACTGCATTCACTTTTTAACCCTTTGCATTTAACATTTAAATTGTGGATCATATTGACAAATTTCCCTGTGCCTGAACTCCTATGGTTTAAGGGCTTTTTGTGAGAGTATTGAGCCTTTTGAACAGACTTCTGCACACAATGGACTGGCTGTTTAAATTGTCAACACAGCTCTGACTAGCCAGTCAGTGGGCTTTGTGAAGGCCTTTAAAGACCTCCATGGTCATGCAGGGGCCTGATTTGATTAGCCAGGTATTTCTTCTTTCACTTTGTGTCAGGTGCTTTGGGTCTGACTTATTGTTTTAATGTTCTTTATGTTATCTTAAATGAACTTGTAATTCTTAATGTTTAATTTTATTTATTTTAAATTAATGTAATTTTTAATGTCTTGTATTTTTTAAATTATTTGTTGTAAACCACCCAGAGAGGTTCATCTATGGGCAGCATAGAAATGAAATGAAATAAATAAATAATAACAACTATACGTTTTACCAATTTTTACCCATTTAGATGATGTTGTGGCATTTTAAAATGGAAACGAAGACAAGGAGATTTCATTTTAGCTGATATAATGGGGGTAGCTGGAGTTGTTTTTGACTACACTGAGTTACTGAGGTTCCTTGTGTTGTAAAATAGTCAAAAGTATTTAAATTACTCAGAGCATCAATGGATCTTGCTCTATTGGAAAGAAGAGATTTCTTTGCTTTTAAAAACCTTTATTTCTAAGGGTAAAGGTACACGGGGTTACTACAAAATAAACAGAACATCTAACAGCTACATTTTCTAAGTTGCCTATAGTTCAACACTAACACAGAGATAATGAAAAATCTGTCCTTCTATCTCTCTCTCTCTCTTTTTTGGCCCTCGAAGGGGATTTTTTTTAATTACATTTTTCTAAAGACTACAAATCTACAACGAAAATGAGGGAAGGGAACTACAAATAGGGATAAAGAAAAGAAAACCCACTACTATCTAAAACCCCAAGAGAGGAGATCCTCAAAATCTCTTAAGTACAAAGTCAGTTCTAAACTCGCTAACAATTTTTTGAACTTAGTCAGACTTTTGAGACTTTGAACTTACAACTTTTGAGTCTTAAATTAGCTGTTAAAAAGAAAAACCCCAGAGCATCTCGTTACAATCACAAAGGCACAATACAGAGTCCTTCAGTCTTCATTTCTTCTTATCCTGTCTTCTTTGCAATTTATAAGGACTTTTAGGAGCCGCTGCTCCCTTCTCTGACAGAGAGTCCTCTCCAGAAGACTCCGAGTCCAGCTCGCCACTGGACTTACTGTCTTCTTTTTCGCCTTTCTCTTGCTCACCCAACTGGATTTTCAAAAAGTCTCGTGCTTTGGAAACAGAGTCAATCTTTTCCTTTTTGTCTTGAAGTTTGAAGGTTACACCCTCTGGATACAGCCACCGATAGCTGATTGCATTTGTTTGAAAAAAATGAATAAATCTTTGTATTTCCTTCTCCTTTGTCTTATTTCAAATGGGATGTCTTTAAGGATCATGATGGTACTGTCCCCGATTTTCTAGGTTTTCCCCATCGTCGCTTTCAGGATAGTATCCCTCACATGTCTCTTTGAGAATCTCATTACTATTTCCCCAGGCAGATTATTCGTTTTTATATATACGGAATATGACCTATAGGCCAAATCCATTTCGCTCATCAAGTACTCCGCCGTCAAATCTATCACCAGGGCTAATGCTTCACTCAACATTTGCTTTAGATTCTCTCCTTTAGATTCTGGGACACCCTGGAATCGGAGAACCAAGTTTGCCTTCTCCATTTGCAGCTGTAAAAGTTGTTCTTCTGTGGAGACTTGCTTCTTTTCCAATTTTTGTACCTTTTTCTTCACCTTTTGAGTAGTGGTGTCAACTTCTTTCACCTTCTCAGCTGTTTGCTCTGTAATTTTAAGGGTCTCATTCACTTGTGCTTGCTGGGTGGTGATACATTTAGTCATTGTAGACAACTGTTCCTTGACGTTAGTCATCTGTTCCAGCAGGGGGCGCAAAGATTCTGCCAACATTTTAGCCAACTCGGTGGTTCGTTCCGGTTTTGGACTCTACCCTTTCGCTTTTAAAAGTTTCTCCTTCTCCATCCTCTTCCCCGCCATCTTTTATCGATTGTTTACTTTTCACTGCAGTTTCTAAAGTCTCTGAATGTGCGCTCAAATGCTTATACATGTCTTGGTATGTTTTTCTCAACAGATTTCAATGCTTTCGCTTTCTCCATCCTCTTCCCCGCCATCTTTTATCAATTGCTGACTTTTCGCCGCAGTTTCTAAAGTCTCTGAATGTGCGCTCAAATGCTTATACATGTCTTGGTATGTTTTTCTCAACAGATTTCAATGCTTTCGCTTCCGCTCCCCCCCTTTTTTTGCTTAAAAGTTCATGTGCATGGGAGGAGCCCCTCCCGCTGCTCGTTTCACTTCTCAGTCCATGGGGTGGGGAGCTTTCTTTTTAAATTCTCAAAGACGCTTTATTCTAACTCATGTTCATATTGGTCTTCCGACCTCGCTTAGTCTCTAATTCGACCGCTCGATCCCCAGAGCTTGTCCCGGTCAGCGTCACTAAGTTCCATACGGACACTCACAGGATGGACCATTGGGGAGAAGAGGCGCCTCAATTCCCCAGCATTGCGTTGGCGAAGAGGCGCTCTCTCAAAAGCCCCATGGCTAGAAGCCCTTCGCCGGGCCTCTTGGGGGACAATGAGCCTGCGTACCCCCTCCTTCCCGCTCGTGTGCAGCTCGCATCCCCGGGAGGTCTGGGAGATGCGACTGCTCAGTGTGCTGCCATCCACCAGCTGCTCGAGAATCTGTCCTTCTCGACCCCTAGAAAGGAAGTCACCTGAAACAAACAACCAATCTGTATCACAATAGAAGCTACTTTTCCCGGGCTAATTCCCCATTGGCTCAATGCCAGGTATCCCTTCCAGGTCAGTCTAAACAATAGCAATACTTGGCAAACAAGTTAACCCTATAATGATTGGATTGTCAGACCTTGTAAATACATACATTTCCAACACTTTGGAGGAAAGACTTCGAAGTAATTTCAAGGTTTGTTTTATAGATGATGTATTTCATACTGTGGTATAATATAATTAATACAATTGGTCTTGTGAATGTATAAATCAACTATAAAAGCCATTGACTAAGAGGCCGTTGGCCAATAATTTCCTGCTCCTAGCCAATGATATCTAGTGTAGCATAATGACTTAAGAGTCTAAGTTAAAACTCAGGAAGTCCATGTTTTGAATCTTGTTTCTCCTATGAGACCCTTAGGTGACCTTATGTAAACCACTGTCTCTTAGCCTCACTTCTCCCATCCACCTATGGGAATAATATTGGAATAATAACTCTCATTAAATTTACAGGAATAACAATCTTTTAATATGCATGAAGCAAACCCTTGAAAGTCCTAAATGAATGTTAAGTGTAATTAATTCAAGACTTACA
>NW_015165837.1:856247-919910 GCF_001447785.1 Gekko japonicus | reverse complement strand
TTACCATTGTTAATGCTGATTTATATGACCTCTGATGGGTTCCTGTCATTCCATACCAGAAAGGACTCTTCCATGCTTACTGAGCATTCCCCAGTATTGAAATGTATAGAATATCTGCTAGGTGTGCAAGAAGAATGTATGTGTGTACTGGAACTTGTATTGAACTTCTTAGGAATATATTCCAGCGTAATCAACTGTAATTCTCAAATGGTCATGGCTCAGCTGGGGAGGAAAGCATTAATTTATGAATCCCATAATTTGTGTAGGAAAAAATGAAGGGCTATTAATTTCAATACAATTATGAAAATAATTTTGGCATTTGGAAAGGACTAATAGCTGGCTATCAACACTGGTTACATAAAACAGATAATTGACATTCAGCACAATGAAACTCTGCCAGTTTCCCCTGTTCACATTTATGCTTGTAATCATGATATGCCAGCACAGCTTACATAGGAGTACCATCATCACCTACCACAGAGTTATTCTAAAATCAGGGATCCATAGTCTTATAGATGAGATTATTGGTAGGATGGTCCCTTCCTAGCTGTATACCCTGCCAAATTGGGTGGATGGAAGTAAGGGAGAGTTTTGATTCAACTCTTGCAGTAAGCAATTGACAATAAGTTTTTGAAAAACAACGATGAGGGGTACACTTAGTTGTGGTTTTTTATAACACATTTTCCTGTATTTTTTTAACATTCTCATTTATTTAAAAGATTTTTATTCCATTTGTCATCCAGAAAAAGCACAATGCCAAAATCACAAAACACCATCCAGAACAGAATAACTATCGTTGGCCCCGGTCACACGGGCCGGATATCGCGGGGAGGAGGCGTGGCTAATTGCCTCGGTGCAGTTTGATCTGCGATTACGTGATCAGATGTGCCGGCGGCACACGGGTCCTTCCTTTGGCGCCGGTGGGTAAACGAGGGACCGGAGGGGAATGCCGCGCTCCGGCACGATAACACCACGGGCGTCTGGAGGCAGCCCATGGCAAACGTTTACTAGTACCTTGGAGGTACTAGTTTTTTAACTCGCATTTTCAGTGGTAAGCCACGGGTGCGCTCCACTTCCCAGATGTTGGGGTGTGATCGCGCCCGGATAATCCGCCCACCATCCGTGCCTCTCTCGCGGCAACTTTGCTGTGTGACCAGGGCCTTTGTTACCTCTAACCAGCATTAAAAGCCCTCCCAAACAGCTCATCTTTGTCAAATCTTCAGAAGACCTTACTGACCTGTGATGCCCCCAGGACCGAGGGTCACATCCCCCTGGGAGGGGTCTCCCATTTTCTTTCAGTGCTGTCAAAGATGCATAGGTCTCACTTTAATTGGTTAGTCCATTTATAATAGCCGGTTCTTGAGGTCAGTAGTCTAGCCAGTCCACTCATCATCCCCTCCACCAGTTTCCACCCAAGCTTTAAGCTCTAGGTCTGCATCTTCAGCATGGGTCCTTCACCAAGTCCACATAGTGGGGGGGATGCTCAGGAGGTCACCTGCCATAGCTTTAAGCTCTATGGGATGCAGACTTGGCATCCCTACGCTATCACTTCCTTTGGCTGGGTCTATTTTTCATCCTTCTCCTGGACACTCCCAGTTCCTGCCTCCCTGTGCCTACACCTGAACAGGTCTTTTCTCCTAAGGCGACCTTTACCCCAGAGGAGCACTCTACCCCAGCAGGAGCTAGCACATGATATCCTTCCTCCTTTCAGTTCCTTCCGTACTTCTGTATGTTCACAGGGCCCTGCCCTCTGCCTTGTAGCTGTGCTGCTGCTGGGCTTAGGGCTGTTTTCCAGCTCTCTCCTCCAGGACTAGAGTGCCCAGGGATGTGATAGGCCCAAGACTGTGTAGTGCCAGTTAAGGGGGACTATCAGAAACTACTGAGAAAATGAGAGCTAGAACAAATAAACCTGAAGAAGTTTGGTTATAGATTTTATTGCTTCACTTGATAAGGCTGCCAAGTCCCCAGTGGGGGCAGGGGGTCCCCTGGGCCCAAGTCCTGTTTCCTGCTGCCACTCAGAGCAATTTCTGGTGATTCCTAGAGAGGACTGACATCACTTCCAGGATTTCCCCAGAAGGACCCTCATGCTGTTGCTGATGGGGGCTCCCCCCTTGTTGCTGCCTCCCATCTCCCACTTGAGCACAAAAGTCAATACGCCTGAAGAGCATAAAATGACACACTACAGTTTGAAAGAGATAGTTATGCACAGATACGATCATGATGGACAACAGTTGCATACAAATTGCAAAGACCTTATCAAAATGTCAAAAAGACCGATTGGAAGAGCTAGGATCTCTTCTCATTTTTAAAAATTTGGTTGCTGATGATTGTGAAATGATTGTTTTTTTACTACTGACTTGCCTTGTGTGACTTTACTAATAATTCAGCAAGTTGGAATGTTAATATGTGGGGGGGCAGAATTGTTACCTGTTTTGAGGAAGAATGTTAAATGCCTTTCAAGGCAGAAAGTTAGTTTTCTGTTATTCATGAAACACTCAAACAAAAGGAAGGTACAAAAGGAATAGTTCATGCGAGGCCTGAGCTAAACCCAGGATAGAAAAAGCAAAATGTTGGTCAAGAATTATCAGTGCAGCAACAGCAGCAGATGGTTGGAGAGTTAGAAACTGAGAGTCAAAGTACACACTCGTGTCAACCAACACCACCTCTGATGATTTTTCTAGAGTACCTTTCTATTTCCTAGTCTGCATGATTCCTATCCATGTTCACCCGCCCTGTTTTGTTTTGAGATTTGGGATGTGTGTGCTTTACATAATTTCTGTCTGAATAAACTGAAATTATTCATGCAATTACAGCGATGCCAGCCTCCAGGTGGGACCTGGGGATCCCCTGGAATTACAGCTCATCTCCAGCCTACAGAGATCAGTGAATGCTTTGGAGGGTGGAGTCTATGGCATTGTACCCCACTGAGGTCCCTGTCCTCCCAAGGCTCCACCCTCAAATTTCCAGGAGTTTCCTAACCAGGATCTGGTAGCCCTATCCTCCCAACCCCTGCTGGTGGCCAGGGGGGACCTGGCAACCCCACACACTGTTCCAGTTAGAACTGTACTTCCTGGGGAGCAAGCACAGTAACATGAAAGTTAGTATTTCATAAAAGTGGCACTCATGCCCAGTGTTCCCTCTAAGCTGAGTTAGTGTGAGCTAGCTCACAGTTTTTTGGCCTCTGGCTCACACATTTTTGTCTCAGCTCAGGAAGGATGGCTCCAGAGCCAACTCATTTATGCAGCAGCCAAATCGCTCGCTCACAACTTTAATGCCGGCAGCTCACTAAGTAGAATTTTTGCTCACAAGGCTCCATGGCTTAGAGGGAACATTGCTCATGCCTCTTATGATTGTTTGTGGCAATCAGTAAGGTCTCTCATCCTTTCCATGGCCTTGTTGATATTTCTTCTATAATGGGAACATTTTAAAATTTACACTAATGCTGAATGTGCAGACATTTACCTATCTTCTCCTTTATTTATCAAAACATCAATATCCCACCTTTCCACTTGGTACAAGATAGTTTATAATAATAGTGAAAACATCCCCAGCTAAAACCAAAGGTAAAGTAATGAGCCCCAAATCCATCTCCCCTCCTTAAAAGATGCCTGGTATTCCAAATTCCCTGGCAAACAGGCAGGCCTTACAGCATCTCCTGAAGATCTTCAAAGAAGGAGCCACTCTTACCTCTTCAGGGAGCCCATTCCACAGATCCTCGGCCATGATGGAAAAGGCCTGGGCCTTGGTTGATGCCAGGCAAGCCACCCTAAGTGGTGGGTGTAAAGTACTGGATTCGCACATGGAGACTCGGACTACGACATGCTAACTAGATGCATTTATTGTACTTCACAACAGGAGAACACACACGGCCTGGCAATTGCAACTATATACATTCCACCCAGGCACACCCACTGTTCCGTAGGGGTTTTTGAATTTTCCTCCAAGGTCCTACTGGAGGACTCAGGGTGGTCTAGGATCCTTGGTCCCTATTGTGTTTGGAACCAAGCTAAGGACTGAGGTCACAGACCCCTGGTGGCGGTCCACGGATATAACAGTGGGATAGCCAGCAGATGGTTGCCTGATTACAGTAGTTGGCACACAGGGACATATGGAAGAAGCTGGTCATGAAGGGATTTAATGGTCATAAACAGCACCTTGAAGTCAGAAACAGACTGACAGTCAATGAAACTGTTTCAAAATGGGCTACATATGCTCCTGGCATCTAGACCCTGATAATAGTTGGGCTGCAACATTCTGGACCAGTTGAAGTTTCCAGGCTGACTTCAAGGGAAGCCCTATGTAGAGCATGTTCCAGTAATCCAACCATTAGGTTATGGAAGCATGGATCAGCATAGCCAGATCAGCTGAATCTAGGTAATGAGAAAGCTGATGAATCAGCTGATAGAAGGCAGTTCTGACCACCATGTAGAGTTTGACAGGTCCCCCACCCAGCCACGGGTGAGTTGCCAGATCCAGACTGGGAAACTCCTGAAGATTTGGGGATGGAGCCTGGGGAGGACAGAGACCTCAGTGGGGTACAGTGCCATAGAGCCTACCCTCCAAAGCATTCATTTTCTCCAGGGGAACTGACTCTGTAGTCTGGAGGTGAGTTGTAATTCTGGGGGATCCCCAAGGTTCCATCTTTACCACCATGCCAACCTGCTTTTTAAATGGCTAGGCAGGGATCATGAGCACACAGAAACTCTTAACCTGCTTTGAAAAAGCTACCTTTACTGCATCTAGGCCAAGTGGATTCAGTCCCTCTAGAATATCAGCCTTCCCAACCAGCATTGCCTCCGTCTCATCTGGATTCAGCTTCGGTTTTCAACACTACATAGTTATGTGCTAGTGCCACAGAGATAAAAGCCTCTCTCCTTCCACCTGCTGGTTTTTGTGCCATCAACAAAGTTATTGGTGATAGTGGGCTGGATTCAGCTTTTCTGCTGTTGAAAAAGGCCACCAAAACCACCAAAAAAGGTTATGTTCACCATCATGGGATCTGCATGTACATAATTAGCCAACAGGAAGAAGAACATGTGGTCAGGACTGTAGAGGAGACATTGAGATACAACCAGAAACAAAAAGAAAACATTAAGTGCCAGAGCAGAGGGGCAAAGGTATCTTTGGTATCTTTGGCAGCCAGTATCTTTCTCTCATTCTGTTACCAGTCATTCATTATTGGTGATGTAAACTTGTGGTATTTGCTGTGCTTACTATACAAACTGCCACATATATGACATTCAAGTGGTCATAGTAATTTCTTACGTGTTTTTAAATAATTGCTGTTGTTTCAACTGTGAACCATTTTTTCCCTTCTCCCCACACTCTTACTGTGGCTGGTGGGAAGGAAAGCCAGCTGCTTTGTTCCTCTGTGAATCATCCCCTCCCACAAAATTGTCTCTCTGATTGGCACTTGAAGTTGATAGAGTCACTTTCAGAAAATGTAAGTGTCAATTATCCAGATTATCCGACCACCCCGCTCTCTTCCTAAGAGTTCATACAATCTTTGGTGCTGTTTTATCGCACTGGCTTGAATTACAGCTCTGCTGACTTTTCAAGGCAGTGATCTTG
The DNA here is from genome assembly GCF_001447785.1 of Gekko japonicus. NCBI lineage: Eukaryota > Metazoa > Chordata > Lepidosauria > Squamata > Gekkonidae > Gekko > Gekko japonicus. Next base: position 914,339 of record NW_015165837.1, on the reverse strand, counting down.
TTATGCGACATTTGGCTTGGCGATTTTGTATTCTGGCAAGGCACATTGTGGGTTTTCCCCCCTTCCCTTCCAGATATTTCATCTGGGGAAAGTTGCCAAAAAATCTGCAGTGTGTTCTGTCCTAACCCTTCTCATTAAAAGTCTCCTTCAAGATGACAAAAGTGGAATCCTCTCTAATGGCTGGCCACCCAGTCTGAAAAGCAGCAATAGGTAGAATCTGTAATGAAGGATAAGCAATTTAAGAAAGTGGGGGGGGGTTCCTTCTCCTGCAAACACACAGATCCAGGATTTTATAAAAGTGCCATTGACATCTGCCACTAAGCTTCCTTTAATCAAATCAAAATGGGCTGTGTGGTTTCCATTATTTACTCTACATCCTGCTACTGTCATCTGCCATTCTATTCTTGCTATCTTCAGGGGATGTCACATATTCATAAATACCATGGCTCATTCATATTTTGGGAGCTTTGTCCAGAACACGTAAGAAAAATACTACAGGCAGAATTTGTCCAATTGTGTGTGTGTGTGTGAATGCAAAATTTCTGAAATACACAGTGCTGAATGACACATTTCTGAAAACCAAAAGTGGATTATATGTGAATTGAAGACTTAGTGAGTGTTAGTGACTTGTTTGCATATTTAATAATCAAAACAACCAGTATAATCTTGCACTTTACAGCCTCCTTCATTTTAATGAGAGGGATTTAAACAAATGCTTTACTTTCACTGAAATCAGCAGGGCACTAAGGAATGCACAGTTACCCGAGAGTCTCTGGAAATTGTGGGGCTTCCTTGTGAGTAAATATGCACACTAGATGGAACATTCACTCCTAATAGGTCTAAATCAGTGAATATTCTTGCGGTTTCAGTGTTGTTGGATGTTATCATTCTGAAGGTGTGACTGTCTAGATGGTCCAGATTGAAGTGTTCAGATTCAGTTTTCTTTTGCAGTATACTATTGGCATGATCTGGTTTGCATGTCTTCGTGTATCTTGCCCATTGCATTTATATGTTACTCACTGAGCTTTAGCACATTTTTTGCAGGGTTTTGCTCTGGATTAGATTGATAAAGTTAGTTTTGATTTCTCATTTTGTCTGTAGTGTTTTTACACTATACAGGAAACGTATGTAGAGTTGTCAAGGGCAATACCAGTTTTGGATATCTTGGGAAAGAAGTTCACCAGTGATCATGCACACAGTTTGATGCTCTTTATTTTCATATTGCAGTCAGTTCACTGGCCTGCTTTTTCTAAGGCAGGAAGTGAAAGTGATACTATGGGAGGGGAAGAGCATTTTTAAAAATGACTACAGGTTGTTACCATTTTAGGATATGATCCTTCTATTGCAGCATGCACTCCTCCAGCAAAAAGAAGAAAGACTTTTTAAATGGGAACTGCATCCAGCGACTACAGATGGGGGATAATATGTAATATGCATATTTTAATGCTGGAACATGCTGAACAGATTTGTCACTCTGAACCACAGAAAAAGAAGGGTCTGATTCTGTGCTTCTCATTCCAGCTGGTTTAAGGGTTCCTCCACCATATGTTTCTTCAAAAGTCTGTGTGACTGTTCTTCCCCAGCATTAATTGTGCCGAGATTCAACCCTTGATGAATGCCCTTTTTCCTTATCATGTAAATATCCCTGCCATATGTTTTAAGTGCTCTTAAGTTGCTTCCAATTTATGGCAACCCTACGAATTGATGTCCTCCAAAACATCCTGTCATTAGCAGCCTTGCTCAGGTCTTGCAGACTGAGGTCCATGGCTTCTCTGATTGAGTCAATCCATCTCATGTTGGATCTTCCTCTTTTCCTGCATTTATCATTGTGTATCACTGCCCGGAGGCAGTTTTGGAGTGTATGTGGGCTAATGAACTGAAGCTTAGTCCCAAGAAGACAGAAGTACTACTGGTGAGTGGCAGGTCTTACTTGGTATTTAAGGTGTCACCCATTCTGGATGGAGGTTGCACTCCCCTTGAAGGAACAGGTGTATAGTCTGCAAGTGCTCTTGGACCCAGGCCTGCTGCTGGATAAGCAGGTGGCAGCTGTGGAGTGCGTTTTACCAGTTTTGACTAGTTAGCCAGCTGTGGCCTTTCTGGGCAGAAAAGATCTGGCAAGTGCAGTGCATGCCCTGGTAACATCTGGATTAGATTGCTGCTTTTTGCTCTAAGTGGGGCTGCCCTTGAAAGTGTTGAGAAAGTTCAACTGGTGCAGAACGCTGCAGGCAGGTTGTTGACTGGAGGGGGCCGTAAGGAGCATATCACTCTAGTCTTGGTCCATTTCATCTGCAGACCACACTAAAGAACTGAAAGCAACAGCAACAAAAAATTAATTTCACTAGAACATTTGATTATATGTGTAAAAAATGTTTTTTTTCTTTTTAGTGATATAATGCCTGCCTTTTGCCTGGAAATGTTAATAACGATAAGAGCTTTTCCCCAGCCATAGGTACACCAGAGTCTGTAAGCACATTAGACTCCAGCCGCTATTTGTTTTTCAGATTAGAGCTTTGTCTTTTGCTAGATAGAAATGGTAATTATTTCATTAAGAGACAAAATGATATCCTCTTTGCTTCATTAGGCTCTAAAGTAGCATCCATAATGTCTGTCTTCATAATCTGCATTAAAAGCAGAATCTCAAAGGTTATTGTTTTAGTTATTACTGCTTGCCTTAGATTGCTTTGTATAGGTGAACTGTAAATCGGAGTGTATTTCTATCAAAGTGAAACTGACCTTTTGACTGAACCCGTAATATTAGTGTTACAAAGACAGTTTAATTTTTTTTCCATTTGTTCCAAATGGATTTTTCCAGTGCTGTTCCAGTACAAAATGTATTCCAAGAGGAAACATGTAGGGTCAGATTCACTAAAGAAGATGAACCATTACTTTACTTGTCAATTTGATTCAGCTGCTTATTTCAACTAATAGCATAATCATAAGCATAGTTACACCCTGGGCTTAGCACTGACTCAGGGATCCAAGCATTTGGGCTGTAAATGGCATCAATGTCTTAGAAGGGTGTAACTCTGCCTAAGATTGTACTGTGGAACTTCTATCCATGGTTTATTCCATTAGTAAAGAAGGATATAAGCTATAGTACAGTACCTTCAAAAGTGCACTGTCATCCAAGAAGCTGTTGCCAACATGCCTTCACTTTGGTTCATGTTTCTGATCCCCCCCCCAATCTTGGCATCCATATCAGCTTCTTTCTTATCAGTCTTTGCCTGGTTTCTGGCCATGAGAGGGCTTGATTACATGATAAAGCCAGCAAGTGCTGGATCACAGGTGCATGACCAGATTCACGGTCAAACATACATTGAGGGAACAACTCATGAATAATTTCTCTGTCTTTTGTGCTCAAGAGTTTCTGAAAATTAATTTTGCCAAAACAAAGATCTTGAGATTCTCTAAGTCAAGACACTTGAAGGAACATCCCTGACAAATTTATGGAGAAACTATTGAAGCAATACAACAGTTTAAATAACTTAGTGTTGTGTTTAATTATAACTTATCCTGGAACTCTTATATAAATTCTCCTCTAAGAAAGATTCAAACGACACTAGCCATTCTCAAGAAATTCTTCTATACCAAAGGTGGCCAATGTAGTCCACTTTTGTTAAAGTTATACAAAGCCATCATTCTTCCCAAATTACTTTATGCCATCCCAATCTGAATCAACGGACCACTGGATTCTCTTAATAAGCTCCAGCAAACTTTCTTTCGTAAGATCCTCTCTCTCCCTCCGAGTGTATCCTCCGCCCTGGTGTGGCTAGAACTTGGACTCCCTGAAATATCAACAATAGCATGGTACCAAGCTATTACGTTCAGACTATCACTCTGTGAATATAATGCTGTACTATCTTTACTGCAACTAGTAACAGCTGATTCCTGGATGGGAACTTGGTTTAGCCCAAAGCTCACAATGTTAAACCTGAACCTAAATCCTAGGGATTCACTGAACATCACTGTTAACATTGGGGGAACTCACCTTCAACAGTGGTGGTTTGCTTGGTGCTGCATGGAGGGAGAATGAACTTCTAGTTTCCCTCCTGCTTCATTTTTGCCAACAGAAATGGTAGTCAGGGCATTTCACCCCCTTTCTCTGGCTTCATGTGTTCTTCCTGGAGTAGCGGAGCCAGAGAAATGGGCTGAAAAGCACACACCCCCCACACACACACACATCATTTCCATTGGCAAAATAGGGTAGGAAAGAAAACTGAAACTTATTTTCCCCCTTACAGCACTCCATCACAGTTCTGAGCAAACAGGCACTGTTTAAGGTGAATTCCCTCAATGGATGTCTGACTGTGAGTCTAGTCGTTCACCTGTGACCTGACACATGTCAGATGTATTTGAGCCCACAGAAATAAAAAGCAAGAGACTCAGCAGATGGAGTAAAACCACACCTAACTCCTTCATATTACTTGGTGTAGAATAGGTACCTCGAGGAGAAACCCAGTATCACCCAGTATCTGCCTATCAGATCATTAATCTTTCAGTGATCCATGTGCCTTTAGCCACAAAAAGAACCTGCCACATTAACACTTCCCATGCTATTTTTGCCTGTGGAAATGACCACAGAGGGTCATTGTCATGGAGCCCAAAGAGGGGGTAATAAGGCCTCCCATGGCTATTTCTCCTGGCGAAAATGTTGTCGGATGGAAGCCAGAAGGGACTCCTCCTCTATGCAGCGTCTGAAGCCACAAAGAGCAACGGGAAGGTTTTTAAAGGTCAATTCCCATGTGAATGTGTGACTGAAAGTCAGGTTGCACACCCATGACCCAACTCATGTCACCTGCAACATATATTTTGGCCCTAAGCTCTGTTGTTGATTTGATTCCTCAGTTGTAGTAACTTGTTTGTAGTGGAAGGATCTTGCTCATTCGCTGGACCTGTTGCTGTTGTGAACCTGACCCCCCCCCACACACACACACTTGCCTATGACTAGGCCTCCTGCCCCCTGGATCTATAACCATGCCTCTTACCTCTGGCACTACTGTTCCAGTTTCTTTGACCACAGTCTGACCACTGTCCCAGTCAACCCTGAAACTTTTAAAATTTATAACTGTGAAGGAAGTTGGCTTCCTTACATTCTGGCTATTTTTGTGTGGATTTGGGCTTGAACTGGGCTACGTCCACACTAATACACATCTCGGATACATGTGTCTTTCTCACCACACATGGCAACACAGCTCCTCCCGGCTATTGTTCAGTTATAAAATGGTGTGAAGTGACCACAGCTCCTATCCTAGATGTTTTGTAGCAACATTACACAGCACCATAATGCAGGACTGAAACTGACAACAACAACCAGAGGCAAGGAAGAGATTTAGGCAAGACGGATGCAGGAAGTAGAACAGAATGGGTATAATTCACTTGGACATTTTATTTGTTTCTTCGTGCATTTTTTAGGTTGCTTTCCCCCTGGAGGGTCACAAACGGCCTTACAAAAAAGAAGCAACCCCCCCCCCCCTCATTACAAAGCCATATAAACAAATAGACAAAGAAGATACTGGTCCAGGTATAGAAAGCTGACTACCCTAACTTCCAGTCCGTGAGCCCCAGGCTCTTGTCAAAGGGCTTATGCTTCTGTCCCCATGCAGGCTAAATACCTGCAGGAAGCGGAAGCTAAGTACTTGCAGGAAATGGGAAACAAAGTCATCCTAGATGGAATTCAACTGTTGGTAGCTTGCTGCCAGCAAGCCAGCAGGCTCCTCCTCATCCCCCCATCCTGACCCACTTGGAACTTAATAGGGGTAAGTCACAGCATCCTAAAAACATTTTGACTACCATAGACTCTTACAAACATCTATCTCAAAGTCAAGCCAACCATGGTATTATTTTTTGTCTCTAACAGGTGCAGAAAATGATGATGATGATGATGATGATGATGATGATGATATTACAGTGCTGAATAAGGATCAAAATTACTAACCTATATTCTCCTCATGAATATATTGTTGTTGTTCAGTCGCACAGTCGAGTCCGACTCTTCGCGACCCCATGGACCAGCTCCCGCCAGGCCCTCCTGTCTCCCGCTGTCTTCTGAAGTTGGCTCAATTTCATGTTCGTTGCGTCGATGACACTGTCCAACCATCTCATCCTTTGCCGTCCCCGTCTTCTTTGACCTTCAATCTTTCCCAGCATCAGGGTCTTCTCCAGTGAGTGCTCCCTTCTCATTTGGTGGCCAAAGTATTTGAGCTTCAGTTTCATTATCCGGCCTTCCAGGGAACAGTCAGGGTTGATTTCTTTTAGGATTGACTGGTTTGTTCTTCTTGCAGTCCAAGGGACTCTCAAGAGTCTTCTCCAGCACCATAGTTCAAAAGAATCTATTCTTCGGCGCTCGGCCTTCCTTATAGTCCAACTCTCGCAGCCATACATGACTACCGGGAATACCATTGCTTTGACCATACGGACTTTTGTTGGCAGGGAGATGTCTCTACTTTGTATCATGCTGTTTAGGTTCGCCATCGCTTTCCTCCCAAGGAGCAGGCATCTTTTAATTTCCTGGCTGCTGTCACAGTCTGCGGTGATCTGAGATCCCAGGAACGTGAAGTCTGTCACTACTTCCACGACTTCCCCTTCTATTTGCCAAGGAGTGATGGGGCAAGATGCCATGATCTTAGTTTTTTTGATGTTGAGCTTCAAGCCCACTTTTGCGCTCTCCTCTTTTACTCTGAGCAAGAGGCTCTTTAGATCCTTTTCACTTTCAGCCATTAGAGTGGTATCATCTGCATATCTGAGGTTGTTGATCTTTTCCCCAGCAATCTTAATTCCCGCTTGTGATTCATCCAGGCCAGCATTTCGCATGATGTACTCTGCATATATATTAAATAAGCAAGGTGACAGTATACATCCTTGTCGTACTCCTTTTCCTATGCTGAACCAATCAGTTGTTCCGTATCCGGTTCTAACTGTCGCTTCTTGGCCCTTATACAGGTTTCTCAAGAGACATGTGAGGTGGTCTGGTACTCCCATCTCTTTAAGGACCTGCCATAGTTTGTTGTGATCCACACAGTCAAAGGCTTTAGCATAGTCAATGAAGCAGAAGTAGATATTTTTCTGGTACTCTCTTGCTTTCTCCATAATCCAGCGAATGTTGGCAATATGATCTCTCGTTCCTCTACCTCTTCGAAACCCAGCTTGTACTTCTGGTAGTTCTCTATCCACGTACTGTTGAAGCCTAGCTTGTAGGATCTTGAGCATGACCTTGCTAGCGTGTGATATGAGTGCAATTGTGCGATAGTTTGAACATTCCTTGGCATTGCCCTTCTTTGGGATTGGAATGTATACTGATCTTTTCCAATCCTGTGGCCACTGTTGCGTTTTCCAAATTTGCTGGCAAATGGAGTGCAGAACTTTAACAGCATCATCTTCTAAGACTTTGAATAGCTCAGCTGGAATACCATCACCTCCACTAGCTTTGTTGTTAGTAATGCTTTCTAAGGCCCATTTAACTTCACATTCCAGGATGTCTGGCTCAAGGTCAGTGATTATACCGTCGTGTTTGTCAAGGACATTGAGGTCTTTCTTGTATAGTTCTTCTGTGTATTCTTGCCATCTTTTCCTAATCTCTTCTGCTTCTGTTAGGTCCCTACCGTTTTTGTCCTTTATCATGGCCAGCTTTGCATGGAACGCTCCCTTGATTTCTCCAATTTTCTTGAAGAGATCTCTAGTCCTTCCCATTCTATTGTTTTCTTCTATTACTTTGCACTGTTCATTCAGGAAGGCCTCCTTATCTCTCCTTGCTGTTCTCTGGAAATCTGCGTTCAGTTGGGTAAATCTTTCCTTTTCGCCTTTGCCTTTCGCTTTCCTTCTTTCCTCTGCTATTTGTAAAGCCTCATCAGAAAGCCATTTTGCTTTCTTGCATTTCTTTTTCTTTGGTATGGTGGTGATTGCTGCCTCCTGTACGATGTCACGAACCTCTGTCCATAGTTCTTCAGGCACTCTATCTATCAAATCCAGACCCTTGAATCTATTCTTCACCTCTACTGTATATTCATCAGGGATGCGATCTAGGTCAAACCTGAATGGCCTCGTGGTTTTCCCAATTTTCTTCAGTTTAAGTCTGAATTTTGCAATGAGTAGCTCATGATCTGAACCACAGTCAGCTCCAGGTCTTGTTTTTACTGACTGGATAGAGCTTCTCCATCTTTGACTGCAAATTATATAGTCAATCTGATTTCGGTGTTGCCCATCTGGTGATGTCCATGTGTAGAGTCGCCTCTTAGGTTGTTGGAAAAGGGTGTTCGCTATGACCAGTGTGTTCTCTTGACAAAACTCTGTTAACCTTTGCCCTGCTTCATTTTGCTTTCCAAGGCCAAACTTGTCTGTTATTCCGGTTACCTTTTGACTTCCTACTTTAGCATTCCAGTCCCCTATGATGATGAGGACATCATTTTTTGGTGTTAGTTCTAGGAGGTGTTGTAGGTCTTCATAGAACCGGTCCACTTCAGCCTCTTCTGCATCAGTGGTTGGGGCATAGACTTGGATTACTGTGATGTTGAATGGTTTGCCTTGGAATCGGACAGAAATCATTCTGTCATTTTTGAGATTGTATCCCAGTACTGCCTTTTGCACTCTCTTGTTGACTATAAAGGCCACACCATTTTTTCTACGAGATTCCTGGCCACAGTAGTAGATATAATGGTCTTCTGAGTTAAATTCGCCCATTCCTGTCCACTTTAGTTCACTGATTCCTAGGATATCGATGTTCAGTCTTGCCATCTCATTTTTGACCACGTCAAGCTTACCTTGATTCATAGATCTTACATTCCAGGTTCCTATGCAATATTGTTCTTTGCAGCATCGGACTTTCCTTTCACCATCAGACACATCCACAACTGAGCGTCCTTTCGGCTTTGGCCCAGCCGCTTCACTCTTTCTGGGGTTACTTGTACTTGCCCTCTGCTCTTCCTCAGTAGCATATTGGACACCTTCTGACCTGAGGGGCTCATCTTCCGGCGTCATATCTTTTAGCCTTTTGTTACTGTCCATGAGGTTTTCTTGGCAAAGATACTGGAGTGGGTTGCCATTTCCTTCTCCAGTGGATCACTCTTGGTCTGAGTTCTCTGCTGTGGCCTGTCCGTCTTGGGTGGCCCTTCACGGCATAGCCCACAGCTTCATCGAACCGCTCAAGCCCCCTCACCACGACAAGGCAGTGATCCATGAGGGGGATCAAACATGTATTTAAATGGCTATATACCTTATGAAAAATGAATCTCTTCATAAAAATCCTAAAGAAACCAAAGTTGACATTTTCTTGCCATAACTGTATGTCTATTTAGTGCCTAAAGTTTAGTGGGTGTTTATAGAGGATATATAACATTCCAAAGACAAGGGGAAAGATGATATACTGCTATATTCACTCATGTGTGGTGCCTATTTTGAAAACTGCACCCGCATGTACATGTGGAACAGTTCTTAAAATGGAGTGGGTGGGGAGCAATACACAACCATCACACAAATAGCTATGGGGATTCTGCAAAAGAGGAAAAGAGGAACTGTGAAGATTAATCTCCAAGACTGAATTTGGAATTTTGTACTTCTTGAAGTGACATTTTTCACTTGTCCCCTACTGCTGCAGACCTCTGACTCCCCCCCTCTTACTGTTCCTGGGACGGTCTCCTGTCCCCCAGGATCAGCATTTTGAGGATTGTTTTGGGCTGCAGCAGGAGAAGTTAGGAGAGATAATTATGTTCAGATGACAGAAATCCCTTCCATCAATTGAGATTTGCCTTTGGATCCAGGTCTTTAACTGAACCTGCTTGAAAACATTAAATTAATTGGAACAACAAGGATGGAGAATGGATGGGCATGAACCATCTCATGAACTAAAGTTCATGATGAATTTTGGTCAGTTCATGGAGTGAAGTTCGTGTCAGGTCAACCAACACAAATTTTCCATGAAATTTCAGGCTGTTTGTGGAGGTTTGTGCTGCTTTGTGAAGGGATAAATTTTCAGACAGACTGTCTCAGCTCAATTTAAATGTTTACCAAATTTCAAAGCAACAGGTTGGGCAGAACTTGGAGGACATGTAGAAGAGCATCTGGGGGAGGTCCCCTGCAACTCTGATGTCTCTAGCTTGCACAGGATCAAAACCTTTCTTCATCACATTTAAGTAGTTTGTTACTGTACTTTGATTTCTCTGTATTCTTTATTGGTTGACAGGGTATAAATATTTTAAATAAAATTTGCTTCTGACCCAAAGCAGCACAGAGAATTGTTCAATTTAGCCATTTAAATACATGTTTGAAAAGAAAAGCTCATCAGACAATTCTAAATCTGGAGTAAACATTTCACTCAATTTCAGGGCCAAACTCCCACATGACTTTAGAGTTTCATGAATGGAACTTCAGACATGTAATCTGGATTCAAAAAAGTGAGCATCAGAGGCATGTGGCTTTGGAAAAGGGGAGGGCTGTCTCCCTGGTGTCATTTCTCGACTGGAAATGTCCTCTCTGGGGCTGCTTTAAGCCCAAATAGGGAAAAGGACAATTCCCCATATTCTGCCTGTCTTTTTTCCTGCTGGAACTTAAAGAAATCTGGGGAAGGGCATTTCTGATTAGGAAAAAGGTACAGGGGGATGAGTTAACCCCACCAGGTCATAACTCACATATACCAGAGTCAGTGTAATGTAGTCAATTTACAGTGCCATCCTACACAAAGTCACATCTTTCTAAATTCATTGAAGTCAATAGACCTAGAAAGGTGTAATTCTGGTTAGGACTCCCCCCTCTTACTGTTCCTGGGACGGTTAGTATGTATAGGAAAGTGGAGACCTACAAAAGGCTGAGATGGTGCGTCTCTCAGCTCATCTTTCCATTGTCTTCTCTTTCATATGAAATCCCTTGGTATGCTGTCTAAGGTGGAGTGCATGGACTTAGCGGTAAATCCTATTGCATGATTCAGGATTTCCTGGATTGCACACACTGCCAGATCTTTCTGTTCTTTCCTCCATGGAGTGTACAGGAGACGATTGCTACTGCTGCCACTCAATCTGAGATCTCCCCAGCCAAGTGACAGCAGTACACTCCTCTGCATGTCAAGGGAGCAACTGGGCCTCAATTAGTGATGCTCATGAAGTTTGAAAACAACAGGCTCAGAATATCAATGACCCCAGTTTGTTATGCCTGGATGTATTCTAAAGAAAGCTCCTTTGGTCTAAAATATTGACTCTGGAATTTGAAATGAGACGTACGTGCAGTTTTTGCACCAAGGTGGTTGTCATTCATCAGAAGAGTGCTCAAAGTGGAAAGTCACATGCTCAGAAGTTGATTATTTTGACATCTTAGTATTGATGAAATTGTACTTGATTGTTGAATAGATTTGAAATGTCTTTGAATGGAGAACATCCACAGAATAGCCCTTGTCCCTGTCATTACAGGGAGGGCTCAGGCTGAGCAATAGTGGCTCACAACAGCAATGCTGCCATGTAGTCCGCAATGCCTTCCTTCTACTCATATCACTTATCCATATTACAAACTTCCTTCCCAATGTTGTTGTTGTTCAGTCGCACAGTCGAGTCCGACTCTTCACGACCTCATGGACTACATCACGCCAGGCCCTCCAGTCATCTGCCATCCTCTGGAGTTTGCTCAATTTTATGTTTGTTGCATTGATAACACTGTCTAACCATCTCATTCTTTGCCATCCCTGTCTTCTTTTACCTTCAATCTTTCCCAGCATCAGGGTCTTCTTCAGTGAGTGCTCCCTTCTTAATTGGTGGCCAAAGTATTTCAGCTTCAGCTTCAGTCTGGCCTTCCAGGGAACAGTCAGGGTTGATTTCTTTTAGGATTGGCTGATTTGATCTCCTTGCAGTCCAAGGGACTCTCAAGAGTCTTCTCCAGCACCATAATTCGAAAAAATCTATTTGGTGCTTGGCCTTCCTTATGATCCAACTCTTGCAGCCATACATTACTACAGGGGATACCATTGCTTTGACCATGTGGACTTTTGTTGGCAGGGTGATGTCTCTGCTTGTTATTATGTTGTCTAGGTTTGCCATAGCTTTCCTCCCAAGGAGCAGGCGTCTTTTAATTTCATGGTTGCAGTCACCATCTGCAGTGATCTTGGCTCCCAGGAACATGAATTCTGTCACTGCTTCCATGACTTCCCCTTCTATTTGCCAAGGATTGATGGGGCCAGATGTCATGATCTTAGTTTTATTGATTTTGAGTTTCAAGCCAACTTTTGCGCTCTTCTCTTTCATCCTTAGCAAGAGGCTCTTTAGGTACTCTTCACTTTCTGCCATTAGTCTGGTATTATCTCCATATCTGAGGTTGTTGATGTTTCCCCCAGCAATCTTAATTCCAGCTTGTGATTCATCCAGGCTGGCATTTCACATGATGTACTCTGCATATAAATTAAATAAGCAGGGTGACGATATACATCCTTGTTGTACTCCTTTTCCTATGCAAAACCAATCAGTTGTTCCATATCTGGTTCTAACTGTCACTTCTTGACCCTTGTACAGGTTTCTCAGGAGACATGTGAGGTGGTCTAGTACTCCCATCTCTTTAAGGACTTGCCACACCTTGTTGCGATCCACACAATCAAAGGCTTTAGTGTAGTCAATGAAGCAGAAGTAGATGTTTTTCTGGTACTCCCTTGCTTTCTCCATAATCCAGTGAATGTTAGCAATTTGATCTCTAGTTCCTCTACCTCTTCGAAACCCAGCCTATACGTACTGTTGAAGCCTAGCTTGTAGGATCTTGAGCATGACCTTGCTAGCGTGTGATATGAGTGCAATTGTGCGATAGTTTGAACATTCCTTGGCATTGCCTTTCTTTGGGATTGGAATGTATACTGACCTTTTCCAATCCTGTGGCCACTCCCTTGCTTTCTCCCTAATCCAGTGAATGTTAGCAATTTGAGCTCTAGTTCCTCTACCTCTTCGAAACCCAGCCTATACGTCTGGCAGTTCTCTATCCACATACTACTGAAGCCTAGCTTGTAGGATCTTGAGCATGACCTTGCTAGCATGTGAAATGAGTTCAATTGTGGAATAGTTTGAACATTCCTTGGCATTGCTCTTTTTTGGGATTGTAGGACAAAGGAAAAATGAATGTGATTTCTGAATGTGGGTTCTGACATTTCCTCTGACATATTTATATGTTGACAGCTGTCACTGTGCCTTCAAAAGTTTAATCATAATAGATCCAGATTTTGGTATGTAACTTAGAATCTTCTGATTAGAGAAATTTATAGCAGAATATATATTTTATAATTGCTTTTTTGTATAAGAAGCCATATTAAGCAAAAGTATAATTAGAAGCCTCTGTAGATGGAATTAGGATGCAATAGAATGGAATAGAAATGGATAAGATGCAAGGATGCTGAGAACAAAATTTAATGTGATCCACAGCCCTTATCAGCTAGCTCTCCATATGCAGGTCAGAAAGGAACCCAGTGTTCTCTAATGTTCCCATTGCCCTGGAGAACAGATAAACAAATGCAATCACTGACAATACATGACTAGTATAAGGAGAGACCAATAGTAAGGTTTAAAGTCAAATTATGCTTGTATGATGTTAACTGCCTGGTATCAATTAGAGACCCTTTAATGTGTAAACTATATTTGATGTTATTTGGGGTATAAGACCTTCTGCCCTTCCTGGTTATGGCGGAATACAGCTTTGGAATTGCTGAAGTGCTAAGGTACTCAGCCCTGTATTCCCTGTTTCAATGCATTAAACAGACATTCATCTAACTCGTTGGACTCCGACTGCGTACTTCCAATTCGGCAACGGGAGCACGCAGGCAGATTTGTGTATCAGGACTGGAATGTAAACTGACCTTTTCCAATCCTGTGGCCACTGTTGCGTTTTCCAAATTTGCTGGCATATTGAGTGCAGCACTTCAACAGCATCATCTTTTAGGACTTTTAAGTCAACTAGTTCTACCTCTAAACACCCATTCAGTCTGGAACACCCATTCCCACTTCCTTAATGACTTCATTTTGTTCCAGGTGAAGACTGTGAGGGAAGGTTAGGATAAGTGCAACAGCAACAATATCTGTTCTGGGATGCCACCAACCATCTAGTGGGGGACATTGGTACCACTATATGAAGAAGTGAGCTTTGACTATCAAAAGTGCATACACCAAAAACTTGTTGGCCTCTAAGGTGCCACTGGACTCGAATCTATCTGTTCTACTGCCGACCAACATGGCTACCCCCTAAACGTGCTATTAGTACTCCATCTGCCACCACTGACAGAGCTGCTGTCTCCTTCTTCATATGCTCCATATTTATAACCATCCAATAGAGGCAAGATGTTGGTACACATAACATAAACAGAAGGCAGTGTCATGTAGTTCCCTGGTCAATGTACTGCTTTTTCTCACCCCACAATTCCCAGAAAGGAATTTCACATGTGCAAAAGAATTACAATCCAATTGAGAATTCTAAAAAAAGTCTTCCTTCTCCCTCCAAGAATGTTCTGTGATGAAATTCAGAATTGCTGGGCAAATTCTGAATAGAGGTGAGGGGAGTTCAACCATCAATAACCTCTGCTGGGCAAGAAGCAGCTGGCAGTAACCCATAAATCATTTTATTTGTTTATTTGTTTATTTATTTGATTTATACCCCACCCTCCCCGTGAGTTCTTGGGTTCTTAGGAGCTACATTTCTGGGAACTGATTATCTGTTTATGTTCCTGGAGGTTTTGGTAAGGTTAGGGTGGAGGAGATCAAGAACCGAAAAGGTTAACAACAAACCAAGTTGAGGGCATATTGTTAAAATCAACATATATGGCTTTAAAATGATCAAAAATACATGTATTTCTTGTTAAACAATTAAAAAACATTTAGGGGCTCAACACTAGCCTCATTACAAATTAAAATATATGAAACACAAGTGGGAACCAATGCGACCCTACACGTTTTGGCCCTAAAAGGCCTTCTTCAGAGGTCAAGCATATTGTATATCTACAGGCTCATGATATAACTTGTAACTATTAACAAATCAATACTGGACCAAAAAGGGGGCTTTCTGGGAAAAAAAGAATAAAAATATCCAATTATTAATTATCAAATTTTGTCTTATATCAGATTCTTAAATAATATGGCATATGAAATACTTATTACTTACTTCTGATAGAGACAGAATGGTACAAGGCTTAAAGATGTAAGTGAGGCCTCTTGAAGTGCAGCCTTATGTCCTAGTCAAAGGCATACATGTTGAATAGTGTTTCTGTTGTGTGCCTGAAAATGATAAAATGTTATTTGCACACCCCCTGACATCATCGGAAGTGTGTCATAAGGCCACACACCCCGCCCCCAACGGTCCCGGCCGCCGCTGCCGGCCTTGCAGCTCCACTGCCGAGCCCCATGAGGGGCCCGGCGGTGGACCTGCAAGGCCGGCGGGAGTGCAAGGAAGCCCCGCGAAGGCCCTCCCTGGCCCCAGGCAGGCAGAGATGCGGAGAGGCAGGGAGGAAGCAACTTACCCTCCCTCTTCTCCTGCCTCTTCCTGGCTGATTGAGGGCCGGAAGCGGGGCGGCCGGAAGCAGGGGGTGGGGCTTCGTCATGTGCCCCGCCCCCCTGTACCTCACCCGGGGGAACTGCATTCCCCCGCGTTCCCCCCCGAAATGACCTCTGGTTAAACCACTATGAGAAATTAATTAGTCCAAACAAAATATATATATAAAAAAGTTACCTCTCAAAATTGGTCCAGAAAGTACAGATGCAAATAGCAGATCAGAGCCACCGTAACATGAATGGTATGCAGTGGTATATGAGAGGTGCCCACTGCAAATATACATAGTGTAGGATGATGCGATCCTGGTGTAATCAGGACGCATGATGTAATTAGAGCAGGCGTCAAAGAGAAACAGCATGATATTGACATACATGAGGAAACCTTAAAAGTTACAAAAATTACTACACAGACATTAATAAATACCATATTATTACACACAAAGCCAGTCAGTTCCCTCATTTAAATCATAAGAAGTTAAAGACTTTAAGGCATGAATCCAGTATGTCTCTCTGGCTTTCAATCGCTGCACAAGTTATGAACTTGGAGCTTGGACTTGTTCCAAGACACAGAAGCCCAGATGCTTCTCAGAATGGCCTGATAACATGAAGTGTTTAACTAGCAGAGGACTAGTGAAGTATTTAACTAGCAGAGTAGATATCAGACCAATCTAATCAAACCTCCTCTTTCCAACCAGCCTACTCAAATTTTGCCATCTCCCCATATTCAGCACGTGCAGCGTTTAGGAGCCTTGGACTCTTGGGCAGGTCCAGATAGTTTAAGAATGGCACGAATGCTCTAGCTGTAGGATACTTGAAGGACGTGCCCTATCAGCATGCACAGACCCTCTTTTTGGCAAGTCTATAGGGATGGGAGAGATTAGACTTCTTGTCCTCAGTTGTATATGAATTTGCTAAATGGAAATAGTTTAGTGATAATGGGAAGGGGGTACAAGAAGGTTATGTAGGAATTAGGGGCAGATAGTGATCCATTTACAAGCAGACAATCCTGCAAGAACAGTTCTGAAGGACTGATAACCTTTTTTTGACTCTTGTCTTATTACAGTCCAATTACATTGACCTCCCCTGCTCTGCTCTACCTTGGTTTATCCACTGTGTTGTTTACACTGTTCCATCTGGTATATTGACAGCCTTTGCCCACTGGTCCATTGTGTGCGCATTTGCCCCCACAGCCGGAATAACGAGACGGACAACAGTTTGGATCAAACAAGGCCACTTTATTAACTATATACAATTTATTAACAGCAACCGGCAAGGGAGCACTTCCTATTTAGCGGAACAGACAAGGCAGGTGTCAGGCTGACCAGCCTCCTTGTCTGATATATGGGCGAGGCACCAACCTCAGTCTTGGGCCATTAATCTGGCTTGTGACCAGCAGCCCGGCCATGGGTCGCCTCCCGGGAGTGCCTACCCCTGAAACCCTACAGCTTGCAGAGAGGAGCTTATCCAAGAGGCTCCCAGAGGGGATCCTCATTCACCACCCAGGGCCTTAATAGCCCGCAGGCCGTTCCTGAAGACCCCCCAGTTCCCAAAACATGGGACGGCTTAAGGTGCTCACCATTTCCGCTTCCTTATCTCTGCCCTATTCTGCCAAAGTGACCAACCTATTTAACACAACCACACCCGTACCCGTTGTTCCACTGCTCCAGTGTAAGGAAGGCGAAAACACTATCACCCCGCTGCCAATCTTGGGTAATAGCGAAAAATTCCTACCTGGCCCCCATGGGCGACCAGCCTCAGCCTACACTAGACAAGTCAGGGCGGGCGGGCGAGCACGAGGCGGTAACTGGCCTAGGGGTGGGAGCTGAGCCGAGCCTATCCAAACCGGCTCCGCCCACCCCACGTCCCAGCGCTTTGCACTAGGACACTGTTGCCGTCCCGCCTTCCCCGCGGCGGCAAACCAGCCCCCGGATGCCATTGCCTTCGGCGGCGGCCGGGAGCTCCCTTATATGCAGAAACTTCTGGGAGCACTCCCCAACTGTGCCAGATTACCATCTGGTGTATTGTAATTGCTACTATGGTTTTAATACTGAATGATGTTTTAATTGGTTGTTTTACTTTTGTTGTAACCCACCCTGAGCCCTCCAATGCAGAAGAGGGCAGGATAAAAGTCCAAATACAGAAATAAATAAGTAAATAAATAAAATCTACTGAGAATGCACTGATCCATTCTACTATGATGTTTGCTGTCCCAATATTAAGGTTGCCCCACTGCTGAATAAATTAAAGATTGATCAGTACAATTTACTGTATATGTTTTACTTAAGACCTGTTTAATTTGCATAGACAACTGGTAAAGAATGTTCCTGTTCTAGGCTGCTTTATACTGTCAAAGTTTTTATGCTTTGGCCATAGTATTGCCAGCCCTGCACTAGCAAATGCTGTGAAATTTCTGGGGTGATGCCTGGGGAGGGTAGAGTTTTTGGGGATGTTCTAAGTTCTTAGCCACAGAGATTTGGGAAATTCCTAGAGCATCACCGTTGACACCATTCCCCCCATTTTTTATCCTGCTTCTCAAATTATAGAGGGCAGGGGATTGGGGCAGAGGGCAGATATTTGCCTGCCAAGGGCAGGTAAATGGCAAGCCTGTCTGTCTCTTAGAAAGTGCACAAGGTTCTTGTATTTATTGAGTATGACACTGCCAGTTCCCCTTCTTCTTCATGTACTATTAAGGACTAGGAGAGTTAAGAAGTCACATTTGCAGGCTGGGCCTAATGCTTTTGAAACTAAAGACTGAGCATCAGGCATGACATTATCTTGAGCAAATTAGAGCAATGGCATGTGAGAAGTAGGCTATTAAGAAGACAAATCCGTAGACTTCTATGTTGCTTAATGATGCTCTCCTTCCCCTAAAGCTTTCCTATCTGTTAGAATAGAAGAAAGCAAGAAGCTGACACCTGAAAATCATGAACTAAATAATAAATCATAATGAAGGTTTAAGAGCTCTAGTAAGTGGCTTTTCCTTAAGAGCATAATTAGTTATACACTTGTTAAGGCCAACTCTGCCTTGGTGCAGTAACATAACCAAGGTTATTCTGGGTTTGGTTCAAGTCACTCCCCACTTGCAGTATTCCTTCTAAGCTGAGTTAGTCTGAGATAGCTCACCGGTTTTTAGCCTCCGGCTCACACATTTTTGTCTTAGCTCGGGAAGGATGTCTCCAGGGCAAACGAATTTATGAAGCAGCCAAATCGATTGCTCACAGCTTTAATGCCAGTAGTAGCACACAAAGTAGAATTTTTGCGCACAAGACGCCATAGCTTTGGCCATAGTAGCTTAGAGGGAGC
Source organism: Gekko japonicus (assembly GCF_001447785.1). Lineage (NCBI taxonomy): Eukaryota > Metazoa > Chordata > Lepidosauria > Squamata > Gekkonidae > Gekko > Gekko japonicus. Next base: position 895,557 of record NW_015165837.1, on the reverse strand, counting down.
ATTGCTCCCCAGTAACACACTCCATGAAGGAGGGAAGACGCTTTATTGAAGAAATTTGAGAATGTTTTTTTTTTAAACCATTCATATAGTTCAGTGGCAGTCATGGTGCTCAGGAAAAATAACAAAAGCTGAACTAGCTGACTACTACCAGCGGCCAGCAGTCAGCACCTGCAGAGAATTGAGAGTGCCGTAGAATGAAAGTTTAGCTGGAATGATCCCCTAAGTTGGCGTCTCTCTTGACAGCACTTAAAGGACTGGGTAGGTGAGAAAACACTGATGCTCTGGTGACTAGATACAGGCAATGCAAACAACTGCCACTAAAACTGCTCCTAAGCTTGCAGTCATTTTTAAACTGTAAAAATGGCATCTTCTAGGACAGCCAATACAAAGAGGGTATTCCAAGCATATTACTGAGGAGAGATTTCTGCTACAGCAACTCTTCTTCGTCCCTTCCTGTGGCCACATTCTTCCTTAGCAGTTTTCTCCCTTAATTATTCCAGCTCACCATCACTACCATAGCGAGTTTTTTTAATGCATCTCAGCTCAGTGTGATTCAGAATCTTCAGAGGTTATTCTGATGACAAGCTTTTGAGCATGGGTAAAGTGTGAATCCCCTCTTTCTCTGGTCTATCAGTATGTGGTTTCAGAAGCCTCCATAACTCAGTCTTACAACATTGCATCTTCTTCTGAATATCAGACTCAGTGGGAACATTCAGTGCAGCTTTCAGCTCGGCTATGATGTATCTAATTCCTTCCACATGGGGACAGGCTTGGGTGGTTTCCTGTTGCTGCTTCAGGCAGCTGCCAATACAGCACAGCAGCAAAAGGATTCCACGTGGCGGGTCTCCCCACATTTTTTTTCTACCCCAGTCCTCTGCGGAAGCCACTCCCCCTTGCACCACCAGGGGGCTTTTCCAAGTTTTTAAAAAACTCAGCAGTTGACAGATTGATATAGTGTTATAATAATCTGTCTATCACATCTGCTGACTTCTCAGCTTTCTTTCAGTCAGTCTGTAGCTCCTTTTGTTGCTGAGATATAAGAGGAAAGGTATATCTTCACAATGAATGGGGCAAAAAATCAGAGTACCTGATAGAAAGATTGGTATAATGCTATAAAGAGATGCTCTTTGGGGTGTGTCCACTATGCTCTTTGAACTACAACACACTGATGGGACCATGGAGTATTCGCCTGGCTTCAACTAGAGCCAGAGCCTTTTTTGCTGCAGCTCCAGTTTGGTGGAATGTGCTTCCAAGTGAGATCTGGGACCTGAAGGACATCGTACAGTTCCACAGGGCCTGTAAAACGGAACTGTACCACCAAGCATATGGGTGAGGTCAGGAGAATTCCACCTATACAGATTCTCCTGCCTCTTCCTCCCCCTTTTCTTTCCCTGTCCCTAGCAGTGCCATCTGATAAACTGTAAGTGTTTGGAGTTGTTTTAAACTGATATGTTCTAATTATATTATAATTTCATTTATTACATGATGTGACCCGCTCTGAGCCCCATGATAGTGGGGGAGAGCAGGATATAAATTGAAGAAACCGACAAACAAACAAATAAATACTCCCAGGGAAGTGTACAAAGGATTATAGCCTTATATATGATTTGATTTTATTCTGTTCGGACTTTGGTCTTCAGATAAATGCATCCCACTCATCCTGCTGATGTGCTGATTGGTATTAATTAGTTAATTGAAGTACTCTAAGCTCACTCTGTCACATGCTTCAGCTGGTGAATGACTAATGAATGTAGCCTCATAAATCATTTGTGAAGAGAGGGTTGTTTGTTTCAGAGCAGACATGGTGGCCTTCGGAATGGAACTAGTCAGGTCTATTTCAGTGCTCAGTGGTGATAACAGGTAGCTTCCAAAACATTTTAGTGATGTGGTTCGGGAGAACCATATGAAATGCCCTAATCAAGCAAGTCAACAAATATGCAAAGATCAATTCTGACATTGCTTCCATGAGTGCAGTAAACAAAACAGACACCTGCTTGCAGACAGGGGGTACTTAAGGTTGCCAGTCACAGCCTGCCAATCAGCAGGAGACCTGGGGTGGGGTGGGGACGTAGGATGGTGGCTGTTGGCAATGGCATGATGTCACTTCCAGGGAGAACCCAGAACTAATGTCAGGCATCTGGAAAGCCCAGGCTAGTCCAATCTTGTCAGTGCTCAAAAGCTAATCAGGGTCAGCCCTGGTACTTGGATGGAAGATCTCAATCAAGGAAGTCTAGGTAGAGGCAGGTAATGGCAAACCATCTCTGAACATCTCTTGCCTTGAAAACCCTACAGGATTGCCCTAAGTCGACTCAACTTGATAGAACTTTCCAGGGGTCATTTTGTAGAAAAAGAGGTGCAGGAGTTCATTAGCATAACTCATTAGCATAATTTATTTGCATATGCCACACCCCCTGACATCACCGGAAGTGGGTCAGAAGGCAACACCCACCGCTCAGGCTCCACTGGACTGTTTTGGATTGGTAGCTATTGGGGGGGGGGGGACATGCAGATCTGTCCTTGCAGAGGAGGGAGAGCTTGTACCTGAATAAAACTTGGTCTTAAAGGTGCCACTGGACTGCTTTGGACCAGGGGGCCAGGGGGAGCGCTGCAACTTACCTGACTGCTTCTTGCTCTGACTGAGGGCTGCTGGGAGCAGGGGGCGGGTCTTGTTGCATGTGCCTACCCCCTGGGCTCTTTACTGCCGGAGCTCCCCTCCTGTGCACTCCTGCAGGAAATGACCCCTGGAACTTTACACCACTAAAGCCATAGAGTTTCTGGTGATTCCTAGACTGGCATGATGTCGCTTCTGGGCTCCCTGGAAATGATGTCATGCTGTTGGCCCAACAGGGAAACTAGTAACGCTGTGGTACCTAGCAGCTGGGCTCTGAGGTCAGAACAATAGCTCACAGTGGCAGGTTAAAAAAATACCCTGTTCCATGGCCCTGATCTAATAGCATTCTGGGGGTCTTTGAAGGGATTTCCCAGCATCTTGTTTAATTTGGCTTAGCCCATGAGATCATGGAAGTCATTATTTGAATTTACCTTGGTTTAGTTCCTTGCTCCAAAGCAAAGGGTTTGGCCAGTCAGTTCTTAAACAAACAAACAAAACACCCCCAAATAAATAATTATGGTAGAGTGAAATGAGGTAATAGCAAACAGGACTATCGAAAAGCAGGGCTTTAAAGGAATTCAACAATATGTTACTGAATCCCTTAGTTATGGCTTCCTAATGTATGTATGCACAGTAGAGCATGCACAACCATCACAGACCACAACTGGTGGTTTTCATGTCTTTTAAGTATAGAGAAGTTGTTTCAGTATAAAGAATTCCACCTGATGCATCACTATGATGGTGCAGGTAAATGATATGCTCTAAGAAGAACATGTGGAGCCAGAGAAAAGGAGTAAAGGCTAGAAAAAGTGGGGTGGGATGGAAACTCGAAGCTCCTTCTCCGCTCTCAAGGCTCCAAGCAAATGAGCACTTTTAAAAATGAGTTCTCCCAATGTCAGTCTGTCTGTGAGTCTGGTCACACACTATTTGGAATGTCTTATAGATTGGCCCTAACTTGCCAGGTCACAGAATTCTCCCTGCTATGATACTTTTAAAGGGGACGACTTCTGTCATATGTACCCTCCCACACATAGCAATAACAACACAAGTACTGACCACTGTAAAATTAGTTGTCACCACCAAGAGGCCTTTTTATTCTTTTCTGATGCACCCCAACACTGTGAAACCATCCACCATCAAAAAAATTGAGATCTGGAAGTGTGGTCCATTAAAATAGATCTTGATTTTTTTAATTTTTAAACTCTTTATTTGGGCAACATAACTTTCCTTCTACCTTTCTGTTTCCAATTTCATTCAAGTAGGCATACTAAAATCCATAACCATCAGACTCTAAAACAGTAACTGAACTGCAGGACAAATGAAGGTAATAGTAGTAGTAGTAGTAATAATAATAATAATAATAATAATAATAATAATAATAATAATAATTCATTTGATTTCTGATATTTTGTTGGTTAAAAGGTTCTTCCTTGTCTTTGTTATATATTATTGCCTTTATTATATATTATTATAATAACATTATATATTACCAGTTTTTTTAAAAAAAATAGATAAATACATATATATTTTTCTTTGTCTCAACTGGTACAAATGAGACAGAGATGAAAAGTATATGTCCAGAAGGTATAGTCCTTTTGCAGAAATGGAAATGTAACCACTGTATATTTCTGTGAAATATGCCTGTTTCTCTCTTCTATTTCATATGCCCCTTTTCATGTAAATTCTTTTGATGAATTGGTGCCTTGTGGCTTATTTTGCTCAATATCATACACTAGCCTGGAGTTTTGCAAGAAAAAATAGCAAAAGAAGAAAAACATGGCAAACTGGTGACAAAATCACGTAGCAAAGGAATAACAAGGTCTCTGCTTTCCATTCTTCCTGGGTTTTAATTGCTTTTCAGCTTCAATCTCCGTCTTAGGACTTAAATATATTTGTGTTATAATCCATTTAAAAGGGGCTTTTGTGAAAAGAAAAGCGACCAAATTGCTGCATTAAGAACTGAATCCCCCTCCCAGCAGAATTTCTGTGCCTTTAGCATCTGTCTAACAGGCAGAAATTCAGCTTTGCAGAAATCTGTTGCTGTCAGGAAAAGTTGCATTGATTTGACACTTACGCAGCTCTTCAAGACCCCGAGGCCCTGCCAGACATGGTGGTGGTGGCAGACCATATTCAGCCTGATAAATGATTCCATGGAATTCAAACGCCTCCATACTGCTAAGCCAAACAATACTGATCCATTAACAGACTACGTAGGCTTTATCTTTGGAACCTGGCCATTTCAAAGAGCTATGTAAGAAACATCCCATGTTGAAAGCACATTCATGCAAGAGTACCCCGTATGTACAGATACATGTAAAAACATACAATATTTAAAAATTAACTTGGCAGCTCAGAAACATTCTCTCTTAACAGTGTGGTGACAGAAGGTAGCAGCAGGCAAAGATGTGGTCGCTCTTTATTCTTTATTGGTCCTCTCTGTGTGTCAGTTCTCTTGACAGTTGTCACTGATTTGTCTAAATTACTGGACACATGGCTTGTGCACCTCTTCACCTTGCTCCGATGAACATAATGCCCCTGTATAAATCGATGGTACATCCTCATTTGGAGTACTGTGTACAGTTCTGGTCACCACACCTCAAAAAGGATATTATAGCCTTGGAAAAAGTGCAGAAAAGGGCAACTGGAATGATAAAAGCGCTGGAACACTTTCCTTATGAAGAAAGGTTAAAGCGCTTGGGGCTCTTTAGCTTGGAGAAACGACGGCTGAGGGGTGACATGATCGAGGTTTATAAGATTATGCATGGGATAGAGCAGGTAGAGAAAGAGGTACTTTCCCCCTTTCTCACAATACAAGAACTCATGGGCACTCAATGAAATTGCTGAGCGGTCAGGTTAGAACAGATAAAAGGAAGTACTTCTTCACCCAAAGAGTGATTAACACATGGAATTCACTGCCACAGGAGGTTGTGGTGGCTATAAGCATGGACAGCTTCAAGAGGGAACTGGATAAACATATGGAGCAGAGGTCCATCAGTGGCTATTAGCCACAAGGTATAGATAGGAACTCACAGGCTGGGGCAGGTGATGCACTGTATTCTTGGTGCTTGGGGGGGGCAACAGTGGGAGGGCTTCTAATGTCCTGGCCCCACTGCTGGACCTCCTGATGGCACCTGGTATTTTTAGCCACTGTGTGACAGAGTGTTGGACAAGATGGGCCAAACCTCTCCAAACCCCACCCTCCCGAGGCTCCACCACCAAAATATCTAGGTATTTCCCAGCCCAGAGCTGTCAACCCAACTTCATGGCAGGTATGGTGGTTCCAGCCTGCCTTCCCTGACCCACCCCTGCAAAGGAGGGAGGAAGAGCAGGAGGCCTAAAACTCCTTCATGTCAGGCTCCAATCCATCCCTTTTAGAGAGACTAGAGCTCCTGCTGAAGTGGGAGACCTTCCCTCCAACTGTGCTGCTCACCACTACTTAGATAAGTGGTGGGGGAAATTAGAGGCAGAACCTAAAAGTTACACCATTGTGTTGGGTGATGCTCTACCATTCACTGAAAACTCCATGGTTGAACTCTTTAGTGATTGCTAGAGATTGTCCCAATGTGATGATGTCACTTCCATGAAGGCAGGAGGAAAAGAATTTGGATAGTAGCTCTGCTGCCACTGGGCTCCACTCTCCTTCTCAGCAGACAGCCTTCCCCTGCCCTGTCCCCATGAAGGAGTGGGAAAGAGGAGGAGGCTGTCAGCTCCACCATTGTTGGGCTCTGTTATTTCTGTCCTTCATGGTGGCTTCATGGTGTGATGAACTCATTTCCAGTACCGGGATGCTTAGTGCATCAGATGTAGAGAGCTTGGAGATTAAGGGTTAATGGCTCACAGTGAAGCACAGTTTGATTGACAGGCTGCAGGCTGAGTGCACCCCCCCTTCTCTCTGATTGGTCAGCACCAGCTGAGGAGAACTTTAAGAGCAGCTGAGTGCTGAGGAAAAGGGTCTTTCTTCAGCCATTCCTCATCTCTGGTGTGTCAGTAGTCAGACAGTTGGAGTTGATGTGTCTGTCAGATGGAATCAAAGTCACTTGGAAAGTGAAGGGACACAACTCCTTACCCATACGGTATGCTACCAGAATCAGAGGAAAAGTTCAAAATTAGGGACTTTAGTCTAAGAGTCAGCCAAGCTGAAAATTGTTTATTCACAGTGTCAAGAACTGAGGATCAAGTTTGGCAGAATAGATTGGTCTGTAGGTTGAAACTACCAGTATAGCTAAATAGAAAAGGAATATTGCTTCTTAGGAAATGGAGAACTTTTCCTTCTCAGTTGAATTTGGTGGATTCGGTGGATTCAATTCAGAAGGGATCCTTGGTTGGTGTGAGAAAGTGAACCATCTTAGACTCCTCTAGAGTCAAAGGGAGCTCTATAATCCCACAAGGGAGGGAATTAAGTACAGGAATTAAGTACTGGGCTCTGTTGTTTGCATCCCTCATGGTGGCTTGGGGCACAGAATGCAGCTCGGCTGACTCATGGAAGGGTGAGCCGTCCATTCTAGGGTACCAAAAGTCCTTGAGTCAGCCCTGACTGCTTTGCATATTTGAGAGATAATGTAGACTAATGTATCAGGCTAAGAGAACATTATTTAGTGGTGCTTACTCCCACACTGAATTTCTCTCACAGTGGGATTTTCTAAGGAAGAACTGGATCATTCTCAGTCATCTGCCTGGATTAGGGTTTTACAGCACATCATTTTTCAAACTTCTTTTTGTGCCGATTCTTAGGGCATAGGCTGCTCATCCCTAGAGCTTGGATTTCCTCCTTACGATTAATGACCTCTATTAACCTGAGTGAGAAAAGGACCATACAGCCATTGCTATTTGAGAGTTCGACTCTTAACAATGGCTCTACGTTTTATTTCAAGCTAAGGCAGACAAAAAATGTGTAAGGACATGTACAGGATACAGCATTTGCTCTAACACAGCAGGGATTAGCAAACTGAACAGCTTCCAAAAATAAAAGACATTTGGAAAATGTAGTAAGCAGAGTTACATTTTTCTAAGTTTATTGACATCAGCAGTCATACAAAGGTGTAAGTCTGTTTAGGACATCACTGTAAATGTATTAAGATTGCATTTGGTTCAGAAGGTAATATCTTTCATCAGATAAAGTATGATAAAATGTAAAGATCTCTAGGTCTTCTTTTAAGTGATAAGGAAGGCATTTAGTTGCATCTTGGGGTTGCACATTTGTTTCCAAATGAATGGCGGGGGGGATCAACTGGAAAAGGCCAATTCATTTAATATGTTTGGACAGCAAAGACAAATCATAGGGAAAACAAATGAATGAATGAGTGAATGTTACTTTGTTTCTCTGGAGCATCTTCAAGGAGACTGCAGAGAAGGAGAACGAGAGAACTCCCTCCCTTTTACCTGTGCCTCTCTCTTCTTCTTTGTGGACCCCCAGTGCACTTACTGGCAGGTACTCATCAGAACTTCTCTTTTTCCTGGCTGAATGTGAATTTGGTCAGCTCATAATGATTGGATCTTTCATGCATTGAGCTTGGTTCCCCACACAAGTTCTTCGATAGGGACAGAGCCATGTTGAATAGAAAAGTACAACTGGCATCAGTGAATGTCATTAACACAGAGATCTCTTCTGCCATGAGATCCCACCATGCTGCCATCGTTGCAAAGTGCTTCTGGGTGGTGCCAGTAGAGCTCCAGGGCTTCTAACCCCCAAAAGCCTCACAAAATGTTTTCATTACTGGCTGGGAAAAGCCTTACTGAGCAGGAGCCAATATCCTGATGCAGCCTAGAGGAGAAGTGGAGGCCAGCTCTACCAAAGAGCTGGCAGCATCAAGCGGTGAAAGACCGGAGGAAGCTCTAATATAGACTAATGCTCCATATGCTGCTCACTGTGTGAACAGCATCCTGGTGTGACAACTAGACTGTATGTGGATTCTGTCAGTGCCCCATTGTAGTCATAGCTGACCAGGGCTGTTGATGAGTTGTTATCTTTCCAGAGGATATAGTCAGGTGAGAGGGAAGAGGGCACATGACTGACTGGTTGTTCCTTTGAGATTTACATAATTTGGGTTAAGCCAAGTGGAACCCATTACAAACTAGGCCTGGATTAGATGAATGTAGGTGTTAATGACATTGCGAGGCAGGGAGGGAACTGCTGACCCATTCCAAGCTTTTGAATTATGAGACTACACAATTTCAAGGGTGAATGAGTTTGCACTTTGTAAACAATATAAACAGGTTTTGGTCCCCCCCCCCCAAAAAAAACCTACGGTAATGTCATAGTCACCCTCTGACAGATGTGTTCTCCAGGGAGAGCTGAGACAAACACTTGTCTAGATTCAGTACTTTGTATCTGCTACAAGTAAAACAGATTAGATGGCCCTCAAGAATAGATTCCTTTCATTCTTTAAAAGCTCAACAGGTACTAAACCTGGGCTGCATTCAGGCATCACATGAAACTACACCTCCCCCCCCCCTCTTCTTGAAGCAATGATCACAGTTCAGTGTTAACTTTGGTTATCTATGACATATAAATAGAGGATCATGGGTTAAATGGAGTTAATTTGTTCCCCCATTTACTAGAATTTTAAACCAGGATTGACTTTGTCCTGGTCTACAGATGCAACAGAATGAGGTGGTAAGGAGGTATCAAAATGCTTGAAGACTACTGCTGCAGATTGCAGATGAGGTATTTCATTTCTTGAGGTACCCTACACAAATAATTCTATGTAAGTGGGAATGTAACACAGTACACAAAAATCCTGTTGTGCTACCCTTATTTGCTGGGATATTAAGAATGGGACTCTCCCCACCTATAGACTGAACTGGTACAGTCCACTCTACTCCCCCACCCCCAAGATTCTACCCCCTCATTCCAGTGGATGTGTAGGCCAGTCCTTGGATCCTGCATACTGGTGGGCCTAACTCCAGTGAACCCATGCAACAGCATTCATATATCATAGTCAACCAGAGTTTCAAAGTAATCCTGTACAGAATTATATCCTACTAAGCAAATTGATTTCAGTGGGTGTGTAACTGTTTAGGATTGTACTGTTGGTGTTAAATCCTGGCACAAGAAAGGAAGCAAGAGGAGCAAAGAACAAGGAAAAAACTTAGGGTTGCCAGCTCTGCCTTGAGAAATACCTGAAGATTTGGGGTGGGTGAGGCCTGGGGGGGGGTTGGGTTTGGGGAGAGGAGAGGAGAGGAGGGACCTCAACAGTATATAATGCCATAAAGTTCCCACCCAAACAGCCATTTTATCCAGGAGAACTGATCTTGGTTATCTGGAGATCAATTATAACAGTGGGAGATCTCCAGGTGCCACCTGGAGGTTAGCAAACCCTATGTGAACCCGTCAACAAGCTGGGTTCATGCCCATTTCCCTGAATCTTGCTAATAGTTGTGACATCTGAATGCCACCACCAGGGCTTCTTCTTTTTTTTTTTTTTAAAGAGGTGCCAGAACTCTCAAGAGGGAAATGAAGTTTTCAATCTGTATACTGAAAACTCGTGAACTTTTAAACATTTTTTAAAAGAATTTTGTTGAAGAGGTTCTGGAACTCCATTCCAGCGCATTCCCTCAGGGGAAAAAGCCCTGGCAGCCACCATCTTTACTCTGTTTTCTCACTCTCTGCCTCTTCCATGAAGGGTCACTGTTGAGTTTTCAGTGAACAACAGTGAGTCTCCTCCCCAAAGTTCTGAACAAGTTACAAGTTTAGCGGTGCTGTGAAGCATATCACCTGAATTATCTCCCACAAAAGCATGCTATGGCACCATTAACTGAACCCAGTCACAATCTGTTTGAGAACCACCTAGTTCTTCCCAGCTAACAGGAAGACTACATATTTACCTAATAAGTTTTATTAATACCTCACTGTGACTCACACCTTTGCTTAATAATGGAAGGCAGAAAGAAAAATAAGCTTGGAAGGCACTGCCATTCCTTTTGCCAAAAGGGTAAGAAAAAAAACACCCTGAAATAAAATCTTTTCTCCTCCCATTGTTTTGGACCTCAAATTATGGATTTAAGAGTACCAGGTCACTCCCCAGTCAGAGGCATGCTGTAGCATTATAGTGTGGCTCAAGAGAAAAAAAGAAAGTGGGGGAGAAGTTTGTGGACTGAAGGGGTGTCCAGGCAAAAATCACTGTCACATCCGTGCATTTGTGCAGGTATGACAGGAATAGGAGGGAGGAGTGGGACATGGGGGTGATGGCAGCAGCTCAGGAAAAGGAGCTTGAGGACACTGTACCCACACATTCTCTCAGTGTTACTGCCACATTTTTGCACCCTATATGGATGGGGCTGCGGTGGCTCAAGTGGTTAAGACACTGAACTGCAGACCGGATGGTCGATAGTTCAGCAGTTTGAGACCCGAGTGCCACATGACGGAGTGAGCTCCCGTCTCTGGTCCCAGCTCCTGCCAATATAGCAGTTTGAAAGCAAGAAATTGCAAGTAGATAAACAGGTACCACTTTGGTGGGAAGGTAACAGCATTCCATGCACCTCGGTGTCTAGTCATGCCGGCCACATGACCACGGAAATGTCTTTGGATAACGCTGGCTCTTCGGCTTGGAAACGGAGATGAGCACTGCATCCCTACAGTCAGATTCGACTGGTTTTTGAGCAAGGGAAACCTTTACCTTTACTATGGATGCAGACATAGTCCACTTATCCAAATCCGAGGAACCTTATTTGTATATAATGCAATATGCTGCTAATAATGCAAATCAAATACACTCATTGTTGTATTGTTCAATAAATTCATCTGGATCTACTCCTATCAACTACCACAAAAAAGGGGGAAAGGATGGGAAGAAGAATCTTTTTTACCCGACTGTGGGTCATGGCACTATTTGTTCATGCCTCCCTCACCACTGTCTATTGTTTACTGTTGGCTGGCTCCCATTGTTTAATTTTTCATCATTTAATGTGCCATGTGCTTTGCTTCAGTTCTCTTTTCTAGATTTCTGGTTGGATCTACAACCCAAATCCTATTTCACTGTATATTGAATTTCCCATTTTGTTGACTGTGATGACTCACTCTGTGTAATCCACCATGAGTCCCAGTGAGAAAGGCAGACTATAAATACTGTAAATAAATAAATCAACAGAAAAGTTTGTCCAGGAGAGATGCAGCAAAATTCTTCCTGCAAGAAAGTCAAGCATAGCTGTGACTTCCCTCGTAACAAAAAACCCTGGAAGGCTGGGAACAGACCTCCAAAACCAGGATGCTTAGTGCATCAGAAACAGAACTGGGAGATTAGGGTCAGTTCCATAAAATCAACCTCTTTGTTTGAACTTTACTTCGTGTCAAGTGCCATTTCCAAAGGGATTTATAAGAGGGCTCCTGCTGAGTTACAAACAATCTCTGGCCTGGGCAAAAGCCAAATAACTTCTCTATCACAGGGTGGGACACGCAGAATGTTATAGTTCTATGATTACAATACACTACTAAGGGTCTGCTCAGTCAGAGTGGGGAACAGTGTTTTGGCAGGAAAATCAGCCTCAAAGAAAAGAAGAAGCAGGGATCCATCATAGCTGGCTTGATTCTCATTGAGTGATTGGGTGGAATACTGCCTGCCTCATATCTCTAGATCTGTAAAGGCTGGAGTTATCTCTGGGCGCCCAGAATACCTGTACATCATCTGGCACACAGTCGGAGGAAAATTCAGACAAGTTCAGGCTAGTGGTAGCCCTAGTGGGAACTGGATTGCTGATCATCTCTTCAGACTTTCAACTTTGACTGTACAATTTTTAGGATACCATCGAGGAAATTATTTACATGGAGAAATACTTGTCATTATTAAAGTTAGAATAGAAAACTATGATATAAAACAGACCATAATATGACAGACCATACTATGACAGGTAAGGAAATATTATTATGCTATTTAACAAGGATTGTAGCAGAGCCCCTCTGGGATATGCATTTTGGTTTGATAGACAAATTTTGTGTAGCGGCTAAACAAGAAAGATCAGATTCACGGTTGAAGCCTGGCACCAAGGAGAATGGAAAACTGTTTTAATGATAAAATTGACATATTGTGTGAGAATTAAATATGGTAAAGATTGTAAAGTTCCTGATAGATTTGTAGAGAAATGGCCAATGGTTATCATGTATTGGAAAACAACATCCAGGATAAGTTTACTCCATATGTTTTGGTCAGATATAATTGAACTATATTGCTGATCACTTTGGCATTTTGTATTCTGACTGGTGCATCTATGATATATTTTCTGTTTTTGTTTTAGATCTCATATTTTTTATATTTTCTGTAATAAAAATATAATAAAAATATATTTTAAAAATACAAAAAATACACAGCCCTCTCTTGTCTGTGGCTTGTGAGATTTGCATCAAACCTCAATTAAGTTCTTTTTTTCTTTCCAAATGCCCTGGCCATTTATTGCAGTATCACAGACAGCCCTTGACCATCTCTCAAGATGTACAATGTTATTTTAAATAGGCTGATGGAAAGAGGTGGCTGCCTTTTAGATGTTACAACATATAAAACTGAAGGACATTTTAATGACTGTATATCCTGTTAAGTGAGCCTGTAAATCCTCCCTAGAACAGCATATTTTAATCATTTTCAGTCGCAGATAATTAAATAACTCATCCCTATCCAGATAGCCGAGTGAATGTCAAAGACCTTAAGCTGTCGTGGACCACCATTTAGAATGGATGGAGGAGCCAGTTTGGTGTAGTGGTTAAGTGTGCGGACTCTAATCTGGGAGAACTGGGTTTGATTCCCCACTCCTCCACTTGTAGCTGCTGGATGACCTTGGGCAAGCCATAGTTCTGGCACAGCGGTTCTTGAAAAAGAGCAGTTTCTGTCAGAGCTCTCTCAGCCCCACCTACCTCACAGGGTGTCTGTTGTGGGGAGGGGAAGGAGATTGTAAGCCGCTCTGAGACCCCCTTGGGTTGTGAAAGGCAGGGTATAAATCCAGTCTCCTTTTCTTCTTCTGCAATGGAACTGGTAGCCAGCCTTCCTCACTACCAGGAGGGGGACTGAACAGTTAACTTACTGGGAATGTTCCTGGTGTGCCACAGTCTTGCAAGGCCACTGGCAAGTCAGAAACAAGCAGAGCCAAGCCCTTCAGCCTCCACCAGCAGTTGCTCAGGCCTTTTGACAGCAACAATGACCAGGGTCAGCTTACCAGTTTCCTCCTCCTGCACTGCCATCAGATGCAAAAGGTGAGTCCAGCTGACACTTTCATCATTGGCACTGCAGACAGAATCTGTGTTAAGTGGTTCCTGCAGCACAGCTCAGATAAACTTCCACCTCTGCTCATCAAGCAGGGCTGCGATATTTCTAGGCATGGCCAGACTCCCCCAAACAATTTGTATGAGGAGGGAAGATCATGACCAAAAAGAACCACCTCCTCCCATATTGTCCAATCAACCAGTTATGGTCCTCTTCTCAAGCCCTCCTCTCTGTGCCCCCACAGAGCTAAGGCGAGCAGCAACCAGAGACAGGGCTTTTTTTGGTGCTGGCACCTTGCCTTTGGAATACCCTCCCCCTCTGATGTTTACGTGGTGTCTATCTCATGTTCCTTTAGGCACCAATCAAAAACATTTTTCTGTACCCAGGTTTTTAACTTAAGGGTTCCATCTCCTAGCCTGAGGGCTGGTTATTAAGAAAAATTTAGACTGTTTGCCCTGGCTTGTTTTTATCATCTTGTCTGTATTTACATATTTGATTGACTTGCCTTGTTTTAATGATTTGTTTTTATTGCCGTGATTTATTTTTAGTGACTTCTTTTTATGTCTTGGCTTTCTTTTAGCTCTGAGCTGCCTCAAGGAGGTTTGGAGAGGTGGCATACAAATTTTCTAAATAAATCAAACCCCCAGGCTGACCAGTCTTAATTAATTACATTTCCTTGAAGGACCTTATTATGTTCACAATCATAGTCGCTAAAGATGGCTGGGTTGTTTGTTTACTATAATTTCTCTGATTCAAAGCAGAAGCATCCATTTTAAATGGAAATGGCTGAGATACAAATTGAAAGCTTTAAACAAACCTCTTAGGTGTGTCAGCAGATCATATGAAAGAATTTTCAGTGATGTGAGCTCCTACTTGGAATTTTAAAGGGTACAGCCGAGACACAAGTCTACTGCCTCCCTCAGTGACCACTAGACCTCTATAAGGTGGCCTCGGGTTGGGGCCCCATCTGGGATACTCCACAACCCACCACTCATACTAGCCCTGTTCACTTGTTACAGAAAATGCATGTACATCCTGCCTGTACATGCATACATCTGTTCATATGAAAGTGCAAACACATGTTTACTTTACAAATAAAATCAGCAATCAGTACCTGGATAAATGTGAGGTTTGTATCACATGTTCAGCTGCACATACATTCACTGTAACATACAAGTTATTCATTGTATGTATAAAGAACCATCAAGTGTACACTGTACATGGATTGTACATGCATAATTTGTGAACAGGGCTTCTGAGGAACTCTTTTTTAAGGGAAGACTTTAAAAGTTCTAGATCTGTTGAGTAGTCTGACTGGGGCATAGCTGCCAGCATAGAAGGAGGGACAGCTATGGAGTGTCTCAAGGTGACGTAGAGTGAATAAAGTCATATATAAATACAAAATATAATTGAATTTGTACTGCATATTTTATTTTAGTAGAACAAAATAGGACAACACCAAATATAACAGTCCAAACATCAAGTAAATATAAACAGTAGCTCAAGGTTACAGAAGTAAGCTATAAATGTTGTTTGAAACTCTAACACACAAAAATTGTTTGTATGTGATGGGTTGAGCAGCTGCTCCACCCATTTATTTGTCTTCACTTCCTAGTAGAAAGTCTGAATTGGTGTGTGGTTTTCTCTTATTATGGCATTTCTTTCTGTTTTTTTTAAAGATTTTATTATTTTCATACTACAAGACTAACAACTACAAAGACTAACAACACTATAAATACTACAACACTAGACTAAAACCTAGGCTATACAAGGATCATATAAAAATTAATCCTTAGCTTAAACAAAGTTCCCTTTATGTTATAATTATTGGAATGGCATAGTTTCTTATCACTTCTCTACCAACTAACGTTTAAAAAATTAAATCAGGTAAGTATGGCTTAAACAATTTAACTTTCAGAGTGATATTATTTCGGTTTCTTTCTTCTGAACTTCTTTTTGTCAAAATTCTGTCGGACCTTCGGGACTTTTGGGGCCACCGCCCCTTTCTCGGGTTCTCGCACTCTTCTGGATTGCTGCCCGTCGTACTTTCCGTACTTTCTGATCCATATGCGCTGCTTTCTTCTTTCTGATCTTTTTCCTCTGCTGGTCTTTTGTCATACGTTAATCTTTGTTGTTGTTCCAGAAACAGCTTCGCTTTAAAGACAGAGTCCATCTTTTTTCTTTTTTTAAAATCTTTATATTTGAAGATAAGTCCCTCCAATCTCTTTGAGAATCTCATCATTTCCTCCCCGACAGCTTTATTTTTCTTGATAAATTCTGGATATGTCCAATGGATCATATCCATATCACTTTATAATACATCCACTGATAAACTTGTCCTCGGGGCCAATGCTTCACTTAAGATTTGCTTCAGATTCTCACCCTTCCAGTCTTTGTTGAATTGCTTTTGACTTGGCTTCTTCACTGCTTTTACTGTCTCCTCTGATTTTAAATTTAGCTCTTTCAGCTGATCCTGGTTGTTGAAATTCATTATCTGATCCAACAGAGGGCGCAATGCAGTAGCTGTCATATTGGGAAAGTCAGTACTTGCTTCCGGTTTAGCAACCGGATGTGCTGATGTTGCAGTTCCAGAAGAGTACCTCAATCTCATCACCGTCTTTTTTGCCCGAAAAGTCATTGTTTTCAGAGAAACTTTTTTGTTTGTTTTAAAAGTCACTGAAAGTTCATTTAAGAAGTCGTTTTAAAGAAATCCATACTTTACTTGATTCCATCCAAAATCACAGTTGCCTCTAGCCCCTTCTGTCGCTTAGAAAGATCGCTTAAGGTTGTGGGGGGGGGGACGAACTCCCTCCCCCTGCTTCATTACAGATCAGAGCTTTGGGGCTCCAAATGAGCACTTATCTGCATAGCCTGTTAGAGGAAAACAGCACTCACGCTTCATTCCACACCAGCTGCAGAGGCAGGGAGAGCTTTGGAGTGTCACTTGATCACTTGCTCGCTCGTTCGGTGTGCACCTCTTAGTGCCATGATGGCGCCACGGCAGGCAACGGGATCTATCGGGGCAAAGAAAAGCCTCGATTCCTTGACTTCAGCCTTGGAAGAGGCACCCTTCCTACCCCATGCTGGGAGTCCCCTACAAGGACTCCGGGGGGGGGGGTTCCGGATCAACCAACCCCCCTCCCGTCCACTGCGTCACAGGTCACTTCCATCGGAGCTCCGATGGAGCGTGCCCACCATTTGAGTAATCGAAACCGAAACCTTATTTGGGAGTCCCCTACAAGGACTCTGGGGGGGTTCCGGATCAACCGACCCCCCTCCCGTCCACTGGGTCACAGGCCACTTCCATCGGAGCTTCGCTGGAGCCTGCCCACCATTTGAGTAGTCGAAACCGAAACCTTATTATGGCCTTTCTTATACCATGTTAACAAAAAGGTGTTTTGCTTGGAATTCCATTTTCTGGCCAACGCAAATTTGGCCACAGATAAGAAAAAATAAAAAAAATCTTGTACATGGAATTATCAGTGTTATAACCCAGTGATTTGACCAATGATGTTTTATAACCATTTTCCATAATTCAGAAGCAATAGAACACTCCTACCACCCATATAAATATGTATCATATGTATCATCCACTTTGTGTAGAAATAAATGTAAAATAAAGTGCATAAATATATCAGAGAGGTAAGGCTTGTTTCAGAGAGGTCATATGGGGCCCCTTCATAATTTAAAAAACCCATTCTCTGATGCTGGCACATACAGAAAACCACATGTTGTCTGTGTCTCACGTGTCACCGGCATTCAGTAAAGTTTGAAGCTTTTCTCCAGCCTAAGGAAGCTTTGTCTAATTTAAGGTGATTAGTCACAGCACTTTCCTTGAACAGACTTTTCATAATTTCTTTTTTTCATATTATGCTTCATCTTGAACTTACTGCATTTCATGGTCCCTGGTGTTGTTCTTGTTTTTCCTTTTCATTTCCTTACATAAAATAACTGCGTAGCAGGGATCCATTTATTGCATCTGAAGAAGTGGACAGTAGGCCCTGAAAGCTTATGGTGGAATAAAGTATTGCTAGATTTTTGGGTGCCACAAGGTTTCTATTTCTTTTTTGGGGGGGAGGGGACTAACTCTGCTATCCCTTCAAAACTACTTTCACAGTTTAAAGTGTCCCTCCTGTCAGTCATCTTTGTTGTGCAAATGTAAGATTTACACTGGTTAGGGTATTCATCTGCATTACAAATGCATCTTCTTTCTTTTCTTTCTCGCACTAACATTGATCAGATATTAACATTAATAAGGCCCAAAGGCACCAAAGTGAAATACCCTAAGACTTAGACTTCTGATATCTAATTTTTTCTTTCTGCAAAACAGATGACATTAATGGCTATCTAGAAACAAGGATTGCAAAATTTAATTTGGGTTGTGATTAACAGCTCTATGGCCTGGATTGTAGAAACAGCCTGTGCGATCATTGCAGCATTGCAAATGAAGATATTGTCCTATAGGTCAGAACAGCTGCTGCCTGAATCTACACCCTTGCAACGATGATATCTACAGTGTAATCCTAAACAGAGTTACACCCCTCTAAATCTATTGAAGTCAATGGACATAGAAGGGTGTGACATTGTACAGGATTGTACTGTAAGGCGGTAATACTGTGCATATATACCTGGGACTTGGTCCCACAGAACACATAGCATTTACTCCTGATAAATACTGACAGGATCAGACTGTAAGAATCAGTGTTATATATTTAGCATATCATATTCTAAGTCACAGAAAATTACTTTTAGAAGTTTGACGAACTCTCATTTGCCACAGTTAAAACAGAGTTGAAACAGAACTTCCATTTCACAGGAGAATTCTGAATATGTTTTCCCTCCTCATTTGCACTCCAAAATCTTCACAGCTGAATCCTGTCACACACACACACACACACACACACACAGAGTTTAAATTATCACATTTTCTTTAAGCATTACAGAAAGCATTGTCAAGCAGCCTTTTCGATTAAAATACAGAATAAGCAAAGAATGGAAAAATACAACCCTAATGATAAAGCTCCAAGACATTTTGTTAAAGACACCCTTCTGTGACGATAATGATGGCATTTTATTGCAAAGGATAATGACTATTTTGAATAAATGACAGATGTAATGCTATACTGTGTACCTTGCACAGATCCTGATTCCAGCTAGATTTATGCTGGTATCTTGCTGAACTGGTGTCTAAGTCCTTTTCTCATTCAGCTCTTTGCATTCTTGGATGCACAAGTCAAAATGTCTGGCTTGCTTTATGGAGTAGCACCAGATGAAGACATCAGAACAGATGTGAGCCTTCAGAACAGAGGCTGTGCAGAAAGTTGGTGAGGATGAGGGGAAAAGCCCAATGACAAAAGGAGTGCCTTCATGTTTTATGCATATAGGACATGGTGCAGCAAAACCTCTCAGTTGCCAAATATGTATGCCAACATGATTCTGGACCACTATTTGATTCAGATCCCCCTGCCAAATTGCTCTTAAATCTAGAATGAATCTGAACCACAACAGTGGCTCTCCACTGAAAGAACTGCTTTTGACTCAAATGTGTATGAGTCTCTCTCTCTCTCTCTCTCTCCCTCTCCAAGCCCTTCCTCAAAACTTCCATTTCCACATGATGGTTGGTTGGTTGGTTGTTTTTGACATGATATGTTTGACAGTCAAACTTACCATGTTTGACTGTGTAGCTCAGATGTGAGCCAATTGCCTAGTCTGTTGGGCTCAGCACTGTAGATTCACATGCCTGCTGGGCATAAGGACATAAGAGAAGCCAATGTTGGATCAGGCCAATGGCCCATCCAGTCCAACACTCTGTATCACACAGTGGTCAGAAATACCAGTGCCATCAGGAGATCCAGCAGTGGGGCCAGGACACTAGAAGCCCTCCCACTGTTGGCCCCCGCCAGCACCAAGAATACAGAGCATCACTTGCCCCAGACTGACCTTGCGGCTAATAGCCACTGATGGACCTCTGCTCCATATGTTTATCCAACTCCCTCTTGAAGCCATCCATGTTTGTAGCCGCCGCCACCTCTTGTGGCGGTGAATTCCATATGTTAATCATTCTTTGGGTGAAGAAGTACTTCCTTTTATCTGTTCTAACCCGACCGCTCAGCAATTTCATTGAGTGACCACGAGTTCTTGTATTGTGAGAAAGGGAGAAAAGTACTTCTTTCTCTACCTGCGCTATCCCATGCATAATCTTATAAACCTCAATCATGTCACCCCTCAGTTGTCGTTTCTCCAAGCTAATGAGCCCTAAGCACTTTAACCTTTCCTCATAGGGAAAGTGTTCCAACCCTTTTATCATTCGAGTTGCCCTTTTCTGCACTTTTTCCAAAGCTATAATATCCTTTTTAAGGTGTGGTGCCCAGAACTGCACACAGTATTCCAAATGAGGTCTCACCATTGATTTATATAGGGGCATTATGATATTGGCTGATCTGTTTTCAATACCCTTCCTAATAATCCCCAGCATAGCATTGGCCTTCTTTATTGCAGTCACACACTGTCTCAACATTTTCAGTGAGTTATCCACTACAACTCCAAGATCTCTCTCTTGATCAGTCTCTGCCAGTTCAGACCCCATCAATGTGTATTTATATTTAGGATTTTTAGCTCCAATGTGCATCACCTTGCACTTGGCCACATTGAACCCCATTTGCCATGTTGACGCCCACTCGCCCATCCTTGACAGATCCCCTTGGAGTGCCTCACAATCCTCACTGGTTTTCACCACCCCGAACAACTTTGTATCATCCGCAAATTTAGCCACTTCACTGCTTACTCCCATCTCCAAATCATTAATGAACAAGTTAAAAAGCAGTGGACCAAGTACTGATCCCTGCGGTACCCCACTGCTTACCACCCTCCACTGAGAAAATTGCCCACCTACACTCACTCTCTGTTTTCTATGAACTAGCCAGTTTTTGATCCATAAAAGGACTTGTCCTTCTATCCCATGATTTTTGAGCTTACTTAGGAGCCTTTGATGAGGAACTTTATCAAAAGCTTTCTGGAAGTCAAGGTAAATAATATCTATTGGATCCCCCTTGTCCACATGTTTGTTCACCCCCTCAAAGAACACTAACAGGTTAGTGAGACAAGATCTTCCCTTACAGAAACCGTGCTGAGTCTGCCTCAATAGGTTTTGTTCATCTATGTGCCTACTAATTCTTTCCTTAATAATGGTTTCCACCAATTTACCCGGTATCGACGTCAGACTGACTGGCCTGTAATTTCCCGGATCTCCTCTGGAACCCTTTTTAAAGATGGGAGTGACATTAGCTACCTTCCAATCCTCAGGAATGGAGGCAGATTTTAAGGAAAGATTACATATCTTTGTCAGGAGATCTACAAGTTCACATTTGAGTTCTTTCAGAACTCTCGGATGTATGCCATCTGGGCCTGGTGATTTTTCAGTTTTTAAGTTGTCTATCAGTTTTAGGACCTCCTCTCTCATCACCTCAATCTGACTCAGGTCTTCCAACACCCCTCCTGAAATCAGTGGTTCTGGAGTGGGCAAGCACTTCTCATCTTCCACAGTGAAGACGGAGGCAAAAAATGCATTTAGCTTCTCAGCCATTTCCCTATCATCCTTCAATACTCCTTTTACCCCTTGGTCGTCCAAGGGCCCCACTGCCTCCCTGGCTGGTTTCCTGTTTCTAATGTATTTGAAGAAAGTTTTATTGTTGGTTTTTACGTTTTTTGCTATATGCTCCTCATATTCCCTTTTTGCCTGCCTGACCTCAGACTTGCATTTTATTTGCCATAGCCTGTGTTCCGTTTTATCAGCCTCACTGTGACTAGCTTTCCACTGCTTAAAGGAATTCTTTTTACTTTTTACAGCCTCCATTACTCTGTTTGTTAACCATGCAGGCTTTTTCCTATACCTGTTTGTGCCTTTCCTAACCTGCGGAATATATATTTTTTGAGCTTCTAGGATCGTAGTTTTAAATAGATCCCAAGCTTCCCCAATTGTTTTGACCCTTTCTACTTTTCCATACAAATGTTGAGCTCAATAACATTATGGTCGCTGTTCCCAAGTGGTGCAATCACTTTTAGATCTCTCACCAGGTCTTGGGCATTACTTAGGACCCAATCCAGGATTGCCCCTCCCCTGGTAGGTTCCGTGACCATCTGTTCCATAGCACAGTCATTGAGAGTGTCTAGAAACTCACTCAATGAGTTTTGCATTGGCTATTTTCAATACTCTGCATGTGCAAAATGGCTTCTGATAGTGTGACTGAGGAAGCCCCATCCAGACTGTGGCAGGAGCCACTAAGGCTGTGGCATGGAAGAAGCCAGCCCAAGCCTGGGCCCTGCGGAGGCACTGGAGAAGCCCTCATGGGCCAAGCTGCAGGGAAAGCCAGTAGCCTGGATGCTGGATCCAATTACTTGAGGTGAGTCTGGAGAATAGTTTCAGCTGTTATGGGGATGGGATTCCCCTAGGGCTCTGAAGTGGGTGGGGTGGATGGGTAGAGCCACCAATGAGGAGGGGGTTCAGTTACTGAAGGGCAGCTGCCAAGAGGTATCTGGGCTGCTGGCAATTAGGGAAGGGAGGAGGAGGCAACCGGAGGTCAAGCAGTGGGGAGTGAAGAAGCTACCCTACTGGGCCAGCCTTCCCATTTTTGGGTCTCTGTATGGTGAATAAAAATATTGGAAAGCAAGAGTCAGCCTCTGGCACCTTTCTCCCAAACCCAATAAGATAGATTAGCAGACGCCTCCCCACTTGCTGCACCCGTCAGTGTTTACAGATAAACTCATACGACTAGATCAGCTTAGAAGAACACCAGACAGTAGGGTTTTGGTGTTTTAAAAAATTATTTATAACTGAATTATGTGATTTGTGACTGATTTAACTGCCTAATTATTTTCTGTTGGCTAGACGAACAGTGCAGTGTGGAGGGGGAAAGAAGTTGTAATGATGAGAGAGGGAGATGTCCCTTAGGAAGAAACACACATCTGTGAGCTGGGCAAGAGAAAGCTTTAAGTTGCATTCAGGAAACTGGGGAGAGAGAGAGAGAAGTATATGGTGACAGATGAGCTGGAAACTGCAAGGGAGTCTGTAGCTCAGGTTTTACCATTTGGTCAAGCTGTCCAAGGAGCCAAGATGGAGCATTTTTAATTTCCCATCCTGGAGCTCTAAAGCTTAGACCCAGGCTTTTGAGGCAATTGACCAACAGCAGGCTTGGTGGGAAGCCCTGAGCCTGCTCATCCCAAATTTGACTGGGTTGTAAAGCTCCTCCCAGGGTTCAACTGATTCCTGAAATGTGGAGAGTTCAAGAACAGGAGACCCCATCTGTGTCCAAGAATAAGAGACTGGGGTGGGAGGTGGGGGGCGCAGGACAACATCCAAGCTTGGAGCCTGACAGACAGTCAGTGTCCAGCTTCTGTTTCTTACACCCATTCCAAGGAATGGAATGCAGAGGACTCTGTATAAGTAAAGGCTTAGATAGTATTATATGTTTGGTTCTTTTGCCAGGTATTTTGTATCTTAAGTATTAGTCTTCAGGATGTTCTCAATTATCTGTATTCATTAGGCTTTATGCTTAGTTATTAAAGATATACACACTTAATGAGCTAGGCAGCAGTCTGGTGCTGAAAGGACAGTTCCAGCTAAGCAAGAACAAACAGGGAGTGGGAAAACAAAGCACCAGAATTTGCATTCCCCCCACCCACACACACACAGACACCAGTCCTTCACTGGGTGGAGCAGAAAAACGGAAGGTGGGGCTGTTGGTGGCAGTGGTAACTACTCAGGTATCTCACTCCAGGAAAAGGGGTGGGGTGGGGAGGAAAAGGTTTTCTCTAGGTGATTTTGGTCAGTCTGAAGTGGGAAAGCAGGGAAAGGGGCCAAGAGGGAGGTTTATGACTGAAGTTAGCTGGGCTGTGTGAGAACATGTGTGCATAAAACCCCAGCTATGCTGTACTGAACTGTTAGGAAGATACAGGATGAAGCAGCCTGCCAAACAGCTATAAATGGGTTTATGAACAAACTAACAGTCCACCAAAAGGTTGGTTCCTTGTTCATATTTGGCAAACAGGACAAGGGCCAAACTCGCGAGTGTTTAGCATCCCTAGTGTAACTGTACACCAAATTTTCATTCTCTTTGCCCAGACTCACCTGTCCTCTCCCCTTGTCTAACACTTCTGCCTCTGTTCTTTCCCCTGTTCTCTCTTTTAGATTTATTTA
Organism: Gekko japonicus; assembly: GCF_001447785.1. Classification (NCBI taxonomy): domain Eukaryota; kingdom Metazoa; phylum Chordata; class Lepidosauria; order Squamata; family Gekkonidae; genus Gekko; species Gekko japonicus. The sequence goes on along the minus strand of NW_015165837.1, from coordinate 871,571 downwards.
TTTATTTATTAGTATTTTTACCCCACCCTCCCCACGAGTGGGCTCAGGGCGGCTTACAAGAGAGCAACAATGCCCACATATAAAACAAGATTAAAACAGCTTAAAACAAAAATAAAATCGAATCACAAAAGTAAAGTGCTCTATAAAAAACAAGATGGTCTTCCAACAGTAGGTGCTGGATCTTTCATTGGAGGTAGATAGAGTCCTGTAGCTGGTACGCGGCCAGTCCAGTGGTACCAACCCAGCGCGGTATCATGGCAGATCTTCAAGGGCTGTCCCCTTACCTAGTTGTTACCCATGCCATTGGCGGTGGTGGTAGTGTATGTATGTATGTAGTGTATGTATGTAAACGCCTAGCAGAAGAGCTCCATCTTGCAGGCCCTGCGGAACTGTATGAGGTCTCGCAGGGCCCTGATCTCCTCTGGGAGCTCATTCCACCAGGTAGGAGCCACCACTGAAAAGGATCTGGCCCTAGTTGCATCAAGCCTTGCCTCCCGGGGGCCTGGAATCACCAGGCGATGTTGAGTTCCCGACCGAAGTGCTCTTGAGGGTACATATGGGGAAAGGCGGTCCCTCAGGTATGTCGGACCCTGGCCAAGTAGGGCTTTAAAGGTAAGCACCAGCACTTTGAAACGGATCCAGTATGCTGTTGGCAGCTAGTGCAATGTCTTCAGCACAGGCTGGATGTGCTCCCACTTGGGGAGGCCCATCAATAGCCGGGCCGCCGCATTCTGCACCAGCTGCAGCTTCTGGATCTGCTACAAAGGCAGCCCCATGTAGAGAGCGTTACAGTAGTCTAGCCTTGAGGTGGCCATCACATGGATCTATTGTTGCAAGTGTACTTCTGTAAGTTCTTTTGGCCTGTCTATTGTTGCAAGTGTACTTCTGTAAGATGCCATGCACACTGCTGGTGTTGTACAGATAGTAAGGAGAATAGTAAGTTCAGTGTTTGCATTTAAAAAGGGGGGCATAACGATCGTTCAGCTCTTCTGCACAATGGAGAAGTATTTAATTATCCTGTTTGGACTCAGTGCTAAAGAGGGGACAGCAAAAAAGAAATCAGTTTGAAAATGTGAGCACTGAGAAATTTAATTTTCTTCTTTTTGAAAAATCCAATTAATCATTTGTAGATGAACAGTAGATCATGGTAACTAACAATAGGGAAATCAGCGCTGTCAGTTTGAAATCTGCAGTGCCCTCAACATTGATGACTGATGACCAGGTAGGCAGCAATTCAGTCTGCCCTAGCTTGGCTATTATTATCATAATCAGAAGGAGCTACTAGTAGCATTTTGGCAGAGAATATGCCATAGTGTGGACTGAATTTATTTCGTGCCTGACTTTTTTTATATATTCAGCTTTGTAACAGGTCATTAGCACAGTGCAGTGAACCACAAAGATGAGGTTTCACTGTACCATAAAAATGTACAAAGATGCAGTAATTGAAATTACAGGTTTGCATCAAGAGCTACTTATTGAAATGATTGGTTAGAGACATTCCTTTGTAGGAAGACGGAATATAGCTTGCGAAGACATTTTCAACCCACTCCAAAGTTCAGGAGTCTTAATGGCTGCAGCCTTAAGAACCAAAGAAGCTGTCGAAGCAATCCTAAACAGAGCTACACCCTTCTAGGTCAAAGGAATTGTGTAACTCAGGGTAAGATTGCACTGCAAATCTCACAATGTTAGTTTTATTTAAAATATTTTTTTATCCTGTCTTTCAGTTGGATGGATTTCCAAAGTGGCTAGAAAATAAAATCAATTATAAGGTCAAAGTAATGAATAAAATCAATGCAATAACCAATAACAAGGGAATGCCACAGCACGAAACAGGGAAGCCAGAAGCTTAAAACAAGATATTCAGCAGAAACCATCTTATCAATATATCCAGTTCTCAATGTAGCTCCATCTCTGGATACTTATATCCAGAGACTGGAGCCATGAACAGACAAGATGGAGCTTTCTACAAACCTGAGAAAAGTATGTGGTTTGCGGGGGGGGGGGGAGTCTGAAATCTAAAACAAACAAACAAAAAACCCTGGGGGGTTAAACCACACAAAATTAATGGAAGCAGTGCCTGTACTTTAAAAAAAAAATGCCCTCCATTGTGAGGGTTGGTAGGCAACCATAACAATATTGCCAGCCCACAAGCCTTGGTTTCTGTCAGTAAAAGGCTGGGGGAGAAGACATGGCTCTTTCCAGGGCTTCTTTGGCCTATGAGGAAGGACCCATTGGGAACAGGCCTATGACAGACCTGACTGCTCACTACTCTTTAACAGAAAGCACCACAAGAAAGTCTGTAGTGTGGTCAGAGTTTCAGTCTAGGAACTTGGAGACCCAGGTTGGAATCCTCAGTCTGTCATGGTGTTCACAGAGGGAACTTGGGTCATTCACACACTTTCAGCCTAACCTACCTCACAGGGTTGTTGTGATAATACAATGGAGGAGAGGAGAATGATGTAGCCTGCCTTGGGTCCTCATTGTGTGCAAAGGCAGGGTATAAATGAAATAAATAATTAATGCAGCTGAAGATAAGGGACAGGTAAAAGATAGGTTGGTTCGTGGGAGGGTGGGAAGCAGAAAAGAAAGCAGGGAAATGTGCTGATTGGGTGGCTGCCTGGAAGAGGAAAGGAAGAAATAGTGTGGGAGTGGGATACAGGGAAGTGAAATGCCCCCCACAAGTCCACTGTGCAACCGGGCCTGTCCCATCCCAGTGACCAGAACTGCACAGAGTTTCCCAGAGGAACACTGCCAGGGAGAGGAAAGGAGGGAAAGCTGAAGACATGGAGGCAGATAAAGATTGCCTGGTGGATGGGAAAGAGAGAAGGAAGCAGGAAAAGAGGGAGGCTATGGGGCCTAAGGGAAGGAGGAAACAGCGGGGATGCTGGTTGAAAAGAAATGCTCCCTGCTAGTCCTTGTGGGCCCCACACTTAAAAAAAAATCTATTTGCTACATTTACAGACTAACATTTTCACCATGTTTTGCATATAAATTATAAAATAATTACAGCACCATAAACATAGAAGTTCTTCATGAATGAAGCTAAGGCCAGTGTGGTGGAGCAGCACCTCGCCCCTTCCCTCTTGGGTTGCCAACACTTGAACGGCAGAAATCTGGCAAGGGCTGGAGGTGCCCATGGCCTAGCCTGCTCCTCCCCAGCCACCGAGGGGAGGGCCCACTTCCCACGCACTCTGTGAGATGAGAGGGAGGGGAGGGGAGCAGGGATGGCCAAGCCAGCAGAAGGGAGGAAAGGGTTCGTAAACTTCATCAGTCCTCCCCTCACATTCTCCTCAAGAGCGGGAGGATTTGGATTACCTCAAAGGGGACCTCTACCCTCATCTGAAGTGATCCATGTCACCCCAATCACAAAGGAAACAACAACAAACAAATATTTAAATGGCTTTTATCACAATTTCTCCATTATAAGGGGGGAAAGGCCTCATCTGGAAACTACTCAGAATGGGGGGGAAACTGTGGTGCCAGCAAGCAACACTGTTTCTTCTGATGGCCTCAGGAATAGCTGTCAGAAGCTGACAGGGCGGGGGAGGGGAGGCTTTTGCTAGTGTTCGATCCAGGCACAATGGACAGGGGCCTAGCCTCCTGCCAACCCGTTCTACCCTGCGCCTCAATATCACTAGACTAGGAGGTCCATCCTAAATAGAGTCACACCCTTCTAAGCCCATTGACACTGATGGACTTAGAAGAATGTTGCTCTGCTTCGGATGGCACTGTATGTGCTGAGCAAGTGTCTGTGAGAGACAGCTTTCCATAACTGGGGTGCTGCCAAAGAAAAGTCCTGTCTTTGGTCATTGGGGTCAGATAGAGACAGTGATCTGCCAGGGAGAGGAACCATATGATAGGGACAGCTGGAGCTTATGCAGCAGGATTGAGTCCAATATATCTGGTAGTTAACAGTTAAAATAGAACTGAGTGATACATTTCATTGCAGTTTGTGGATCACATTTATCCAAGCTCTGGTATGACCTATTGTGCAATTAAAAATCCAGAGGGTGCACATCATTAGGAAGAGGTTCAGAGTCTTTCAATCAGAGCTCAGACGTGAGTTTCCCAAAGGAAAAGACACATATGGCAGATAAAGCACAAAGAAAATAGATTCCGCCCCCCCCCCCGTCCCCCGCAACTTTCCAGCAAACTGCTCTTCTGGGACTTGATGTTTTTACTCATTTTTGTTTTATTGATGTCAATTTTATGCCTTTCTCCTGTGTGACTACAAACACCACTCGGCATAGTGGCAAGTCTCTTGACAATAGAAATAAAGGAACTGTTTATCATCCGTCAAGAGCTAATACAGGCTGCCCTGCTCAAATCCAGGAATTTTTTTGGGCCTTGGAAATCATCAGCCTTAATGGTTTGGAAGGTAGGCTGTTGCCAATTAAAGTTCATGTTATAAAATACCCATCAGGCTTAATGTGGAATAGTAATTTCAAACTACGATTTTTTCAAACTCCTTTACACATATGTGCAGTGTTCCCTCTAAGCTGAGTTAGCGTGAGCTAGCTCACAGTTTTTAAGCCTCCAGCTCACACATTTTTGTCTTAACTCAGGAAGGATGGCTCCAGAGCAAATTAATTTATGCAGTAGGCAATTCGCTCGCTCACAACTTTAATGCCAGCAGCTCATAAAGTAGAATTTTTGCTCACAAGATTCCACAGCTTAGAGGGAGCATTGCACATGTGTAATTGCTATTGAAGCTAGTCCTTTTCAGACATTACATCCAAATGTACAGCAGCCTCCCAATGACACATAGATCCAGTACACATGATCATCATGTTACCTGAATAGGGACAATTGTCACATGCAAAGTAGGCACTGTTAGACAACATGGTGAAATTGTGTGGATTTGGAGCACTCTGGCTAGAATATGTACCTAATACATGCAGTTGCTTAGGCTATTGGTATACATGGATGTTACATCTGAAGAGGACTGCTATCTTTTTTGGGGGCTCAGGGGAAAACATGAAGAAGAATGAGCACCGGCCCCCAACCCGCCAATAGGGAACTTCCATATGCACTTCCTCTGAGGCCCGGCCAAATCTCTGATTAATGTTTTGTGGGCCAGCATTAATTGAGTGTGTGGATTTAGGCCTTTCGCTGACCTAGGCCTCTACTAATTAGCCACTTACTTTCTACTGGATATCAGTACTTGCCACTGGCTGGGCTTAGTGCTGCTTGAGACATATGGAACTTTCAGCCCATTATAGTGTTGGGGAAGAAAGCAGGAAACCCCCTGATTCAACCCCTGTGAGGTTTGGTGGTGGTGGGGGTTTGGCAAAGGGTTAAGTCCTTGGTAGAGAATCTCCCAAATTCCTTCAGCTGGCAGACTTGGAAGTAGGAGTGCCAGGTTATGGCCTCAAAACTCAGGTTTTGGGGCTCCATTCTCAGGGCTTCAATTCAGAGTGGCAGGTCGAAATCTCAGGGCTGTCAGCTAGCTCACATACTTGGAGGCTTCTTCTGAGACTTCTAGGGAATGCTTATTTGTGGTAGCAACTGCACATGTTGTACCTTTGTGTTTTGGAATATCTCCTAAAGTCGGCCAAGCTGCCTCTTACCTGTACCAACTCTGTAGAGCCCTTTCTTTGGTGAGATTCAATGTATTACCTATCTGGCCACTTTCAGGGTGGGCCCTTTTCTGACAGATGTTGCCCATGCACAAATGATAATATCGAAACCATTTCCCATGTCTTGTTTCAGTGCCCCTTCTACCATGCGCTACGACTGAAATTTCTAAATTTTACTTTGGCTCAACTAGAAGAATATTCTGATTGCCTAAAGATCCTTATTCTTCTTGATAATCTAAACTTTAAGATAACAGAAACTGTTGCTAAATTTCTTTTTGGTGCCATTTCTATTCGCCCTTTATTTAATTGATGGGTATACTTACTTGGTTATACCTTGTTTCTGTATTTTGCAGATATTATTCTATGCTGTGGTTGTTGTTTTTTGTTGTTGTTGTATATGGGTTTGCAAGGGTTACATGCCAATAAAGGTAACTGGACTGGACTGGAACTGCACATGTAAATTGGTGCTGGAAGACAATAACCTGCCACTAACAACTACTGTTTATGTTTAGTGTACAGTTAACTTCCATGTTATTTTTAAATTTCTCTGGGAGTGGTGGAAAGTCCATCTTTTCAATGGCATATGATTATGCCTGTACCAATTCTTAGATGGATACAATTCCCAGTAGTGTGTGGAAGTACTACTGTAGCACTTCCACATAGGGTTTAGGTAAAGGTTTCCCTTCCTCAAAAGCCAATTGAATCCAAATATAGGGGGCGGTGCTCATCTCTGTTTCCAAGCCAAAGAGCCAGAGCTGTCCAAAGACTTCTCCGTGGTCATGTGGCCAGTATGACTAAACGCCGAGGTGATAAACAGATACTTGGGAAGTGAAAGGTAAGAAATTATATGCTAACCAATAATAGACTTCAAACTTCCTTTTTAAAATCCCTCATTTTCTACCCATTCAGGCCTAACCCCACAAGGTCATAGTTTCTGCTCTTGAGTGACTATTTCTTTGTTCAAATGAAGCAGCCATTCTTTCTAGGTCATAGTTGCCTGCACACCTCTTAGCCACAGAAGTAATTTCAGTCACAATGCACCATTTTCTTCTGGATTAAGCACTGTATGTGCTTTTGTTCACTCCCTTGTGCCTGAGAAAGTGGGATTCTTTTCACCATAAATGGAGAGGACATCTGTAAATTTAAAATGCAAGGTGCTGCAGTCTTATTATCCCTGCTACTTGAAAGACAAAAGACTCAAACAACAGACTTTTAAATGTGCTTAAACAGTTTCCAAAGTTCATAGAATTTGGTTCACGTGGGTGTCTAGATAAAATTAAATATACCCATAATGAATCTAGCATGGAAATTGCTTTCCTCAGAGATTATTTCCAGCTTCTTCATAAATGTTATGGTGTGTGGGCTTCATGAAAACTTAGGCAAAACTTAGAAACTTCTTGGGTGAGAGAAAAGCTGCTCTAAAAAGAGAGTACCTACTATTGTTGACACTGTGTGTCTTCTTCTCAAGTGGCCAAAAATGGTCACGTTATACCGAATATTATAGAATGTTGAAGAATTGGGGTATCAAAAATCTTGAGCTGTGGTGTTCCTGATTCAACTCTCACCACAGCTGTAATTTGATTGAGCTACTTCACAAATCAGTTTTTTTAATGTACATTTGTAAGATATCTTAAATGGACACCTAAAATATGAAGTGTTATCCATATGGGTTTTCTTCATTAATGTATGTCTATTACTGTGGTTTTGCCTAAAATTCTGCTTGATAACACCACATGAAGGAATTTCATGGTTTTCTTCAGTGACTGAATGTCTTCAGTGACTGAATGTGTTCCCTGAATGGGCAATTATCTGCAAAGGTGGGGTCTGGAATCCATGCTGTGCAGTGTGGCAGCAGCAGTGTGTGTGTGTGTGTGTGTGTGTGTGTGTATGTTTAAAAGCTAACCAAATGAAACATGCCAAAATATGTGGGATTTTCAGTACTATCTTAAGCAGAATTACACCCTTCTAAGTCCATCAAGGTTCCTAAGCTCAGTAGGGGATAACTCACTATGTTCTATTTCAGAGCGTTTAACTTCCAGCCAACATCTCTTAATGGGAGTTTTTATTTAGATGTTTATACCCATCTTTTCTCCCAAATGGGGACCCAAAGCAGTGTACAACATTTATTTATTTATTATTTGTATTTATATCCCGCCCATCCTGTGGACGAGTTTAAGACGGGTAAGGTAAAGGTTTCCCTTGCTCGAAAGCCAGTCGAATCCGACTCTAGGGTTGCGGTGCTCATCTCCGTTTCCAAGCCGAAGAGCCAGTGCTGTCTGAAGACATTTCCATGGTCATGTGGCCGGCATGACTAAAAGCCAAGGTGCATGGAATGCTGTTACCTTCCCACCGAAGCGGTACCTATTTATCTACTTGCTTTTTCTTGCTTTCGAACTACTAGGTTGGCAAGAGCTGGAACCAGAGATGGGAGCTCACTCCATCATGTGGTTCAGCATCTTAACCACTTGAGCCACCGCAGCTCCTTCAAGGCTGGCCTTTTAAAGACAGGGGTGGAGCCCCCAGTAGCCATACTGTAGCCACGGGCCAGAGTGTTAGTGGAGCCTGGGGTAAGGCCTTTCCTCCAGAACTAGAGCCACTTCAGTTGAAGAACAGCTTCTTAGTCTGGAGAAAGGCTTCTTGGTATGGAGGAAGTTCCTCCGTTAAAAGATAGGGTACAGCCCACTGTCTCTCAGCCCATGGTCCCAAACAGGGGTCGTTTCATAGAAAAAGAGCTAGGGGAACTCATTAGCATAACTCATTAGCATATGCCGCACCCCCTGACATCACCGGAAGTGTGTCATAAGGCCACACACCTTGACATCACCAAAAGTGTGTCATAAGGCCACACACCTCGCCCCCAACGGTCCCGGCCGCCGCTGCCGGCCTTGCAGCTCCACTGCTGAGCCCCATGAGGGGCCCGGCGGTGGACCTGCAAGGCCGGCGGGAGTGCAAGGAAGCCCCGCGAAGGCCCTCCCTGGCCCCAGGCAGGCAGGGGTGGGGAGAGGCGGGGAGGAAGCAACTTACCCTCCCTCTTCTCCTGCCTCCTCCTGGCTGAATGAGGGCCGGAAGCGGGGCAGCCGGAAGCAGGGGGCAAGGCTTCGTCATGTGCCCCCCCCGTATCTCACCCGGGGGAACTGCGATCCCCCCCGAAATGACCTCTGGTCCCAACACCTGCAATATGGACATAATATTACTGACTGCCTGTTGAAAGGATTACTATCATGTGTGAGGAGCCCTTTGGATACTAGTCATTCACTGTATTTTTCAAATTCAAGTAACAACAGCTAGCAGAGAGCCAGTGTGGTGTCGGGGTTAAGAGTGGTGGACTCTGGACTGGAGAACTGGGTTTGATTCCCTACTCCTCCACATGAAGCCAGCTGGGTGGCCTTGGGCCTTGGGTGACCTTGCATCCTGGTCCCTCTACTTTTTAACTACTATATTAACTCCTTGGTGCAACACCTAAGAAATTCAAGCTTCCATTCTCCAAAGCTTGCTGATAAAACGATTCCTGCCTTACTGTATGCTGATGATACTGTCATTCTGTCTTGTTCACAAGTGGGCCTTAGGAGAGCACTCCATGCCTTCACCACATACTGTAAAGAGGAGAAGCTTGTGATAAACTACCAAAAAACAAAAGTCCTCATTTGTACCAAAAAAACATTGACTCCATAGATGGCAAATGACGGCCATAACATTGGAGAGCTCAGGCGCTCCACGCCCACAGAGATTGCCCACAGAGCATCCTCCACCATTCTGCTTCACAAAAGGGACCTCCTTTATCCATGCAGCAAGCAAAGTCTTCCAAGGAAAGGTTGTCACCCAGCTCTTATATGGTTCCCAGCGCTGTATTTACAAAGAAAGGTGCTCACTGGAAACAGTACAATCCAGGTTCCTACGAACAATCCTTGGAGTCCCGCAATGTATTCCGAATGCCCTTCTCAGACTAGGGGCTGGGCTGATACCCTTGGAGAGTCATATGTGGCCACTCACATCCACCTACTGGTTAAAACTCATCTTCAATCCAATGGGTCTAGTACCCTTGACTCTTGCTGATAGCCACCATTCAACCTGGCAAGAACAACTCCAGGAGCATGGCCTCTCTCCCCCAAGTCTTACTGCATCTTGGGCATTAAAAAGCAAAAGAAATAATTAAACAGCAGTTCTGGGATCATGCCCTACAATCAGATAGGGCACAGATACAGAAATATCCAATTACCTTGCAGTATACCAAATGCTTTCAAGCAGCAGATTATTTTAGATTCCTTGAGATCACCAAATATTGGAGAATCTTTACCCTGGCATGCTTTAATGCCCTACCTTCAGCCCTCCTGGAAGGCAGATACCATCGTGTCCCACTCCCTCAACAGCTCTGCCCATGCTAGACAGGGAAATTGGAGTCTATTGAACATGTTTTGCTGCACTGCTCATTTTACAATAACATCTGATCTCAGTATATCACTCCAATTCTGTAAACTTTACCAAGATCTGAACAACTTTATGTCTCTCTTCTTCTTGCAGACTCTTCCCAGGAGAAAACTAATAAAGTTGCCAATTTTTGCCTTCGGGCATGTGGGATACGCAAGCAGCTGACTGAGACCCAATACCTTTTTCACTATTACTGCTGACTCTCCATAGATGATTTTGTATCGAAAATCAAATTTTGAAACTGAACTTGACCTTGGGCCAGTCACAGTTCTCTCAGAACTCTCTCAGCCCCCCCGCCCTACTTCACATGGTGCTTGTTGAAGGGAGAGGAAGGGAAGGTGATTGTAAGCTGCTTTGAGACTCCTTAGGGTAGAGAAGAGCAGAGTATAGAAACCAACTCTTCTCCTTTTCTACTATATAAATGCTAAGAATTAAAATCCATGGTATGTTAATTCCCATCCCTCCAATCCCTCCCATCCCTCTCATCTCAGAAAGTGATCTGGGACCGAAATATATGCTGTTGCACAATCCAACACACACAACACACCATAATTGGTTGGATAAGAAGATATTAGCTAGAGCATTAGACATCAGCGTTTGTTCACAAAAGAAAAAACAAAATGAGTGCTTTCTGGACGCCTAAAAGGTATTTTTGAAAAAAAACAAACCCCTTTTTTTTAAATCTACGTGTCCCTCGTTATCTTTATTGTTCGTCCGCTTTTACTCATAACACCCTCTATTCTTATCTTTCTATTTTCCTTTCTGTAGCCGCCCTGAAAGGGTGGTAATTTGCTCCCTTTACTATTTGTTACTATTTGTTTTTGAGTTGTAAATTGTAAATTGTTAGATACTTCGATTCGGGTTATTATGTTTCTTGACTCGTTCTCCTGCAGTTCTGTGGGCTTGTCTGCAGCTCGGCGAATCTCTCCGTTGGGTCTCCTTTTTGTTCCTTGCTTTGGGGCTCACAGCAGAGCTAGGGGGGAGTCGCCACCCTCCTCCAGCCGTTGTAGCACCCCTTGCCGAGCTTCTCGCTACAAGAGAAACTCGAAGGGCTATTAAAAGTCCTTATTAGAACAGAAGGTCTGAAAGTATGTGGAGAGAGACTCTCACACACAGCTTCCCTCGGCAAAGAAGTCCATTTTACACCATCCCTGTGAGTTGTTAGTGTTGGGTAAAATAACTTTTTATTTCAGGATTTATTAAATATATTAAATGAAGCAGATTGAAATAATAGCATTTTAACTGTTAATATTGCACTTTCCCTTATTTTATGTTAGTGGATCTTGGGGTGTACTAATTGTCCTTATTTTGGTCAGGTGATCGGGCTTGGGGTCTTTTTTATGTTTTTAGATATGTAGTAAGCCACTTTGTGGGCCAAAACACGGAACAGAAATATTTTAAATAAGCCAATTAGAATTCATCACAGAAGATATCCCAATACAATAAAAATTTCAGCCAAGTGGTCAAGACAAAATTGCTTTAGGGCTCAGCTGCAACACAAACTTCCCACTGGTCATTCTTGATCTACGCTAATTGATATTTTGGATGAAATAAATAAATGTCAGTAAATAGATAAATCTAGCTTGACACTTCCTGCCTTTTTACTGGTGGCCAAAGATAAGCTTTGGCACAAATAACAATGCCGTTGTTTTCATCACAGTTATGAAGCTCATAGGATAAGGTTGTCAGTGACACTGACAGATTCTGGCAACATTCTCATGTTCAAGACGATTGTGAAGCATCTGTATTAAAAGAGTTACATCATCTCTGGTGGAAGGAACAGAAGATCCTGGTTCCAGCACAGGGGTATCAGAAGCTAGTTGGCATGAGCGTCAAGTTTCTGGACATGAATCAATTCTAACAGGAGCACACCTCTGGTATATGGACTCCACTCTTGCTCTCTGTTGTTGGCATCCTCTTCTGATGCTTGAAGGTGGACAGGAACTAGGAGGCATCAGTATTACAGATGTAAAATTTCCAGATATGTCAAAGACTTGGGGAGGTCCTCTTTTTTAGGGAAAAAACACACTTTGGGGGGAAACGGAACATATACAATATTTACATAGCTATCAAACTGACACACCTTTTGCTGCTTTAATAATATAAAATGCATCACATAACTTAATTTGCATATACAAGTGTATCAATGGACATATTTATAGAATCTGGAAAATGCCGGGGTTATCTAAAAGCAAAATTGCAAATATACCCAACACTAATGGGGGAGAGAACTGCAGACTGCTGCACCCCATGCAAAGATGCGATGCTATATTAGCGCACACCACTCATTTCAAGAGGGGGGAAAATATGATGAGTTTTTGTCAGAGTTCCCCAAATTTTCCAGTTTTTTCCCCAGTGGTCCTCAGCCTCATGGTATACATTTTGAGTAAATAAACCTTGTCGACAAAGCATTTATCTCATTCCAAAGGAGAAAAAAATATCATAGCAGGGCCCCCCCCCCCAGTGCTCCCTAACATTTCTATTGGAAAACCTGAACGAAAAAGGCCTCAGAGTTTCATGGTATACATTTTACTCAAGCATTTTACTCATTTCAAAGCAAAATAGTCATAGAAGTTTTTTCCCCACAGTACTTCCCAAATTTTCCCATTAGAGAAAATGAATAATTAAAAATAAAAGGTTTAAAAAGTTTTGTCCCTGATTTCCCCCCAGACTTTCACAACTCTAATCAGGATCAAGTGTATGAGCCTTTTCTTTTGATAACCTAATAAGTGATCCATTATATCAAAAACTATGAGGCCAGATACGAAGGGAGGGAGACAACGAGGCACTGAGTCCAAATATTTCCTTTTCCTGTCTACAAGAGGCTGGCACTGCTAGTGGGAAGATATTGACAGATGTGGAAGAATGAGGCAGTAGAGAGCTGAGGTGGTAGCACATCACACCTCTGATATCATTTCTGAATGTTCCCCCTTGTGTAAAACTCACTGCAAGTAGAAAGCTAGCTTACCGTTCAAAAAGATTGTAGTCCTTGTTGAGTTAGTTTTCTGCTTGCATGGATTATTACAAGGGAACTAATTGAAAATATTTTTCTCCCATCTTTTGTGTAAAGTAGCAAAACTGCCTTATTCCCACATGTGTATAACTACTTGCGGTGGGGGGTCCACAAGTGCTATTACATTCACACAGCTTCTCCTGCAGGTGTAGTTCCCTGGGCTGGGATACAGAAGTCTGAAAGACTAGATGCACAACCTGATGTGCAAGACTTTTACAATAGATCTCCAAAATGCTAGTAAGGCACAGTACTTAGAGTCCTTTACTGTGAAAATGTTCCATCACTGAAAGCAAACTATACTGTGTGGGAAAATTACTTGGTGTTATTTTTCATTATGCTCCATTGGAAAATAATTCTTGCTTGCAACATTATGGAAGCAGAAGTGATTTGGGTATACACAATAAAGCGATATTTTTTACCTCTTATTGCACTGAGCCATGAATACAAACTAAAGCGAATTCATGAATACCAGAAAGCAGCTACTGTAAACTCAATAGTTTTGCTGCCATAGTAACTCTTCATCATACAGGAAGCACGTAAATTGTGCCTGACACTTTGTAATGCACCAGGGCAGCTATTTTGGTCATACAAATGATGTAGCACTAGCAATCCACGTTCTGTAATTGTACTTCATCCTTTATACCATCATGCAACCTACAGTGAAAAAGGCTTAGAAAGAATCAATGAATGATCTTCCATTGTGAAGCATGAATAAAGATATTATATCACTGTATAGAAAGTACTCTATGATTAGTATAAGAGCCAGTATTTGTTCACAGTAAATTTAGGGTGAGATTCTCAACCCATTTTTACTGTCTTGTTGCTTCTGATACAGACTACAGCCCACAAAGCATAGGTTCCTTACAAGGCATTCTACAAACAAGTGAAAGTACAAAATGTCATTCTGTTGATATCATTGTAGCCACAGAGAGCAGCAGGGCACAAACATCAACTGTTGGGCCAGCAAAAATGTGTAACACAGCATACCCGCCTCCGTCCAGTCTCACCTCGTGCATACACTTTCATGAGTCTCAAAAGAATATGTTCTTTTTATTTCAGGAAAAGATAATCAGACTTTAAGTCTCAGTAGAATGGTCTATTAGGTGACGCTTGCAGGACTACAAATCACCAAAAATGGGGAGGAAAAAAACCTTCAACCAACTCCCTCAGCCCCCCAGAAGCTGAGGCATGTACATATGTAAGTGCTCAAATATAAATCCAATACATTCTAAATTAAATGTCACAATATCCACAGAACTCGCAGACAACAAGAATAATTCCATCTCCTTTTAGCCACTAAGAATCTCACCCTAAATTTACTGCGAACAAATACTGGCTCTTATACTAATCACTTGTGGTCAATAGAGAATTGCTAGGACACGCCTGCCAACTGGCAATTTTTTTTTTACAATAATTCAAAGGTATAAGTCTCCAATTGTTCACAAATATAAAGTTTCACAAGGAAGGAACAATAAATGGTTAATGCCTATTTCAAAGCTCATAAAAGCTTGTAAAAATAGCCAAAGAGTTTATTTTGGAGTTGCTCCCAATATTTAACCTTGGACAGTGCTATCGGCGACCAACATGCGTCCAGGTTTTCTCCATGTTTTAGTAGCCTGCTTGTTCACATCAGTGTATGAAAGAAAAAGTATCTAAATTTCAAGGAGTCAAAACTTTTTTTTTAACTTCTTATCTGTAGGATCTGTTCATTTAAATCATCCTGTATTGGCTGAATACTGCCTCTTTCAGAGGCTATCCCAAAAGGCTTCAGTGCAAGCAGATTTTGGGCTGAATGAGATGTGACAGCATTCTGAGGTCCGACCGGGGAATGTCACTACCATTTTACAACCCAATGTTGGCCACTGAAAAATACAACAAGGGCATGATCCTGAGCGGGCCCACAGTGCCGCAGGACAAGATGCTCCCCACCCACCACATCAGGCTTTAAAATGGCCCTTTGTGTGAGAGGAGGAGAGAATCAGCTTTCACTTCACCTGCTGGTAAACTGCAGATGTTCTGGGCCTATAAAGAACCAGCCCAGGACAATCCTGTACCTAAATGGACAAGACATAGAACAGCTTTTAGGTAAATACAAGAAAGAAGACCCGCAAAACTTGCGGGGGGGGGGGGCTCCAAACTGAGCCGGGGGAGGAGGAACCAGCAGGAGCAGGTAAGCTCTCCCCCCCATCCCGCCGGTTCCTTCGTGTCCCCCCCGCTCGATCTCCCTCCCTCCATCCGCCTCCTCCCCCCCCGCTCTGAACCGAGGCCCAAGTGGCTTGCAGCCGCCGGGCCTCATCGGTCCCCCCC